>NC_034609.1:16665535-16671827 GCF_900095145.1 Mus pahari
GGTTTTTCGAGACAGGGTTTCTCTGTGTAGCCCTGGCTGTCCTGGAACTCACTCTGTAGACCAGGCTGGCCTCGAACTCAGAAATTCGTCTGCCTCTGCCTCCCGAGTGCTGGGATTAAAGGCGTGTGCCTCCACGCCCGGCCGAGATTGTCTAAATTTTCAGCGAGAACCCTGTCCATAGGGAAAGAGACACTGCTGTGCACTCGGCAGGGCATCATGGGTAGCCGTCCCTGGGGGAGGAGTCTGTTCTTTTCTGTATGAGGTTCTGCTACTCAGAGCAGGGAGGGAGGAAGAGAGAGCACTCAGCTTCCTGCATCCTATGCTGGCCTATCAGCAAAGAAGCGTAGAGGAGGGTGAAGCACGGGCTTGTCTGCAGCAAGAGGCCAAGAGTTCTTTACCACATGCCAAGTCCCAGCAACATCAGCAGTGGATAGGGACCAAAATCCCTCCCAGCTGTTGGAAACCGTAGCCCATTCAGAGATAATTGGCAATTAGTTAAACAACTCCTGTTTAGAACAGGCCTCCTCCCCACCCTCCAAGACAGCTGTGTTTAAAAGAGGGTGGGGCTTCTCCCGACTCGGAAACCCAATCTTCCAGTCCATAAACTGCCATAGAGCTTGGGGAGCCAAAGAGTTAAGGAACAGGAAAAACTGTCCAGATAATGGAATCTCTTTCTAAAACCCCCTGCTCTCCTCTCTCCTGCGTGCCACGCAGAGGTCAAGACAACCCCAGGTGTGGGCACCTCTTTCACCACGTGTCAGCGTCGGGGACTTGGACACGAGGCTTTGACTCTCTGAGTCTCTGTGCGGATGGGGAAAAATGCTCTGAAGATTTGATGAGGTATCTCGTAGGGTTGGAGCACAGCGTCCCAGAGTGTTGCCTCTTAGGGATTCTGAGCTTCGTTAAGCTCAGATCCCCTATCCTGGCTCTCATGGCCCTTTACAGTTTATCTTCACCCTACTGCTTCAGAGTGGTCCTTGTTCTACATTCCCTGTGGTCTAACGGCCAAGAAAAAAACCGATGCCCTAGACCTTAGCTTCCTGATCTGTAAAATGAGCGCCGTGAACTACAGCCTCCCTTATGCGCCTGTCAGTCTCTAGGTTAGGCCTTAGAAGACCCTCCTGCAGTGCATTTGGTCCCAAATCCCCTTAGCTAGGACAAACATCTTCTCACCTCCACTTATATGGACCCTTAAATCCACGCCACAATGCCACGAGGAAAACCTCGGGGAACAGTTTTATTTTCTGTTGCCAACCATCCCTAGTGTCATACAAGAAAGCAGCTTCTTTTTTGGTTCAACCTGAACTATGTTTTTTTTTAAAATTAGAGTCCTGTGTGGGGCTGAGGGAGGGAGGGAGAGATGAGGAGAGATGGAGGCGGGGTGGTATTTAAGATGGATTCCCAGCTTCTTTAATCATCAGTAGACCTAACCTATTTCCACTGTGGGACATCACCTGGGATGGATAACTGCTGCCCCCTGCAGTCAGGGCAGCCAATAGAGGCGTCCAGACTTCTTTCTCTCTGACGGAATGACTATTAAAGCAAAGCAGATGACTGAGCCCCAACTCCCCATACTCTTCCTTCCCTCTGTGCAAGCCTCACCCCACCCTCTTCCTTTTCTTTTGTTTTTAATTGATGGGGGTTGCTGTTGTGTGTTATGTTAGAGTTATGTTAACCTACCTTATGTTAGAGTTATCAGTTATCATAGTTCAAAGTTGTCTTCATCTCCTCTGCTAGATTGATAAACTTAAAGACTGAACTCCTATTGATCTGGAAAGCCCAAATGGCCTAGTCCAAAATCCGGGTCTTTCATGCCTATGAGTTATCCTCTCAAGAGCCGTGAACGAGTGGCTAGTGGAAAGGATGAGAGACACGTGTTGTCTGTTTAGTGGCTACCGTGTACCAGGCAGGAGAGCCAGTTCTTTCTAGATCTTAGTTCACGTATAAAATGAATGAATGGGGGTGAGTCCCTTGTGCTTGGGCTCGGATTCAAGCCCTGTGGAGATGCTTTCTAGGAGAAGGGGCTATGTATGACCAGTGCTGAGTCCTGGATACCTTGAGGGTCAAGGCCAAGTACCAGGTGTTGTCTCAGCAAAGTTCACACGGGGACGATTGTTAAAGCCGGGGACTGTATCTAAGAGCTGCCCCAGCTCCTGTTGGAACCCTGAGACCTGTAAGCAGAGGTCACCCTAGCAGCGAGCTGAGCTGGCCCCTGGGTTTCTCCTAAATACCTTGGGAGTAGCTCCCTTGTGAGGTTCATTCCAAGGGGTATAAGGAGACTCTATCTATCTATCTGTCTATCTATCTATCTATCTATCTATCTATCTATCTATCTATCTCCTAGTTTGCCTTCTATTGCTGTAATAAACACCATGGCCAAAAGCAACTTGGCAAGGAAAGGGTTTGCTGTGCTGTTTTGTTTTGTTTTGTTTTGTTTCACCACTTATAGTCCACTGAGGGAAGCTGATGTGGGAACTGGAGTAGGAATCTGGAGATAGGAACTGAAGTAGAGACCATGGAGGAATGAACACTGCCTCCTGGCTTGCTCCATGTGATGATTTGGATGAGACTGCCCCCCCCCCCCAAGGCTTGGATATTTAAATATTTGGTGGAACTGTTTGGGGGGAGCATCGGGAGGTTGGAGCTTGTTGGAGGAGGTGTGTCAGTTGGGGTGGTCTTTGAGTCCCAATAGACTCCCAATGTTCCCAGAGTGCTCTCTGCCTCCTACCTGCCAATCAACATGTGATTTCCCAGCTGTCACTGTGTCTTTGTTCAGATATCACAGACTCTAAGCTTTGGGGAGCCGTAAGCCCAAACTAAGCACTTCTCTCTTGTAAGTGAACTTGATCACGGCATCTTATCCTAGACATAGAAAAGTAACTAAGACGTTCCCCATGGCTTGCTCAGCCTGCTTTATACAACTCAGACCACATAGTGGTCTGGGCCCTTCCACATCAAGAAAATGCCCACAAACTTTGCCTACAGGTCAGTCTAATGGAGGTATTTTCTCAACTGAAGGTTCCATTTTCCAGATACCTCTATTTTGTGTCTAGTTCACAACAAAACTAACCAGTACAATTTATCTGTTAATTAATTAATTAATTGATTGATTAATGTGTGTGTGTATGTGTGTGTGTGTGTGTGTGTGTGTGTGTGCACCTCCAGCTATGCTGTGTATTCGGTCATCTAAGGACACCTTGCAGGAGTCAGTTCTCGCCATCCACCGTGAGCTTTTCAGGGATCAAACCCAGGTCATCGGGTTGAGTAGCAAGCACCTTTACTGCTGAGCTATCTCACCTGCCCTCTCCAACGTTTGCCCTGAAACAAGATCTCTCAATGGATCTGGGGCTCAATGATTGGCTAGTCTGGCCTACAGTGAGCCAGTTCCCATCTGTCCAGCACTGGAATTACAGGCCCCCAAGACCATGCCTGGCATTTTACATGGGTGGTGGGAGCTGAACTTGGTTTGCCCTGCTTGTGCAGCTAAAACTTTATCGGTCAAGCCCTGCCTCCAGCCATCAACAGGACTATTGAGACGGTAGCATGAACAGTTTCACCAGCTGGTTTCATGGACATAGAGAATTTCAAAGAGCTTCCTGGAACATTATCTATTCTTCTTTATACAGTGGTACTGGGGATTGAACCCAGGAACTCACGAATTCTGATACTTACCAGAACTCTACCACCGAGTCATATACTATACCCCAGGCCTCATCATCTACTTCCACCTTGAAAATGCCTCCATTTTCCCCTTGTCCCCTCCCATCTTCCTCACGAAGTAAAATGTGCATCACTTAAAGCCCATTTCACAGGGCGAGAAACTGAGGTCACAATGCAAGGCAGGGGCAATACTTGGGATGATTGGTCCAGATCTTTCTTTATTTCAGTGTCTTCTTCAGAGAAAACAAACCAACCACTGATGATTGGTGCCAGTTTGATGTCCACAGGGAAGAAGTGCCACTGTGTGTGGAGACAGGGTGACAGGAGGCCAGTACAGCGGGGAGGCCTGACTAGACAGGGCTGCGGAGGGTCCTGAGATGTATGGCAAAAGGAAAAGTGACAACAGGGAAGTGTGTCAAGACCTAGGGACAGATTTTTCAAAGCATCTGAGAACAGAAAGAACACTCCGAGAGGCCTGGGCCCAGCAACTTCCCTTCCAGCTACTCCTTCCCTCCAGCTACTCCTCCCTTCCAGCTACTCCTTCCCTCCAGCTACTCCTTCCCCCCAGCTACTCCTCCCCTTCAGCTACTCCTCCCCTCCAGCTACTCCTCCCCTCCAGCTACTCAACCTGGGACAAGTACTCTCATTTCTCTGACCTCAGTGGGTTCATCTGTAGGTAGGGACTGAACTTGTCTGATCCAGTGAGACTGTCATGAATATGACAGAGATGACCACATTGGGGGATACAGATCAGCCACTTTGATACATTCATGCGAAGGGAACAGCTTGTCTTGTCATCCATCACACAGTGCACCAGGGACACACAGAAACGGTCTGTCTTGTAGGCCTCAGCTATATTTTGCTTTCTTTTCAGCACTGGGGATGGAACCCAGGGCATCCACCAGCCAAGCAAGTAAGTGCTCTGCTCACAAGCTCCAGCATCCAGCTTCCTGTCATTTGAAAACCTCACTCATAGGAGGGATCCTGGGGACTTCTGACAGAGGTAGCCGAACTGCGTGACAAGTCAAGACTGTGCCCACAGTCCTTGTCACCCACAGTGAACCTCAGCCAAGTGCCTGTTAACCTCGGAGCCTCAGACAAGACCCAACGGGAGACAATTCCATGTTGCTTTGCCTCTCCTCAGCACCTACGCTGAGGGTGGACTCTGAGGAACCCTTGCCCCAAGGAGAAGCCACGGAGATCACAGGCCCTCGGCCCCAGCCCATTGCTCCTAGGTATCTCTCTTGGACATCCATAGCTGGTGTCTCTGGCCCCATCCTAAGCCTACGGGCCTCAGCTCCGTGTTTTCCCAGAGTTCAACAGCATCTCCCTATCTCTGAGGCTGAGAAAAGCCAACCATCTTTGAGCCATCAACAAACGCAATAGAAATTAGAGAGGGAAGGAGAGAGAGGCAGATGCATAATTTATGGCGTGGCGGGCGTGTGAGTGACAGGCAGCAGCGGGAGGCCTCAGCACCTTATCGATCCTCTCAAAAACCCGAGAAAGGGGAGAAAGGGCCGTGCTGGGGGCCAGGGCAGGCTTGGAAGGGGCAGGTGGGGGCAAGGCCATTAAGGACATAGTGTGACCAGGCCAGCTGCCTGGGTGGGTGGGTGGGGGGCTCGGGCAGGTGGGGCCTAGACACACGCCTCCGATCGATGACACCATGTCAAAACATAAAATGCATGCTTTGGCTCTTAAGCCAAATGTGCGTAAGATTTTTAAAAGCATTGATTCAGGACAGATCAATGGAAATCCTGGCTTTTTTTTTTCCCTGTGCAAAAAGGGAGTTGATCACACTTTTCAGCAAAGTGCCCTGCAGGGCAGTAGGGCTAAGTGCTCTGTGTGGGTGCCTTCGCCTCTGCCTGGAGAGAAGGGCCAGGAGCCTGCCTCCAGCCTTGTTGTCCAGGTGGAGGTCACCGGCTAAGAGCTGAGGCTCCCTAGTTTATTTATGTCGATAGTCACATACAATGCCTTCAGGGTGCACTTGTGGGCATCCAAGGACAATGACACTCTGTCCAATTCTTAAGCAAGTCCTGACAGCTCTGTCTTTCAAGTATGTTCAGGATGCCACGGTCTCCGTTCCCATCTTACTATTTCTGGTACCTCCAGTCTGGCTCGCTCTTCCCCGATCCCTTGCCTCTGCCTCCTCCAGAGCTCTTGGTCTAGTCTCTATAGCCATGGCCACATAGCCAGCCACACACTGACTCTCTGGGGAGCTCTTGTCTCTGAGTAATTTGCCCTGCCTTGTCTGCCTACACATGCTCTGCCCCCTCCCTCTCCCATGTGCTTGCTCACAGAATGTCTCCTTCATGATGCTGGCCCCCCTAATGTTCAGCCTGGTAACCAATGCCATTGTGCACTCGATGGCCTTAGAGCCTTCTCTTCTTCCCATCCTTACTGTTGTTTAAAGTATGGCTGTGAGTTTGTCATTTACCATTATTTACTGCAGTTTTTCTGTTGAATGGGGTCCCAACAGGAGAGATGCTCGTTTGACTTGTTCACTGACATATTTACAGAAGTAAGAACAGGGGGATAAGCCAGGCGTGGTGGCGCACGCCTTTAATCCCAGCACTCGGGAGGCAGAGGCAGGCGGATTTCTGAGTTTGAGGCCAGCCTGGTCTACAAAGTGAGT
>NC_034609.1:16672132-16690369 GCF_900095145.1 Mus pahari
AAAGAAAGAAAGAAAGAAAGAAAGAAAGAAAGAAAGAAAGAAAGAAAGACGATCAAGACATGGTAGTTTACACCTGTAATCTCATCTGGGCAGGTAGAGATGGGTAGATCCCTGGGGTTTACTGGTCAACCAGCCTAGAATATGTGGTAGTTTGCAAGTCAGTAACAGACTCTGCCTAAAAAAACAAACAAAAAAAGTGGACTCTTTTGCAAGGAACAATATAGTTATCTTCTGTCCTCAACACACACACACACACACACACGCACACGCACACGCACACGCACACGCACACGCACACACACATTAAAATGGAGCTACGTGTATAGCAGGTGTTTTTTCAAGGAAGGAAGAGAGAAATAGGAGAGAGACAAAGTGAGAGGGATAGAGGAAGGGAAGCCACACCCAAGCAGTGTTAGCACTACACAGTGAAGGCTCCCAGTGCCCTAGCTCTCAAATACTGAAGGCAAAGAAAGGCTGCAGAGCATCTCTTTTGGGGTTCTTCCTGGGAGCTTTGAAGTAGGCTCCACAGTCATGTAGGAAAGCTGCTCCTTCTTGACAGGGGGCATACATCTTTCTTTCTGGTTCTCCCAAACCCTCCCCTGCCTCATTCCTGCCCATAGCTGATAAGGCGTGGCCAGACTGAATCCAGGACATATAGAGGACACAGGTGTAAGGCTAAGGCTTTGCCTGACATCATCACAATTTTGTGATATTCACACTATTGTATGCGAGTATGCATGTACGTGTGCACATGTAAGTTAGAGTGTAGCCTGTGGCTACTTCTCCCATGCCCCTTTGTATCACATGCTGGGCTTTACCTGGGTAGGATGGTCACACACTAAGATAGAGGTGGGTGGGGGAGGGGAGGGGAAGGGGGAAGAAGACTGAAGAGGAGGGAGGGAGGAAAGAGAGAGAGAGAGAGAGAGAGAGAGAGAGAGAGAGAGAATGCCTTCTCCTGCTTCCCTCCCCCAAACTCTGCTGTCCCCATCCTAGGAAGCAAAGAGTCTAGAATCATCTTATTTAGCCAGTGCTCAAAAACAGTTATTTATTTCCCTAAATAGAAAATTTCAAAAGCCAGTCTTATTCCATTTGTTGTTCATAGACCCTCTCCCTCCTCTCCCTCTTCTCCCTGTTTTAACTTCCCACCTCTGACTCCCCCCCCCCCAGCCTAGTTCCCAAAGCTGACTCCATCTGTCTCCTTTCTGACGGTGGGGATCGGCATTGCCTAGAGCAAGGTACCCACTTTTTACACAGTCAGCATCTGAAGTCGGGCACCCTGGAGTGTGCCCTAAGGATGCTCCCTACCACACAACTTGAGTCCAGGGGAGAGGGTGGGGCTGGGAGGAAGGGGAAGCAGGGAGGAAGCATCCAGTCCCTCGTTCTCAGTGTCTCGGTAGCACCAGTAAGCAAACATTCTGCTTCCTGTGTTGTTCAGGGTTCCGAAGGTCCATGCTTCTACAGTTACCCTCCTTTACACTAGATTCTATTGTACCTCCTTCCCTGTCTAGAGAAGGTCCTTGGCCAGAAAAGAGGCAATAAAGCCCAAGGACCCTGGAGCAGAGTATACGATGTGTCCACTGCCCTATGCTCAGCCAAATAATCTTTCCGATTCAGCTTCCTCATCTGTACCTGGATGAGGAGCAATGGCCCTTTCATGTACTTATTTATGTAAGTGTTAACAACGTACGAAGCACCGTGGACCGTTCAAGATACACTTGTCTGGTCTTTCACATCTCCACTCTTGTGTTATCCCAGCGACCACCTCTACCATAGCAAGCTTGTCAGGCACCGGACACACGTCTCATAAGGGTCACTTCAGGTCTTCCGGGTAGAGAGTGGGGGTCACCGGGGCAGGACCCAGAGAATGAAGGGTAGAAAGAGAAGCATGGCTCTGGCCTGAAGCAGATGCCGGTGGGCTATCGGTGTATATACTTGTGTGCCATCTTTGCGGGGGTTCTCTGGTGTGGTCTGGGTCTTCTGCTCCCCAGAGGTCCTTTGAAAACAACAACATGCACACGGCCTTCCTTGCTCAGTGTCTGGTTTTCTGTCATCAATGTGAGTCACACGTGTGTCTGTCTGTTGGCTCAGACAACAAGATGGGTCCCATAAGATCACTGAGTTACACCGATAGAACTTGTGGGCCCACCCACTTCAGTTTCAGTCCTTCCTGTGAGAGGTAAGGTTGAACTACACTTCCCATAATCCTTTACCGACTGACTGTCACGTGAGTCCAGCCACAGCGAGAAGCTGTGGCCTGGAAGACAAGAGAAACCAGTATTTTCCTGACTCTGGTTACTGTGAGTGGTAGGTCTGGAAGAATTTGTGTCTTTCCTGGACACCCCCCCCCCCCCGTCAATCCCAGATAAGGCAGGCTGTTACTTGCCTCTGCCTGCCGCATCTGTCACAACGAAGCATGCCACACCACTCTTCCTCCTTGGGTCCCTGCAGTCCCTGGCCTGCCTCACCTTCTCATTTCATTATTAGCTCTTGTAGCAAATTAGTTTGGCTCCCTCAACTGAGCTCATGTGTGTGAAATTCCTTTCCCCGGATACTGACCCAAGCCGACCTGCTCAGTGCCCACCCGCCATTGTGGCCCAGCAGGGGCAGGGACCTGAGTTCAACATCGCCCCGTCTTCTCGTGATTTAAGCAGCACAAAGGGTCTGGATTTTCATAGCATATCTGATTTTACACAGTAGCCATGGATATGGATTTTAATAGATTATTCTGAAGGTGGATGCCTTGCCTTCTCTGCAAATCTGAGCCAGGTCTTAGACCGGCTGCCAGTCGACTCTTCTCCCTCCGTTTCTTAGGCTACTTCCCCAGGACCGGAATGGGACCGAGTAGCTGCTGTCATGGCTCTGGTTACTGGCAAAGGACAAGTGAGCTTCTCTGGATCGTTCTCTTTCTTTGAGAGCTAAGCATTTGACTAAGGCTGCTCACTCCCCCTGATGCGAGATGGACAAGCTGGTGTTTCTTTCCCCACTCCTGTTGGGGTGTCTTCTAATTGTTTAGTATTTTATTTTAAAATCTGTGTTAAAGCCAGGACTATGGTGATCCAGCTCTCCAGCCTGGGATGCAACCATTCTGGCCTTGGGACTTGAATTTATTCCAGTAATAGGTTAGAGGCTTGGCCTCCCTTTAGAGGATCATTCCAGTCTAGGCAGTCTGTGGTTTAGGAACTGCTATTTCATGACATCCGTCCAGCATTTATCAACCGTACAGGGTGGTTGGTGCTGGACAGAGTCATCAGTGAAACTTGCAAAGATTGTCCTGTTCTTATGACAAAAAGAAGCATATAAATAAATGTCATAATTTTAGGTGTCTGTAAGTGATACAGGAAAAGAAGATACATAGGATAAAGGACAAGGAGATGCTCATAGGATAAAGGACAGGAGTTGCTCATAGGATAAAGGGCAAGGAGATGCTCATAGGATAAAGGGCAAGGAGATGCTCATAGGATAAAGGGCAAGGAGATGCTCCTCATTGGTGTTCCAGGAGAGCCTGTGTGAGGATGGCATCTAAATTTGCACTCACCTGTTGTGGCTGTGCAGGAAGAATGTTCTAGAATGTTCCAGATTGAAGGTCAGCAAGAACCCATCAAGGGAAGGATCTGCAAAGAGGAGGTCAGAACATATGAATCCCAGGCACAGGAGAAATGACAGGAGACAGAGCAGCCAGGTGTGTGCAGCAGAGCTGGGTCTTCCAAAGCTTTGTGTAATAGACATGTAAAGGACTTGAGGTTTGAATCTGAGGGCGTGGGAAGCCATTTCTGACCAAGAAGGTCCTTTGCCTGTCACTCAGCCATGGCTATTTCTGGGATGAGGTGCTCACAGAGACCAGAAACAGGCAACCTAGTTAGATTTGTTCCTCTACCAGGATGATGTCAAAACTGAAGGCTGCCTCTGCTTGCCTCCAGCCACTGTTAACTGGAGGACTCTGCCTTTGTTTAGACCTGTCTAGCACAGGAGCATGGCGGTGCACAGGGCTCTAGACATTCCATTCCATCATTTCCAGGTTCTGAGCTTCAGGGCTGGAGGTGAGGAGAAGTTTGGTGGCAAGTGGTTCTCTCTGCTGGTTACGGGTCACCTAAGCTGAGTTTATCCTTTGCGGCTAACTGGTAGACCTTGAACACATTGCTTACCCTCCCTAGAGTCTTCCCATCTCTCAAAGAAACATAAGCACAGCGCCCTCCTATGGCAGAGAACATTCAGTAAGGTGATGGGTAGAACGACTCAAGCCTGTGGTTCGGTGTAGTGTATGTAGCTATTTTCTTAAGGGAAAGACTGTCTGAGTGCTGTCTCTGGAAGGGAGATGTGAGGGCTGTCTCGGCTTAGTGCTTGATCACAGCATTGCTGTTAGAAGCAGCTTTCTCTACCCTGGACTTCCAGGGTGAGCTCAGAGTCTCTCTGAGGCAGCCACCAGGGGCTTGGGTGCTACTTTCTCTTGGACCTTTCTCTTCAAGACCCTAAGCTAAACCGACCGCTCCACTAGACGCATTAAGTTTGCTTAAGCCTCAGAAAAAAAAAAAATTCTCATGTTTAGGCAGAGGGTCATCTGTGGGCCCTTGGCCCAGATTCACATCTTTTGCATCTAAGTAGACAAGGCCTTTGGCACCAAGTTGGAAGAAACTGGTCAAAAGCAAGGGATGGTTATCATTGCTTAGAAGATAGTTTCAACCAAACTAATATGGTATTCATTCCGCATGAATCTCAACTGTCAGGAAAGAGTGCATTCCCAGCATAATATGCTGCTACTTCTGGACCGACGTTTGAGATAGAATTCTTCATTTCAGAGACAAAGAGACCTGATTGGCAATGCCAGCCAGAATGTTTAGGGTCTGTCTTAGTTAGAGTTTCTATTCCTGCACAAAACATCATGATCAAGAAGGAAACTGGGGAGGAAAGGGTTTATTCAGCTTACATGTCATCACCCAAGGAAGTCAGGACTGGAACTCAAGCAGGTCAGGAAGCAGGAGCTGATGCAGAGGCCATGGAGGGATGTTACTTACTGGCTTGCTTCCCCTGGCTTGTTCAGTTTGCTTTCTTATAGAACCCAAGATCTAAATAAATTTTAAAAGTCCTACAGTCTTTGCAAATTCTTACATATTAAAATTTCAATCCCTTTAAAAATAGCCAATCTCCTTTAAAATCCAAAGTCTTTTTACAATTAAAAGTCTCTTAACTGTGGGCTCCACTAAAGGGTCCTACCACAAATGAGTGTCTGGCTTTTACTCTTCCCGTCTCCAGTGTTGTCACTCACTGCTTTCCTCTTATCAGCTTGACTATCCAAGTTCATCCCTCATGAAGAGTCCTCTGCACAGGATCCTGGCTGACACCTATCCCTGCCATCTCCAGTTCACTTTCCACAGACAAGCCAGAGGGTTCTTTAAAAGAGATGGAACCATCAAACCCTGAGTGCATAGCAGCATTCTGGATGCCAGAGATACAGCGTCATATGCTGGCTGCTGGCTGCTGGCTACTGGCTACTCTGACTGCTGGTTGCTCTGAAATTCTAAATGCCTGTCTGCAGTGTGACTCAGCAGTAAAACTTGTGCTTTCTATGTGCAAAGCTCCAGGTTCAATTCCCCACACCCTCGATCTTCTCAAAATGATGGTTCTCACCTCAACGTGTAATGGGAGGGCAATAAAAAAGTGTGTTCTACAGGAGAGAAAGGCAATAAAGTGTTCATTGCCTGTAGAGAGCACAAAACTGGTTACAAAACACATGAAAACTCATGCTATCATAGTGGTAGCAATGTTAATAATAATAATAATAATAATAATAATAATAATAATAATAATGACAGTACTCTCTACTTGGCCTGCAACTGGATGTCCACGCAGTTAATCATCAACCCTTGGGTGGTTTGGAGAATGAAAGGGGTGCTATTAATTGTCACACCTAGCTTGGTGTAGTGATATACACAAAATGCCATCATTCAAGGGGCTAAGATAGGAAGACGCCAAATTTTAGGCCATCAGAGCTATATTACAAGACTCTGTCTCCTGAGAAAACGAACAAGCAAATAAGCAAAGAACTCCAAACAACCAAAGAATCAAAATGAAAATAAAAATTAATAAAAGAGAAAAAAAGAATCCCATTTAGATACCAAGTGTGAACAGAGGAGGCATTTAAGCCCCTATCTGACCTGCCTGTACGGCCCATTAGGATCTGTTCCCACTTGCCTGTCTTGTCTAACTTAAACTCTTGATAGTTTCTACTTCTTATAATCCAAAAGGTCCAGGCTTAGCTCCATTAGTGCTCCAAGTTTCTTCTTACTTTAAGGTCATTTCTATCACCCAACAAGTGACATTTTTCTAGGGATGGGGACAACCAGGGTGCTCCAACCACTTTCTGGACTCTATGGCCCTTCAGTTGGTTCAGTGGTTCATTCTGGGTCTACAGACTGTTGGGGTTCCTTGGAGTTTCAGCTGAAATGTCCCATCATCATGGAGACAAATCTTCCTTACTCTCATGTCTGGGGTTGGTCTCTCTTCCATGGTTATTTCGCTTCCATCTCTTGGTACAATGCGTAATATCTAGTTAACAGAATGACTACTATTTAGTAATCCCCTCTCCCAGCAGGCTCTAAGTTCTCTGGAGTTGGAAGCTATGGTTTATTTTCTTTTCGTGATGTACCTCCAGTATCTAACAGAGTATCAGGGATATGGCAAACACTCACCAATCCACTAAATACTGGTTGACCAGGTGGGTGTATGGGTGTATGGGTAAGTAGATGGATGGTTGTATGGGTAGTTGGGTGGATGGCTGGGTACATGAGTAGATGGATGAGTGGATGATGGAACTGAGACCCAAACCTAGACTGACTCAAAAGGCCACTCTTTTTCCCACTCCCCTATTCTGAGCGTGCCAGCCTGGTAGGAAAGTAGATTATATCTAGGCAAGAGTCTCCTAGAATAAGGAGGTCAAAGCCAAGATCAGTGGAAAAAAAAAAAAAGATCAGAAGGAGCAAGAGATCCAGATGTGCAAATTTCCTTCAATGAAGCAGATGTGACCTCAGGAATCCGTGCTAGGCGGAACCATCATATCTGATTGCTAGTTTCCATTAAAGGAATTGTAGCAGGTGCAAAAGTGGGAGATTATCCCAAGAATTAAGATATGAAAAGGATGTTAGATCACTAAACTCCAATTAGGGAAATTAAACTGTGCGCATTCCACTTCTGATGCAATATTGGGAGCCTGCATTAGCTCTGGGCTCCAATTCTAATAAAATTAGAGAATAACACCTTAATTGAATTGTGCTTAAAAGGATCATGCTGACAAATGTGATTGTATCTGGCTGGGATGTATACTTTCCCTAGCAATCATTAAATCCAGTGTCGTGTCAGTCTTGGGATCCTGATGGGTTTCTGAGACAATCTGTGCACTGTGCTGAATCTTGGAATCTAATCAATTTCGAACTGCCTCATTAGGGCTCGCTGCTAACGGGGACTTAAAAATCAAAGCGAATGACTGCACATCATGGCTGACTAGCTAATCATATTGATGCAACATGGCTGGGCTGTGTTGCAGCAATTCATTTCCTCTTTAAGAAGCCACTGTCACCTATAATTTAGGGATTGAGATTCATGAGTCTGATGCAGATGTTCCAATGTCCAGGATTTTCTGCAGCACAGGGTCACCCCACCTCATTGGGTAAGTAAATTCAGCTCTTTGACCCCCCTCCCAACACTATACCCATTTCCCAAGCTCACAGTTATGTTTTGAGTTCAAGACTGGGTTGGACCAATGAGGAAACAGAGCTCAGAGATTAATAGCATGTTTCCTAAGATCACACAGCTCATGAGTGACAAAGTCAGAATTTAAACTTTTCTTTAAAAGTTTATTAGTATATATTAGCTATATGGAATAATGCCTTTGCTTATAACATCTTCATGCATATAATATACACTCCCACTTCTCTTTCTTGTCCCCTTCTCACTCTTGAAGATCAAATTTAATCTTTTTGATATTACATCTTTTCCTTCCTTCCTTCCTTCCTTCCTTCCTTCCTTCCTTCCTTCCTTCCTTCCTTCCTTCCTTCCTTTGTTACTCTATCCCTCCCTCCTCTCTTCCTCCTTCTGTCCTCTCCTCCTTCATCTTTGACCTGGTCTGTCAGGTTGTCTTGAATTCAATATGTAGCCCAGACAAGCCATGAAATCATGGAGTCCTCCTGCCTCAGCCTGCTGGGTGCTGAAATTACAAGATGTTCTTAGATTTTCTAATAATAATTGTAATAAGAATTCAGGACAATGGTTATTTTTTTTGTTGACAGTCTAATTGGTTTATTTATATGTGGGGAGTAGGAATTCCTGAGTATACCTGGATATGTACATGTGTTTGTTCATGTGTAGACATCAGAAAGCAACCTTAGGTGTCATTTCTTGGGAGCTGCCAATTTTATTATCTATCTTTCTAGGCATCTATCTATCTATCTATGTATCTATCGATCTATCATCTATCTATCATTTATCTATCATCTATGTATGTATGTATATATGTATGTATCTCTATCTATCTATCTATCTATCTATCTATCTATCTATCTATCTATCTATCTATCTATCTATCATTTATCTATGTATCTAGCTATCAATCATCTATCTCCATCTATCTATCTATCTATCTATCTATCTATCTATCTATCTATCTATCTATCTATTGATCTATCTATCTATCTATCATCTATCTATCTATCTATCTATTGATTTATCTAGGCATCTATTTATGTATCTATCGATCTACTATCTATCGATCTACTATCTATCTGTCTGTCTGTCTGTCTGTCTGTCCATCCATCCATCCATCTATCCCCCCTCTTTATCTATCTAAAGAGAAAATCTCTTTTAGATAGAGGCCCTGGTCTCACAGAGATCCTCCTGCTTCTGTCTCCCAAGTGCTGGGATCAAAGGTGTGTTCCGCTATGCTTAGATACCTACTTTACTTTCTGAAATAGAGTTTTTTTAATTTTTAATTTTTTTTACTGGAACTTGGAGCTTAGGTTGAGTTGGCTGACCAGTGATCTATGGGACATCCTGTCTCCGCATTTCCAGCACCTCACTGTGGATGCTGGGAATCAGACTCTGTCCTTGTGCTTGCCTGGCAAGCACCTTGAGTTGGCTATCTCCTGGGTCTCTAATTGGATTTCATGTTAATATTTCTCCTAATAATGAACATCAGCACCATCGTCATTACTAGAATACTGAGAACCTATACTAAAATAAATCATATTAGAAATGTAATACATTTAATCCCCTCAACATCTCTAGAGGCTGTTCTGTGATTATTGTGGTAGGCCTTAACAGTTCACCACACATTTCTGAGCATTGGAGGGGCTTCTCTTCCCATCCCTTGGCAGTGGGATGAGCCAGTTGCCTCGTTCACTGATGAGTGGTAAGCAGAGGGTCAGAACACTTAGTGGCTGGTTACACCTCTGACACTCAGCCCATCAGCCACCCACACTGGAGTCAGTGGTTGCTCTGACTATAGCACACAGAGAACCACAGCTTAGATCTGAAAGCCAGTGGGTTAAAGAAAGGCTTGGGGGTCCTGGAGACTTTAGGAGCTGGGGTCTATTGAGAGGTCTAGTCATGGGGAAGGTCTTTGAAGGGGATGGTTGGGCGCTGGTCTCCTCTTACCCTCTGCTTCTCATTGTTCTTTTGTAAGCTGATTCTCTCAAGTATTTCCTTACAAAATACTTTGTGTGTGTGTGTGTGTGTGTGTGTGTGTGTATGTTGGGCTCACATGTGTTATGCACTACACACGATGTTGGGCTCACATGTGTTATGCACTACACACGTGTGCATGTGTGTGCACACACGTGTGAACTGTTGTGCTTACGTGTGTGCAGAGAACAGAGGTTGATGCCAGGTGTCTTCCTTGATCTTCCTCCTTCTTAATTAATGAGGCAAGGCCTCTCACTGAACCCAGAACTCCTCGGTTTGCCTACTCTGGTTAGCCACCTGGCCCCAGGGCATTCCCTGCATCTGCACAGCTCCTCAATGCTGGGTTATCGACTGACTGCCAAGCCTGCATGCCTTTCCTGTGGGTCTGTGGATATCTGAACTCTGGCCTTCCTGATTTCTGAGATACCTGTTTGTCCATCCAGCTGTCTCCCACCTGATCTTCAGTGTTTTTACTGTTTGTTTGTTTTATATCGAGGGAAAGCTTACTAACACGGAGAGTCCCTTAACTGACCTACAGTGGCTAGGCAGCGCACCTGAGCAATGAGTCTGTGCCGCTAGAAACTACTGAGATGCAAACGGTGTTTGCTATTTCATCAGAGCCCAGCTTCCCCTGGCTAAGGGAATCATCAACCCATTTTACAGATGGGGAAGCGGATCCCCATGTGGCTAAGACGCACACAGGCATTGCTAGTCAGAGCCCATATGGCGGCCATCTTACCTCTGTAGAACTCACACTGGGCAGTGAGCACCGAGAACTGCTCTGTAGAGTCTTGGATATTTGTCCTGCCAGTCAGCTCCAGTCTGTGCAGAGATACATTTTAAATATTTGTTTCTGTTTCCGACACAATGTCTTGCTATGCAGTTCACGCTGGTCTCAAACTCACCATCCTTCTGCCTTGCCTTTCAGAGTCCTGGGATTAGAAGTCGTCTAGCAGTGAAGTCTAGCAGTGTCTTTGGTTTAAGAAGCTTATAAAGCCTCAGAACTACTGGCTTCTTGAAGAAGCTCTTCTGATATCCCAGGGATATACATTAACAAGTAGGTTCTTCATGAGATCTCAGTGTTACCAAAAAAGCTGGCTCTCTGATGGAGAGATGCCAGGCCCAGTGAAGACCAGACAGGAGCTACATTTTTTTTTTTTTAAATAGAGACTTATTTGTCTATGGACAAGGAAGACTGCAGTTAGGTTTTCTGAAGCAAGGGGATTCGTGGAACCTCTGAAGTGTGGGCTATTTCCAATTCCAAGAGCAGTTTTGAGGATAGGGCTAAGGAGGAGGGAACCAGAGCCCCCAAACCTAGTAGGGAGTGTAGGAGAAAGTTTGCAAAGATTGTCTATACTTCAGGAAATGTATACCCTTGGACAGAGGTATTTGAATCAGTTAAGACAGTAATTGCAGCTCTCCCTTGCAAAGAGAGGGCAGGATGGCAGGGCCTGCTATTACCAAGTTCTCTGAGGCACAACAGCTTGTTTACTGGAGGGATGGGAACTTCACAGTGATTGTCTGGTGGCTCCAGGGCAAAGCCTACTGCCTCACTCCCTGCTTGCATTTTGGGTCCAAGTCTGGCTATCAATTGTAGAGCTCAATCAGGGGGCACCTTTGCCAGGATGCTCAGGGGAGCAGCTGCTAAGGAGCAGACAGCTGGCTGGGTGTCTGCCACCAGCCCTAAAGAAGAAGGTGCTGCCTTGGCTGGGCTGCTCAGTCAGAAGGCACTTGGGGTCCAAGTTTGAGAAATCCATGTGCTGGTGTGAGAGCCATAGTTCACCTACTGTGGGATCCTAGGCAGCCCCTTCTTTTAGTGCATCCCCTGGCTTCCCATTTTAAAATAGAAAGGTCCTACAACGTTGGCTTTTCTCTAATTTCCTATATTTATCCTACTCCTTTAAGGGTTATACAGTATGTGTTTCTTGTGGATGGCATTCTTTGACACAAATTAGTCTTAACATTACTTGAATGTTTATATGTATATTGCAAACATGGTAAGCCATGGTAGTGTCCTTAAAGAGAAAACACTTAAAGAATGCAAGGTGATTTACTGGCTACACAGAGGAAATGAGAGTAATGATAGAGGATGTGTGACATCAAATAAAATGATAGCACTTGTCCTACAGAGTGTGATGAGATCTTGCTGCTGGTATAGAAATCCATTCTCTGCAGACCTCTGCTCCCAGGTGACACCCCAGATGCTGTTAACTGACTCAAGTGAAGGAAGATGTAGCTGCCAACCTCCCCTAAAATATTTCTCTATAATTTCTCCCATTTTCCCCTCTTTTCTGTATGCTTCTGAAAATCTTGTTACAGTGTATCTAATTGGTAGACTCAACTCATGTGATATTTTACTCTAGCTGCAAGAGAGTCTGGCAAAACAAATGCTTGCTGTTTCTACTTTCTCTATTAGGAAGTAGACCTTAATTCATAAGCTAAGCATACCATAGTCATAGGAAGAGAGTTCATTCACTACTGGATCACAAACAATTGCCAAGTGTCACCTATAATGACAGTTATAAAACAGTCTCAAGATTTATACATCAAACTTAAAGACAGTAGCAGACATTTTTTTTATGTATATGAGTACACTCAAGCTGTTTTCAGACACACCAGAAGAGAGCATTGGATCCCATTACAGATGGTTGTAAACCACTATGTGTTTGCTGGGAATTGAACTCTGGACCTCTGGAAGAGCAGTCAGTGCTCTTAACCACTGAGCCATCTCTCCAGCCCAGTAACACACAAATTTAAAAATAAGATGAATTAAATGGTTCCAACAAAGTGAAGCTACCACTTTGAAGTATTTCCTGCTGACTCATCAACCAACTGCCTTTTGAGTTCTGGGAACATCCCACAACACTACTGGTTCTCATTTGCAACTAAGGCATCCTTTCATAGTGACATGTATAGTTTTTTTTTTCTTTTTCCATAACCCTCAGAGATTATACTTGCATGCTGACAGTAAGAACATTGTACTGAAAATTTAGAACTGGATGGTATGATACATTTTGTTCTATAGTGTTTGACTTGTGGCCCAGAAGATTCCAAGAACAGTAATGAGTGTGAGAACCATCATCTCCCAAATAATCCATGATGTAAGAGATTCTCTTAGTGCTCCTCTTCAAGATGGATCACATCTAACCTGGTGATGTTTTAAATGCTATTTCCCCTTCAGGATTCCATGGACAAGGAGTTGGGTTTCCTTGTCTCCTTAAAAGTCAGACACACTGTTGTAACTTGCCTGGGCAAAAGCATATGTCAGTTCTGGGTGGAAGCATTTCAGAGTTTGTCCTGATTACCCATGTCTCTTCATTCTGTCATGATGACTAATGAAAGAACAGGACTCTCTCAGCTTCTCGGAATGAGATGTCATGGAGCAGAGCCCCTGCCAATGTGCAATAATATGAAGATAAAATAACAAGGATGTCAATAAATCTCTTATTTTGAACTCCTGAGATGTTGAAGCTGTTTGTTAGACAGCATGACCTCATCTGTCCTGATCAATACACTTAGTGAGATAGTGTCTTACCTTTCTATCACTGTGATAAACACCATGACCAAAAACAACTTGCAGAAGAAGCAGATCCATTTCCATGTCCATCATCCCAGGAGGTCAGGGAGGAACGTGGAGGCAGGAACATAAGTAGAGGCTATGACTTCTTTGTCATGGCTTCCTCAGCCTTCGTTCTTACAACACCCAGGTCCATTAATCAGCCCAGGAGTGGCACTGTCAATTGTGAGCTGGGCCCTGGCATCACAGGCTTAACCACAGGCCGGTTTGGTGGGACACTTAGCTCCCTTTTTCAGAATATTTCCATCTTACGTCAGGTTGATATTAAACTAACCCTCACAGGGAGGGATTATGATCACTGTTGCTTTCTCTGTGTAACAGAAAGAATTCCAGCCCAGAGATTCTGAATGCCTTCTTCAAAATGAGATAGCTAGGACCCCTCAGACACACAATTCATATCCTAGGCCAAGCCCATCTAAACGCCCTGTTTCCCAACAGTTCCCAGAGCAGACAGAGTTGGGGTCTCTGAAACCAGGAGCCAAGTAAACCTTTATTCTCGAAGTTGGTTTTCTTGGGTATTTTGGCACAGCAATAGAAACTTGATTACATGGTTGGTGGATGGCACTCTAACTGTGTCAAGAAAAACTGTGAAAGCCTGTGAAACAGGCAGTAAACAGCTTTGGTAGGTGTCATGTCTATCCATCTTTCTAGATTATTTTCATATTTTCTGGTGTTTGAGCTATTTTACAACCCTCCAGGGAGTCATAGAAGACACAGTAATCCAACAGTTCTCATCCATAGCCACATAAATAATTTTGTTAGTTGAAATTCAGTTGGTTAACTGATTGATTATTAATCTCTTTGTGAATTCTTTTTGGCTATCTTAATTAAGCTTGCATATTTGTGTCCTTTGAGTTTTTTTTTTTTTTGTAGGCAATAATATCTTATTGGGTCCCTAATTAATTAATAGGTTCAGCAACATCTATTTTTATTTTCTTTTGTATCACTGTGCCCATAAGGTCATGGGGCACACTAGGTAAGCAATCTACCATTGATCTCTGAACAGAACCTTTGCCACACATTCACCATGTGTTTGCAGGTAGATCATGATTTTATCATTTATACACACTTTAACATGATTTATTAACTCAGTCCCCAAAGGGAGAAGAAAAGCATGTGCTGTGTCTCATACTCTCCTGCCTCACAAACACCTCACACCCATTGAGCACAGACATGTTCGATCCTAAGACTGTGTTCTTGTCTGTTCTGTCTCATTGCACAGACAGCCACTTCTTGAGGCAAACGAGAGTATTAACAGGCACACTCTGTCATATTATCCGCTTGAAACATGATGTAACTTAGATGAACTTACAGATAAGTCTGAGCTCAGTGCTTGATCTCTGGGTCCCTGTATTTCTAGGACATTCTTGATTTTTTTAAAAAATGTTTATTTGTTCTGTTTTCTCCATATGCGTGTATCTGTGTGCATGCATTTATAATGTGTTTTCAGAGATCAGAAGACAGTGTAGAATTCCCTAGAGTTGGAGTTCCAGGCTGCTGTGAACCATCCAGATTTGGGAGCTGAACTCTAGTCCTCTGCAAGAGTCCCCAAGCATCCTTACCCATGTCTCCAGCCCCCTGTAGGACATTCTTCAATAACTCAAAGGTGTGGCACTTTCCAGCTAGACCTTCCCTTCAACATCTGCTCTAGGTTTGTTTGGTTGAAATAAAAAAAGCCTAGTGAAGATTGATGGGTGGTTTTGATTCCTAAAACGCTCTCTGAGCCTTTATTTGTAGACGTCTAGGGAGGCGTAACCTGGGCAGATTGGGCGACACTGGCTTGCTATGGCTCAGGCCAAAGCCTGGAAGGAATGGGTCATACTCAGCTGGCATGTTGCTCCTCTAGGGCCATGGGAAGGTCATGGACTGCAAAAGCGTCCTGCTTATTACACCCTGCCCAGAGTGAGGGCGGGATGAGCGAAGTGTTAGGTTTTGTGGAAGATTTATGGGCTTTAGAGGTTAACATGTCCAGGGTTCAAATCTTGCCTCTACCATTTATTAAAATGTGATTAGGAATATGTAGTTACATCTCCCTGGGTCTCAGTATCTTCATCGGTATAGGAGGAATAGAGACACAGGTCAGCTCTTTTTTAGCCCAGGGCTGCTGAAGCCAAGAGTAGGTGCCTTTTCTTAAGTCCCCCTACTTGTCACATGGTCACTAGAGGCTAACACATAGGGTGCAGATGCCTTTCATGCTTCTCCTTCTGCACCTGCTTCTCTTTGACAAGCCCCCTACCTTCTGCAAGATGGCAGCTACTTATTACAGCTGCTGAGCTACAGGGTTTGACATTTGCTCCGAAAGGGAGAGAGAAAAGTCAAGGAAGGCCGAGGGCTGGAAGAACCCAGACCCTGGGCTAAGCTTTCTCAGTAAGGCTGGTGAGGTTGTAGTCCCACATCTTATTTTTTTCCTGTGTCTTCCCAACAATAGTCTGCCCTTAGACAAGGCCAGGCTCTGACTCTGTAGTTCAGGTAGTTTTTCTAAGCAGTTACGTCACCCTGGGCTCTTGGTTTTGACTCCTGTGGGAATCCTCTGTAAACTTAACCTCTGTCAATGTCCCTGTTGAGGAAAATTGGCTCCTTTGACACCGTTTTAGACAAACCATAATGTGTGTGGAGCTGAAAGAGGTTCTATTTACAAGTCTGCAGGAAATAGCCCAGGGCAGAGAGTGGTAATTGCAGGGTGAAGGTTCATGGGGGCTTAGGAAATGCAGAACCTGCCCTGGAGTGGATCTCTAACTGCCCAGCTGGAAGTGGTCCCGAAGCCCCTTCCCAAGGCAGGTGCATGTAGACATCTTTGGGAATGGGTTGGGCGGACATCAAGGAGTCAAAAGTATTGGAAGAAGGTTCTGGGTCAGGAAGATAAGGCCAAAGACGATAGACAAGGAGGAACTATTCCTTCCTTCTGCTCAATGTTGCCATTTTTTGTCTGTGTCTGTCCTTTGTCCCCAGATGGATATTCAGAGGCTCACACACCCACTTCCAGAACACTGCTTTTGGTTCAGATACTCTTGACCCGAGCCATTGTGTATGCTCGCACACACAAACACATGTGTTCTGTTTTTCAAGACAGGGTTTCTCTGTGTAGCCCTCACTGTCCCTAGAACTCACTCTGTAGACTGGGCTGGCCTCAAACTCAGAAATCTGCCTGCTTCTGCCTCCCAAGTGCTGGGATTAAAGGCATGTGCCACCACTGCCCAGCCAGTAATGCTTTTTTTTTTTTTTTTTTTTACTCTTCCTGGCACCCGTCATGTCTGAGCCTCACCACCCTTCATCTCTCTACTCCTTCATCTTCTGCATCACTCAGACAGGAGCTCCATGTGTATCCCAGGCTAGTCTAAAATTCAAGATCCTTCTGTCTCTGCCTCTAGGGTGCTGGATTTGCAAGCATGTGTTGTCATGTTCAATTTACTAATTGTGTGTGTGTGTGTGTGTGTGTGTGTGTGTGTGTGTGTGTGTGTGTAGCTAGGGATGGATCCCAGGGTCATGCAAATACTCTACTGTTGAGCTATACTTCAATTTTTCCTGTTTTTTTCTTCTACTTTCTAGCTTCCACAATGTTTGAAGCTTTGTGTTTCTCTCCATTGTATTGCCAGTTGCTAGAAGAGTGCTTATATGTCAATGGTCCTCACTCAAGGAATAGTTAAGGGACACAAACGGGAAGAAACAAATAGCGAATGATTTTCATGATATAATGCTATACTCATAGAATGGACCATCACTTAACTCACATCAGAGAAATCTTACAGTAGGTGAGAATTAACAAAGAGATCGACAACTGAAAAATGTGCAGAGAATGAGACTTTAGAACACTAGGCTCTAAGTGGAATATCTTTATCAAATTATTTCCCTTAAGGCCAAGCCCTATGTAGAAGAGTCATAAAGATTGTAAAAGCCAAAGGTTGTTGATGATTACAAGGAAACAGTGCCTTCCAGATACAACAGAAGTGACACACATAAACTCACAGAAACACTGTGTGTAAGATCTGATTAGGGTTAATAAAATCAAAATTTTTATTTTGTTTTAAAAAAAATAGCGAATGATTGACCAATCCCCAACTTCACAGCCTCTTTAGGCTCCCCACCCCATACAACCTCCTCCCCTGCTGTAGGTGGGCTTCCTTGTGCAGGAGACCTTGACTCCTGAGCTGAGAAAGGTCAGATGTCTTCCAGGTGGGGCTCCCACCTGGGAAGGGCATGGGAGCCATGCCCTTGACCACCTGGTCAGAGCCTAACAGCTGAGGCCTGGGATGTTGCATGAGACACTAGAGATCATCCAGGTTGCAGAAGGGGCTGCGGAAAGGCTCCTAGGTGTCAGTTGGTTCCAGGTTCCCCAGGGCCAATCTCTACCACGGCCGCCCAGAGCAGACAGCAGAGGCAGCTGATGCAGTTGCGAACTACATACATCTTGGGGAAGATGGCCTCAGATTGCTGGGCCTTAGATGTGGAGATAAGAACTGAAGATGGAGAGTTCTTTAAACTATGTCCTAAGCCAGGCATGGCTTCCCTGGACCAACCAGCCTGTGCTCTGTGTCAAGAATTTTCCCAAGTGTGACCTGTGCAGCTACTGTTAGCATCAGGACCTCCTGATCTCCTGACTAGTGGCACCAGGATGCAGCTCGACCATACTGAAAAGGCTCCTCCTGGCTTTGAACCCCAGGAGACACGGAAGATGGGACCTCCTCACCAGCGGAGGGATGTTACGCTCCTGAGAGCGCAGAGCCTGCTACCTCAGCCTGGCCTCAGTATTTTTAGCATGTCCCTCCTTCCTTCCCGTCCACAAGCCACTAGCCCACTCCTTGCCCAAATAACACTCACCAAAATAACCCTTGCAGTTGACAGAGGGGGACTGGGAGGGTCCCCTCCTTCCAGCACATCAGTCAAGAGTAATCAGAGGCCCTCGAGCTGGGTGTGACCCAAGTGAAGGAGGCTCCTAATTGCACCTTTAGCCAGAGAGAGAGAGAGAGAGAGAGAGAGAGAGAGAGAGAGAGAGAGAG
>NC_034609.1:16690412-16692057 GCF_900095145.1 Mus pahari
GAGAGAGAGAGAGAGAGAGAGAGAGAGAGAGAGAGAGAGAGAGAGAGAGAGAGAGCAGTCTGGGTCGAGGGATCAAATATGAGAGATGGTAGGTGCTAAAGACATCTAGGGGTTTGGCCTTCTAGCAACCAAACAGGGTTGTTACTAAGAGGCAGCAGCAAGTACCGTGGATTGAGGGTCTGTAGATAGACAGTCTCAGAATGGCGCACTTCTTGGACTCACCTCCGGGACACTGCTGTCTCTGGTGGCGTTGGCTGAAGCAGCGCCCCCCAGTCAGTAACCCTCAACTGCCTCTGTTTTGTATATTGTCTCCCCTCCCTAGCAGGATGCTTCCCTATCTGCTCCTCATTGCATCAAGCTCAATCTGCAAATAATCCAATGACAAGAAAGACACTCTGCCTGGCAAGGCTGCAGAGCTGGTTCCCTACCTTTCTGCTGAGAAAATAGCAGAGGGAGAGAAGAGGGGATGGAAGGGAGGCCCTGCCAGGGCAGACCCCTCAGGCCAGCCCCCAGCCCAGAAAGAGCAAGCCTGACTCAGACGCTGTCCTCTACCCTTGGTGCCAGCCCAGGGTTGCAGGGACAACCCTTGTTTTGCTGCAGGAGTGGAGGACTCTTCTCCATGCTTTGTGTATACGATGACAGACCAGTCTGGTGGCAACCAGAAGGCTGAGACCCACCCATTATTACCTCTGTCCTATAAGAGACGAAGCCAAAACTCTGGGAAAACAAGCTGCTTGACCCAAGTCCCTCACTCCCATAGACCAGGGCTGGGAGTGGAACTCTGCAGTCTGCCGCAGGAGATCCATCGAATACCTGCATGCATACCCTATTGTTCACGGAGGCCACTGAAGTTATCCAGGCTGTGACAGTCCCTCAGCTGGGCTGGACTCCCATTGCCACATTTCTGAGGTACCCACATCTCTCTGTCCTACTGGGTAGAGGGCTTCCTGCCTGTCCTTGTGCATGCATTTAGATTCCACCCACTTCACTCCCATGCTTTAGAGATGGAATCGGCAGCCTGGAGACTATGAATCACTGGCCGGAGGTCACTGTGGGCAGAGTATCTTAACAACTGTTCCTATCTCAATGCACCCATCGCCCAGGCTTCATCATCTCACCTCTCCTAGGCTCGGATCCAGCCCCAGGCCTTGGTAGGTATTCAAGTTTGTCAAGGCAGGAGGCTGGCCTTACCCACCACACCACTAGGTGACTATGAAGCACCCTCTATACTTTGTAGACGTACTGTCACCCTGCCACATGCCAACTTACCTCCATTACAGTGACACTGATGTATGTCTTCAAGGTGACGAAGACTAGAACAAGTTGGATGCTGGGGGCTTTATTAAGGAGCAGGGACTGTTAGCAGTGGTCATGCATTATGGGGACATGCAAGCACAAACCATCTTCCATGCCCTTTGGGTCCCAGTGTTGGGGTCTGACTCGGATCACAATTGATCACAGTGATGGAAGCCAGGATCAGCTCAGGTCTCAACCTCATTTCTAATGTCTGCCTTCTTTCAATGTCTAGCTTGCTTCTCTGTAGCGTTTGCAAGTCTGTGGGCCAGACCACCCCAGCGCTATCTAAAGTCTGAATTTCCCTCCATCTTTTCCATTTTTAATTCATTTATTTACTCCTTCATTTATT
>NC_034609.1:16692956-16777250 GCF_900095145.1 Mus pahari
GAGAGAGAGAGAGAGAGAGAGAGAGAGAGAGAGAGAGAGAGAGAGAGAGAGAAAGAAGATGCTGAAGATTGAACCTGGGTCATTGTGAGTGCTAGCTAAACTCGCTGCCCCTTAGCTACAGCCCTGACCATTAGTAGACATGTCAAGTCTCACAGACCATTTGGTCTGGCTTTTGTGTTCTGTTCTGCACTGTAACATGAAATTAACCACAGACAGTATAAGAGACTGTGTTGTAACCAACTTGGTTTTGTGGACACCAATTTTATATGATTTTTTTTTCAGGTCCTCTGTAAGAGTTTAATTAATTAATTAATCTATCTATCTATCTATTTAATTTTAGTAATTAAAAAAATGTAAGAATCATCCTTAGCTCACCGCTACAAAAGGAAGCAGCTGAGATGCAGAACTGGCCAGGAAGCTCTGCGGTGCTGACCTCTGGAGTCATATACCTGGGCACCTGGGTTCAAGTTCTGCCTGATTGTCAGCTGGAAGTGACCTTGAATAGGTCAGGTGATGGCCTCCCTAGGCTCAGGTTCCCAATCTAGAGAGAAGAGGCCTGGGCCTGTCACTCTCCAGGCTCTGAAACCGTGGGCCTTACGGGCATGCTGCTAAGTGAATAGAAAGGGGAACGCTTGCCCTCCGCGGGCACCCAAACCCATTGCTGTCTTGGCTATGCCTGCTACCCCTATCCTTGCTAATGGGTCTTGGAGTCTTAGAGAGGCGTGGGGACAAAGGGATTTGGGTTGAGCCCCAGGAGCATCCTCTCCAGCCACCCTCAACTCTTGTGGGGCCCCACTCATCATTCATGCCTGCCCCCTCTTTCCTGCTGCCTTGCTTAACAAAGACAAAGACAGCAGTTGACACTGTAATGCTGAAAATTGCTTGTTTCAGAACATCCCAGTAAACAAGCCCGTCTTTGTTTTAATCCCAGCCTAGCTTACTGTAGTTAATTATAGGAATTTGTGGCTATTTATGTGAACCGAGGACAGGCGAAAACATTCATTTGTCGGCGGTTTAAGTGCTGGGTGGGAATGGGGCTCCAAGTGTAGAAAGGACAGCAGGTAGCATCTGTCCTGGGGGCTGTGCAAGGTAGGGAGGGGCCTGGGTGTGTAATTATCCCTACTGCTCCTGAAGAGAGGGAGCCGCTATGGAAAGTGACACCTAATGACTGTTTTCAGCACATCGGGTAAAAGGAAAGGCTAGTGTTTAAGGCCACAGCCTGAGATGGGGTCTTGCACCTGCCAGGTGAACAGGGTTACTTCTGGGCCTTGGCAGGGCCCGCCTTGTTCCTGTCCCAGCAGATCTGAGGGGAAAGGAAGTGTGACCAAAGTTCCCAGGGGTCTGCAGATACAGTGAGATACAGTGAGGGCCAGAAGCTGGAAGGCCTGGGTGCCGCCTCTTCTCCCTCTCCTCCAGTCCCAGAGGAGCCACGGTTAGCTAGGAATGTTAACAAAGAGGAGACAGCGCTGGCTAAACAGAGGCTCCAAGACAATTCCTGGCCCAAACAAAGCTCCCAGGCCCCCACCCTCATAAGAAAACAAGCCAGGCCTTTGTACACACTCAATAATTACCGCTCGCAATTACCCTAGCCGGGGCTATGCTGGGGTAGCAGGCAGGTTGGGGGTTGTAGTTGGAAACCCTACCCCCCTCGGTGGTGTTGGGGGGGCACAGTACCTGCCAAGGACCTGGGGTCAGTTGTTTGGGATGCCACTTGCCTGGAAGCCACTAGCCAGAGTGACCCCAAAGATCTTAGGTGGCCAGCTCATGACTTTCCTGTAGTAAATGTGTTGTCTGGGACATCTCAGACCAAGTCCCTGAAGCTCTCTGCACCAGTGGCCTTTTGCTCCTGGATACAGGATTGCTGTGCGCTGGGGTATTGTTCTCCTACGTGCTTGGTCATCTCTGAAGCCCGCTAGGTCCTCCCCCCTGCTTCTGGACCCTCAATGCTCTCTGCTTACCATTTTCCTGCTCCTTGTAGGTCTTCCAAACAACACCAAAGTTGTATCTAAACCCCTTATACTCCCAGTCTTCTTGCTTCAAACCCCCTTTATCTCACTCTCCTAGGTACCTGACTCAGATCCCAGTGTGCGCCCCCTCCTCCTCCAGGAAGTCTTCAGTCTTGCTCCACCAGGGGCATGTTGGTCCTCGGCACTGGACCTGTTTTGTGGATGAGAACGTGTATGTGTGTACATCATGTACACACCAATGTGATTCTAACACTCAGTTTCTAAATTTGATAGTAACAGTGATCATTGCGATATTAGCTACGCCTCCATTTACTTGGTGCTTGATATTCACTATGCAGATTGCTAAGCCGCCTCCCGCACATTTAATCATGCCGTCATCTTAGGAGGTAGATACTGTTTCCCATACTTGTTTTATACTGGAGAACTTGCTGCACAGAGAAGTTAAGTACCTGGTTCAAAGTCATCGAGCATCATGGCGGCAATGTAGTGATGCAGTGGGTGTTACACGGAAGCCTGGCGTCACAGCCTTTTGGGGCTGCACGGTAAGTTCTGTGTTCCCCCAAGTCCATAGGCTGCTTTTGTAGTGTCTTGAAAAAAAATCAGCTCTATGTGGAAATCTTCACACCATAGGAATCAGCAAGCATTATAAATAAAACCTTTCCTCCCCTATCCCAGAAAGCTGGCTTTCAACCACTGACCGGCACAAGGCAAATGCGCTCAGCCTGCTTTGTCCAACAGCCCATGACCCTCCGTCGTGGATTTTGTATTTCTCCAGTGGTCCTCCACAGCCACAGTGCCTGGTGTGGAGGAGGCGAGGCTGCACTCTGTCCACTCAAGACAGTGAGGATTTGCTGTATTGTACTCCATTTGATGGTTTTGTGACAGAGCCCTGGCATCTGCCCATAATGCCCTCTGACTGGAAATTCTCTTGCTCCAGCTCCCTAAGTGCTGGGATTATATGTGTGTGGCACCGAGCTGGGCTGAACGCAGGAGTTTATTTGTTCACTACTAGGGACAGGGTGGGATCTTGGCTGAGGCCACTCACTTAGGTTGGGACAGAACGTCAAACCGGCATGACCCAAGTTTGCTTTGGTGTAGGAGATCCCTGCTATGCACGAGACTGGAGCTCTGCTGATTAGGGTCCCTTAGGCCCGACTCTACCAAAGGCCTCTCACCACTCACTGCCCAGTGGCCAGACAGAACTGAGAACTACAGACAGACCAATTAGAGGCTAACTTCTTGGTTTCAAGGATGCCGAGAAAAACCATGGATAATAATGTTAGCAGGAGTCAAAGTTAGCCCTTTGCCGAGGGCGCAGCATGGCCGGCCCTAGAAGGGCTAGCTTGGGAAGCTATTTTGGTCTTCTTTGACTGGTGGCTTAGAGCAATTTTCTGGGCACCCAAGGGCCAGAGGGGCCAGGAGACTCATGCCACCAGCAGCTGCTTTTTTACACCAGGATAATGATGGCTTCTGAGTGAGAGAGATCAATAGGGCCTAAAAATACGCTTCCGTCCCATCTGGATGCGGCTCTGGGCCTCTCGCCGACTCAGAGGCCTCTGTGAGTGGTGGAAGTGGAAGTCACCTCACAGTAGAGATCCTGCAGACCACCTCCTGCCTCCTCAGGGTCCCGAACCCTAAGATTACAGCTGGAGAAACCAGCAAGGTGCTTACAGGTGTCTTGTGGCACCTACACCCTCACCCAGATGCCTGGACCAGGTCCCTCAGCTGTTGGCAGAGTAGAAACGGGGACCTGTGAGAAAAGAGAGGCAAACTGTGCTCCCCTAATGGCTCCATGCTAGCCCAGAGCTGGACGGTGTGAGTATGGGGACAGGGCGGACATAGAGTTATCGACCTTCTGAGAGCTCACTGTCGAGGAGAGAACAGATCTTTACCAGGCCAGCAAAGCAAACAGCCCCAAGCAGGATCTTTTCTACCTCCTCATTCAGGCACAGGTGCCCAAGAGGCTGCATCTCACTCAATACTCGAGGCATCTCCATGAAATCACTGCTGAACGGTTCCCACTCTGCACATCCCCATTCTACATACGAGCTGAGTGAAAGCTCAAAGGCCACACGTCCGCGATCATCCAAAGCCACGGGGATGGAGCCGCTTTGGCCACTCAGCTTTCACGCACACTAATGACCAGAACTTGACAAACTTTTCCTGAAGGGTCAGAGGGGAAATACTGAGGTGCGTAGGCTATTGGTCTTACTGCAAACTCTCCAGGCTGTCCCTACAGCTTGATGGCAGCTGTGGTCCATAGACATGAGAGCAGGCAAGGTGTGCTCCAGAGAAACTTTCTTGACACAGGAGGCAGAGGGATGGATTTGGCTGGCGGCAGCTGACCCTTAAGTTCTCTTATTGTGAAACCATCTTGAGGAAACAGATTCTGGATTTTAAAAGGCTACCTGATACCTCACTCTACAGAGGTTCTGTCAAACAGAAGGAGAAAAGCAAGCCACGCCCACACTTAATATTTTCCAGTAATTATAACAGAAAGAAAACAAGAAAGGTCAAAGTAACTTTCATAATATATTTGATTTAACCCCATATATAAAGATTATTACAATGCTAACAGGTAGTAAACACAACATATTTCTAACAGTGTATATATGTATATATATTGTTTATATATATATATATATATGTATACATATATTGCTTTGTTTTCCTCTTGCAATGTGACACATACTCCATTTTTTTAATGTACTGCATGTGACAAATTCTGTTTGTCTGGTTTTAAGTTCTCAATAGCTGCATGTGGCCTAGTGGCTGCATTATTGGACAGTGTGTTATTGGAATTAAAATAAGGTCTCTTGATTGGTACTGGATTGCATCTTTGGTGTAGGATACATATATAAGACCAACAGAAAGGGGAGAAATTTCTGAGTGGGCTAGTGGAACAAGGTACAAAGAAACACAGAACCAGTACACTGTGTATACAGAAAAAGTATATTAAAAGGTCCAAAGACCCGAGAAAGCCAACGGTTTGCGTCCAGCTGAGTCCCGACACTGGAATGCATGAGAGTTTATGCTTTAGTTCAGTTCAGATACAAGACTGAGAGTGTCCCAGACTGAGAACACCCAAGCAGGAGGAGATTCCTCTTAATCACAAGCCCGGTAGTCTTTCTGTTCCATTCAAGACTTGCACTGATTTCTTGAGGCCTGTCCACATCAAGGAGAACAATCTGCTTGTCTCAGTATAAATATTCAAATGTTAAGTTTGTTCCAGAGTGGCGTTTGAACAGAAGTATAGATGCACCACAGCCCAGTCAGATTCACACTTCAAAGGCACCGTCACACCGATGAAGGCTCTGGGAGAAAGAGTTCCTCACATTGAGATCTCAATACAATGACTGATGAACACAAAGGGGATGTTGTTGCAAACCCAAACACAGGGGTCAGCACAGCCTGCAAACTTGCAGATACTCGGACACAGTAAGTTTTGCAGGGAACTGTTTCTGGCCTGTAAAGGCTAAGTCTGGGGTGGAGAGCCAGGGACAAGATCAGGATAGGCCCTGAGGCTGCCTGAGTCTTAGGGAGAGCTGGGACTTTATTCTGAGAGCCAAGTAACACCTACTGCATGGTGGCTCATCCACCAGCACAGGAGTCTCCGCAACTGAGATGGCATCCACACAAACACTACAGGACATAGCATTAGGCGAGTCCTGTGGCCCTTATGATACTCAGTGTGGTCCCTAGGTCCAGCTCCAGCATCACTTAGGAGGAGCTGGACCCCAGTCCAGGCCCTCAAGATTCCCAGAGCATTATTAAGGTTTGTGAACCCTGACTGGTGGTTGTGTGTGTGTGTGTGTGTGTGTGTGTGTGTGTGTGTGTGAACTTGGGGCTCAGTCGCTCTTCCTGCCAACAGCACATGCTGCCCGTTTCATGGTTCCACTGCCCAAAGCACTCAGAAAGCTTCCTGTTGCTGCTAGGGAGGAGGCAAATGGAACGGATATACCAGCCCCGTTTCCCCCGTACCTTTGGTAGTTTAAAGATTCCCTGGTTGGCTCTCCCAGAGCTGTTTCAGATCTTTGCTTTTCTTTCCCAGGGCAAAAATGATAATGGCTTCTGCTGCTGGGCTGGCGGATTCTGCAGTGAGCGATGAATAAGTGGAGACCCAGTGGCCGCTGGCTGGACTTCAAAGGGTTGGGGGTGGGGGCAGAATGCACCAAGGGATGGGGGGGTTACATCATGGAGGAGAGAAATCATGTGATTAGGTTGAGGTCCAGCGTGATCCAAGACTGGCTGCCCAGTGTTCTTTACTTGATCATTTAAATCTCATTCCAGGGTGGTCGTTAGGGTCTCCGATTGCTTCCGGGCAGGAAAGGGACTTCTCCAGTTGTATGTGAGGGGTCTTCTCATAGCACAGCTTTCAAGACAAGGCAGTGGTTATGAGCACAGCTAAGCCACACTGCTGTCAACCAGGGCCCTTCTGACTACTGAAGCGTTTCAAGTAATTTTATAGAGTACAGGTTCAGCTCCCACCCATAGGAGAACATACCATGTGCCTTAGGTCTTCACATGACTGGGTGTCCTTCTGATGACCTATAAGGTGGGCCTTTGAACAGACTGATTTTTTTTTTTTTTCAGAGGAGCAAAATGAAGCATGGTGAAGTTAAGGGATTCATTTATGGTTCTGTAATCTGGCATGTTTGGTTTGGTTTTTATGTGTGCTGGGGGTTGAACCCAGGGCCCAGGAGTTAGGCAAGAGCCCCACCATAACAGCTAGGTTCATATTCCTCTCTGCAGCTTTCATTTTGAGACAGGGCCTCACTAAGCTTTCCGGGCCTGCTTTGAGCTCACTCGGTAGGTAGGCCTAGGTTGGCCTTGAACTTTCCATCCTCCTGCCTCAGCATTCTCAGTAGTGGGGATTGTGGACCGTGCCACGATTCCATCTTTGACAGGCAGCTGTGAATGTGGGCTTTCAAAGCAGCCCAATTAGGATAGCCTGCTCTTCCTTCTCAGTGATTCATGAGGCCTCAGTCCATCTTCACAGGTACCACACACAAGAAGTTATCTGTATGTAAGGCGCCATTCCAGAAGGTTCTCTGAGTTTAGGAAGGACGTCTGACTTCAGCCCCTCTCTTTCTGCTTGCTCAGGGCCAATAGGTCACAGCTGCAGAGGGCCTTGGGGACCACAGGGTAGACACCCAGGACTGGATGGCTCTCACGGTGCCCAAGGCTCAGGATAGAGACTACTGTGTGTGAGATTCCTCCATCCCCAAATATTGACAAGAAAGGTTTAGAAAGGAAATGTCCCATTCGCTAGCAAAACATCCGTAGACTGTCAGCCCCCTGTTTCCCCTGAGGCTTTTGGGGAACCTCAAACAAATGCAGAGAAAGGGCCCTTTCGGCTTCTCAGTTAGGCTGGGCCTTCATATCCAGGCTAGAAACTTCTTTCCCCTCCTCACCCATCCCTTTCCCTTTCCCTTTCCCTTTCCCTTTCCCTTTCCCTTTCCCTTTCCCTTTCCCTTTCCTCCTCTCTCCCATTTCCTTTCCTCTTTCCCTTTCCTCCTCTTACTTCCTGGTCTCTATTTCCTCCTCTCTTCCAATCTCCTTCCCATTTTTTTTCTAGACAGGATTTCACTCTATAGCCCAAGCTAGCCTGAGACTGATATCCTTCTGCTTCAGTCTCCCCAGGGCTGAGACATTCATTGTGTGTCACCACATCCATCTGAGATGGGACTTTTCTATTTTCACACAAGTCCTCTCCCCCTTTTCCATGTTCTATCCCAGACCCCATTATTGGTTAAAATATTAAAATATATCTAACCAGTGGTCAGCAAGTCCCTGTCTACAGCCCCCCAATATCTTCCAACCTTAAGCTCCCAGACCCCCTAGGGAGCTCCAGATTTCCTGCTATTTAGTTGGTAACAGAGCAAGTTTGCCCTAGCCAGGACCTTTTGGAATGTGCTACATAAAGCCTGCTGGGGGCTATTGGAAGCATCAATAAATATTTGGAATGGGAGCCCAAAGAATTTCCCCCCTCAGTATGTTAATTAATGCTAGCTACTTTTGTGCTGTTGTGACCACAGTCATGACCTTAGTGAGTCATGACCTTAGTGAGTCGGTGGGCTCACAAATTGGGGGGATTTCAGATGCTCATAGAGGGGAAGATGTGGCAGAGCCACTCAGATCATGGCAGTGTGGGGAATGGAGGCAGGATAGGAAGCAGAGAGCAAGGTGGCAGAAACCAGTGTGGGCATAGCCTAACCATCAACCATCAGGCCACACCTTGTGGTCCACTTCCAATAGTGAGGGGCCACCTCCTGAAGGTTCCACGACCTCCCTAATAACAGTTTTTCAAGACAAGAATCTGCAGGGGACATTTCAGATTCAAACCATAACACAAGATCCCAAAGCACGCCCCTCCCCCCTTCACACCCTTCACTTCCTCCTCTTCCAGAGACAGTGAGAAAGTATCCCTGTGTTACATCAGGAGGGACAGGAAGCCTTTCACCTCTGTCACCTGCGACTGAGAGCTGCTCTCTCATAACCCTTCTCCTGTGTGGAAGGTTTTGTTCTCAATTGGATACACTAGGGAAAAAATGATTCAGATGAGGAGATCTCTTGCGACTCCTTTGTCCCCTTGGGGACATACCCTGGAGAAGAAGGCTCAGGGAAATCACTTTTGAAGTTGCTCCTGACCTGGCACACCTGACAGTCTAAAGGTCCCATGAGAGGAGACAGTGGGGACCCGGGGCTGCGGAACCCTGTCCAGGCAGGGAGCTCCTCACCCTGCCAATGTTTCCTGCTGAGCCCTTCTTGCTGGGAGGAGAATTCACAGACAGGATGGGAATTTGCTGCTCTTGCTCAAGAGATCAGGTTTGTCACATAGTAGGCCTCCACATTTTCCCTAAGAGCTCGGAGAATTACTGTATCCAGACCTCAGGTACAGAAGTGGAAACTGAGGCCCCGTGAGGGGGAAGGGTTGAGGGGTTGGGCCATCATAGAGATAGAACCAAGGTCTCTGGGTTGGGTCCTGGTTGGCTAACCCTGAGGTGTCATGGCGGCTTCTTCTAACCTTCTCCAGGCACAGCCTGGCTTAGTAACAATCTTGGAGCTGCCAGCATCTCTTGTGCTGTGGCTTCCTGGCCGAGGGTACACGATCTTCCAAGAGCTGTAGTGGACTGAGTTGGACCCGCAGCATAGAGTGTTATCTCTGTTTTTCCCATGAGTGCTTTTGTGGGAATATACTGCATGTCAGTAATGTTCCCCAAGTATGATAAGTGTGCACAAGGCTTGCACTGCCAAGGGTGTTCCAGGTGCTCTGGGATGTTCTCATAAGGGGATTGATGTTGTTATTAGCTAACACCTCCTGAGCCTTGCAGATTCTTCCGCAAGCTTGTTACCTGGAGGGAGTCACTTAATCTGAAGAAGCGTGAAGAGGAGATTAAAAAATAAAATAAAATAAAATAAAATAAAATGACCCATTTTACAGAAAAAGTAAGCCAAGGCCTCAGAGGTCTTAGATTGCTTTTCTGAGGTCACAAGCAAGATCCTACTGAGCCAGCGTTTAATACCCGGCCCACTGTGCTTTGAACTGCTGGCTTTTCTTCTTCTTAAGTGACACTCATCACTGGAGGCCAGTGGAGTGCTGGCACAGCAGTTCCTGAAACCTGACCAGCAGTCAAGGAGGGCCTCCCGGAAAAGGAGAGCTTGTAGGCAGGTATTGATATGACAGATGTGCTGAAGAAAGAAAACAAGGTGCCCAGGTCTTGGTGCTCCTATGTAACAAACACCCTTGTCACCTGCTGTGAGCAACCACAGGCCACCACTGAACAGTTTGTTTGAATTCTGTCCACAAACTGCCATGAGCCTTGGCGAGCTTATTTTCAGTTCACAGACAGGGAAACTGAGGCAGACCCTGAGCGTGGATGTGGCCTTCGTGAGCTTACTGTCATCCCAAGGGTAAGGCTCACATCACTCCCCGCTGTGTTCCTGTTGCTCCTGTCTTCTCGGTGCCACACTTCACTCCTCTGACCGTCACAAGGTAGGCCCTACAGCATAGGACAAGGGGCCTGTGTTTGGGGACCTGAGCCCACTTCCTATGCCATACAGATAGATATTGGCTCAGGTGGTTTCAGAGGAAGCCATCTCTGGCCTCTGTACACATAGTGGGCCTTCTCTTCCCCACTCCACCATCTTAATGCCTAGAATCCAGCTCCATCAGCAATGGCCTCTTGTTGGCAGAAGCCCCTGAGGCTAGTGCCACGGCTCTCCTCATCCCTACCACCCTCAGCTTCTAAGTCCTGGGTTTGCCCACCTTAGGCTCCCGGGGAATAGAAATCCTTAACTGTGTTTCTTTAAACTGATCATCAATTTCCCCCCTTTATGAAAATTAACACTGGATAGAAAAATGTCTTGAAAAATAGATCAAGGTGAGGCAAATGGCTTTTTGAGATCAATGTCAGGCATACATGGGTTTGGGGCAAACTTCATTTCGTTCTGCCTCCAAACCTGGGCCTGGATTGGTGGGGGACAGCAGGAACCTGGTAGCAGGCAGCCTTCCCCCTTCTCCGAGTAGGGATGTGCCTGGTGGCTGCTGGGGCCTCCGATGGCTCCTGGCTGCCATGCAACCCCTCCCTTGCCTCCAGGTATTGCCTCTTAATTTTGTTTAGAAATTCGAAAAGTAAGTAGGTCTGTGGGCTGATTATAGACTTGATTTAAAGGTTTGATTTAGGTTTCCCTCTGTTCTTATATCAAAGATAACGTGGAAGCGAAACTATCATGCTCAGGTAATGAGATTTTATATTAAAAAGAATAAATTAAGCTCATAAAACTGTAGGTGATAGGGGGTGAGGAGGGGCCGCTCCCTTCATGGAGGGAGCCTATACATTTATGTAACAAGTACCTATGGTGATTAGGAGTCCAGGCTTGCTCCTGGACTTTGAAGTCAAAAATAGCCCCTGTCCAGTTCCGGTTTTTTGAATGTGTCCCCACGGGGTCTCAGGGAGGGGAGTCCAGGGTCCCGGGAGGTAGAAAGAACCGTTCAACCTCTCCCTTTACCGCTTAACTGTGTGACTGTGGCCAAGTGGAGTAATATCTCTGATCTCCCTTTTGCCTCGCCTCTCAAAGGCAGGAAGTGTCATTATACCAGACTTATTATTTTCCTATTTAGCGTCATCCACAGCCCTGCAGTGGTCACACGATGCGCACATGTGAAGAATACGCAGTGGGCACTCCAGAATGCTAACCTCAGTGACAATTTGAGGAGCCGCGTTCTTAGTAGCCAAACGGGGATTGTTGCTACTCAGCTGGCAGAATCTCGCAGTGAGTGGAGGAAGAAAACCCTCGCCTGTCTGTCAATCACAGCGCATTCCTGCCAGGCCCGGGAAGCACTTGTCCATACCCATCAAGACAGCCTGAATTCCACCTAGGACATTACAGCATGGACGGAGGCTGTGAAGACAGCCATCCCGGCCTTCCCTCTGCCCCCTCTCCGACCCGTCCCTCCCTTCCCAGTGAGCAATAACACGAAATACAAAGAACAGGAATCAAATAAAGACCCCCGAAACCGAGCCGTCTGTGGTCATTTTAAAACAGATCCTGTTTGAAAAGCTGGGTGACATTTTCCTTTAACGCCTGATTTTTTTTTAATGCCGGCTGCATTTTTTAAGCACCCGGCCGGCTTGTAACTCGCCGAAGCAGTACAGTAGCTGCGCCGACTGTACCATTTGATCATTAATTTATCACAGTTCTAGCAGTTTGTCTGACAGGTGATAGTACTTTCATCTAATGAGCCTAAGCCCGGGCGGGGGCTCCGCAGCCTGGGCTGGCCGGCCTGCAGGCTAAGGGCCGTGCTCCCTCTGGCTGTGTGCCTGTTTCATTCCGGAACCTTTAAGGTCCAGAAATCAGCGGCTCAAGGAGGGTCCCGCCATAGCAAATGAAGCTCCAAATACCTCGGATGGGCTCAGAACAAGCGCAAGTTGCGAGTGGGACTCCTGTCTGGGCAGTGAGGAGTCAGTTGCAGTCTGGGCAAGGTTGGCAATGGTAAGGAGCAAGCCCTAGCTTCATATATGGAGGCCTCCATTGGCCGAGTGGATTTTTCACACAAACAGCCTACAAGGTGGGGGGACTAAGGCTGAGAACTCCTGGGGGGGTGCGGTCATGGAAGTGCTGTCCCACAAGGGTCAGGAGAAGAGCACAGAAGTCATGGCAAGTATAATCTCATGCTACTTTCATGGTCAGGGTTGGTTCAAGTGGGCAAATGCTCCCTCTCCAACAGGAAATCTGCCTGTTGTCCTGGTACTCTGTCCCCTATAAGTTGTGCTGGTAAGGGACTTCTGACTACCCTGCTTGTCTTAGTCACCTAGTAAAGACCCCTTCCTCCACGTCTGTCCCTGTCCTCTCACAACCTGCCAGCGTCACCCTGCCACCTGCCCTCCTATGTTGGGCTCCGAACCTCAGTGGTCCTTATGCCTCAAAGTCATTTTCTTGGTCCCATTAGATGCCTGGAGTCAGTCAGGACCAACAGTGCCCATAGGCATTCTGGTTCGAGACAGGACCTGGGACACGAGTCCCCTCTTTTCTCTTGTGAGGAGTTTCCTGGCATAGCTGCCACACAAAGAGAGGGATCAGATACTCCCAGGAGTGTTGAGATCTGTGCTGACCAGATCATTCCAAAGCCATGGCATAGCCCAGGGGATCCTGTGACCCACTGGCCTGCTGCCTACTCTTTGATTTGGGTGTCTTGGTCGTCTAGACAGATGGAGTCCTGTGCTTCTGTTGGCTGTCGGATGGCCCAGCCCCTTCTCCACACTTTCCCTGCTTGCTCTGCTCGCTCCCAGCAGTGGGGAGAATGGAGCTACACTCAGATCCTAACCAGCTGGAAACCCCAGCTTGCACGGCCCCCAGTTCTGTCCTGCTCTGGAGAGTCACATCAGGACCTGGGACTCACCCCCACACTAGTGCTGTCCAGATCTCTAGGACCAGGGCTGGAACGTGGTGCCTTTTTAAAGGTTCTCCCGGTGACTTGAGTGTGTAACCTGGGGTGCAAACCTCTGACCTCCACGATTTGGCTTCTGCCTTGCTCTCTTCTCCTGCCTCATATCTGTCACTTTCATTCCTGATGCTTTTCCATCCTTCTTTTGATCTTCCCCAAGGTGCCATCCCCCTGCCTCTGCTGTTTGCATTTGTTGTCCCCTTCGAATCCAATTCTATCTTTTCTCAACGCTGGTTGGGATCCCTTTCTCTTGCCGTTCAGCCCCCACTCTTGCAGAGATGGTTCTGTGGCCCTTCAGGGTAGCACGGCCCATCCACAGCATGTAGCATCTCATCCTTTCCTATCCTTTCCTTTGCTGTTATTACACAGTGTGTGTTTTCTTCTACTGGAACACATTTCACGTGGGGCAGGCTCTGCACTGCCTGAATTAATTTTTTTTTTCTGCCCACCTCTCTGAATGCCTTGCATCTTGCTCAGCAAACAATTATTGAGTGAATCTGTGCAAAAAAAACCCCTAATATTTATGGAACTTATTTTTTTTCAGAGGTTTTGGACCTCTGTGGATTATTTTCAGAGTTTATTCTGGGAAAAGGTATGTCTCTTTTAAAACGACTCATAAGAGTAGATTTTCCTTGAACAGGTAATTGCCCGGATTGTGTAACTCTGGAATAACAAATTTAGCCCTGTGCTTCCTGGGGTCCAAAGCAAAAAGGGTAAGATTAGCCACAGCAGCTATGTTGGGCTGTGCGGCCAGTGTTTCTGCGTCTTCCTCCTCCTTCCCTGTGGTCTTTGATTTTTCCATGTCTATTTTCATAGCATCTGATTACAAGCTGACGCGAGTCCTTTTTGGAAGCAGGCGGAATATAAATAGCCAGGAACACAAACAACTGATCGGGGTGTGTAATGCCTATTTTACAGACATGCAATACAAGTCCATAGCAGGTGGGGTGGCTTGTCTGAGGTCACTCAGCCGGGCAAGGACCCAGGTCCCTTGAATTCCAGGCCACTTCATCCTGCTCTGAATTACAGTGGAAGAGCCAAACCCTGTGTTTTGCCTTGCTTCTGACATAATGTTTGGGATCCGACATTATTAATACTTCCCTAAGGAAACAAAAACTCAGAGGGATGAAGCACCGGCCCTGGGTGGTTCATTGGGTTAGAACCTGGGCATGGGGTGGCACTTTCCATATTCAAGTCCCCAGACTTGGCTGAGAATTCCTTAGTATTATTGACCATCAAGTCTTATTTTTACCTTAGTTGCAGCTTGTGTGCTTTGGGATAACTCTAAGGCAGTGGTCCTCAACCTGTGGGTCACATGGCCTTGAGTTCCAAACTACCGTTTCACAGGGGTCCCCTAAGACCATCAGAAGACGTAGATGTTTACATTGCAATTCACAACAGTAGCAAAATTACAGTTATGAAGTAGCAACGTAGTGGTTGGGGGCCTCCAAACCACTGATGAGCTGTATTAAACGGTGGCAGCCTTAGGAAGGTTGAGCACCGCTGCTCAGATGTGAAGCATGGAGAGATAGAGAAACTCACCTGGACAGCATCCCTGACGGCTTTCTACAGACACTGTCACTTGATAGACAGAGGCAGAGAAGAGGGGGCAAGTCACACCAATTTCAGCTCACTCAGCACACACCCAATCTGAACAACACACATCTTAGCATACAGGAATACGAGCTGGGGAGAGCCATCAGCTCTTCCCATGCTGGGGAGTCATAGAATCCGTCTGATGAGGAGGTGGAGGTGCTGGAATCGGGATGTGTGTGTCTCTGATGCAGAAAAGACCCAACTGGTTTACTGAGTGTCGTCATGGCTAGACATTGTCCTCCACATCCCAGCGCCATCTTCTCACTCAGTCTTGCCTCCTCCCTCCCTCCACATTAAACTGAGACTCACGGAGCTTGAAGTTCTGTGGCAGGAAGAATGGCTTGCTGAGTCCCGGGGATTGTTCTAGAATGTCCCATATGTAACTCATTTCTCTCAGAAATCAGTCATCAGCCCTGTTTGCAGAGGGGAAGACTCTGGGAGTGAAGAAGCAATGAGACCTCTACAAGCCACTCAAAGCTCTCTCTCGTATTAAAGCCAGAATCTCGAGGCCAGAGCATGGGTGCCACAGCCCTGCATCTCACCATGGTGACAATGAAAAATTTCTAACTTATTGATATGAATGTGAAAGGGACTCTGCCATGCAAGCTGGCTATGCTTAGAGGCCCTCATATCTGTTTCGTGACAAACACCTGAGTCACTGTCACCATCAGAGAGTGGTATCCCACCCCATCATGGTGGTGCCCAGCAGTGGTCCAGGGATGCAAGAGCTTCAGACAGTGTTCTACCCAGGACAGACTGACCTGGACAGACTGGACCTGGCTCAAGCTGAGTCTGTCTGAATAGCTAGCTATGTGGATTTCTTAATGCTAAAAAGCAAGATAGTGGCCGATCAGCATAGTACCGGTCCCTGAGAGTGCTACCATCTCCACTTCGCACCTGTGCTGAGGGCCAGCAGGTCTATGGTCAGGGGATGGACGATCCCAGGATAAATGGCTGGTGATTCTCTCTTAGAGCCACCCTCCAGGCTTCAGGTAGAACCAGACAATCTAACTCCAGGACAATTCACACATCTGAACCCTGGCACTGGATCCTCAGTCTCTGGATGGACATCCCTTTTTAGAACATCCCTGAGATGCTATCTTCTTAACATCCAGAACATCACAGCTTTTTTTGTTTGTTTGTTTGTTTGTTTGTTTGTTTTTCGAGACAGGGTTTCTCTGTATAGCTCTGGCTGTCCTGGAATTCACTCTGTAGACCAGGTTGGCCTCGAACTCAGAAATCTGCCTGCCTCTGTCTCTCAAGTGCTGGGATTAAAGGCATATGCCACCACTGCCCAGCACATCACAGATTCTTAAGATGCATTTTGGTGAGCAATGGAGAGTATTCATAATGCATTATAATAAGCACCTAGCAACAGCGTCCTGCTGCAAAACTCTGGAAGGCTTCGGAAAGTTCTGGAAAGCTGGTTTTGCTTGCAAGGTTGAATCAGCCGTATCGCCCCTCCCGCCCCCAAGCTTGGGAGTGGACTTTACTCTGCATAAACGGCTCTGACCATTGCTAAGGTCAGCAAAAAGACAACTTCAGCCAATCCATTCTTCCCAGAACCCTTCTTACTTCATTCCTGACCAAGGATCCTTCTGTTAGCTAAAATGTAGGTGGTGTTTCTGTCAAATAGCTCCAGTAGTCACCTTAGAGGGCATGTAGCAGATGGAAATGTTGTCAACACTATGGTTTTCAACCTGGTCTGATTCTACATCTCTATTCTGGAGATGTTTGTAGTATCTGGAGACAGTGGGTTGATATTTGGTAGGGAGGTGCTCTTGGCATCCAGTGGAATTCAGAAGCTGCCAAATCTTCTGCAACACATTACCCAGCCCCCGCCCCCCCTACAAAGAACTATCTGGCTCTAGATGTTGATGGACCTGAGGTTGCGAGAACCTGGGCCAGGAGCTTACAGTTTGCCTACCAGTTCTCTTTCTCCGAGAACCTCAGTGCTTAAGGAGAGGGCTGGTTCTAAGTCCCTACCAATCTCATCACAGATGGACCATATGCCATCAGTATTGTCTAAAGCAATAGTAACTTTTGCCATCCATCCTTCAAATGCCTTGGCTCCTAGTGGCTACCTGAGCCACTGATGATGAACTGAGGCCTTCAAGTCCCTGACACTGACGACTTTCGGAGACGTTTGCTTACAAGACAGTCATATCTGGGTACATGTCTGCCCTGCTGAAATAATCCATAAGGGATAGCTTTAAAACAAAATTATTTATTCATTTACATTTATTTTGGGGTCCGTTAAGTCCACAGCAAACTGCAGAGAGATAGATCTATTTCATATTCATGACTTCCTTCCTCTCCAGAGACCAGGCTCCATGGTGAGCCACATCCCTCATCAGAGGGCCAGGTTTGGTACCAAGAATGACCCCATGCTTGCTTGTTCCTAACTCTTAAAATGTATCTCTTACATTAGGGGGGTCTACCTTGACTGCAGCATCTATTCCACTGGTCGAACATGGAACCACAAAAGAGCCATTGAAAAGAGATCTCTGCTCTGAAAGTCCTTTGTGCCTTTCCTAGGTCTCAGCCCGTCCAGCTCCTGGGACATTGAACTATTCACTCTTACATTATCCTTTTTAGAATATCTTTTCGTTGGGATGCTCTAGTGATGTAGGAAAAACAAATGCTAATTTCCTGGGCTTGGAGAGGCCAGTGACTGCTGGCTACTACAGGGATTAGTTCAACTTATGATTCTGGCAAGAATTCTTAAAAAAAAAAAAAAAAAAAAAACCTAAAAATAGTCTTCCCATATGGTCTTGTAATTCTACTTTTGAGTATACATTAAATAATTGAAAGCAGGACCTTAAGCAGATAATTTGCAGAACAATGCTTGGAGCAGAAATAGTCCTAAGTGCCCAAAGCAGAGGCAACCCAAACGCCCACCGAGGGATGGATGAGCAAGCATATGGTATAGATACACAATGGAATACTATTCAGCCTTAAAAAATAATACAATTGTGATACACACTGCAAGACAGACAAAGTGTACGGACAGCTTGCCAAGTGATAGAAACCCATCACAACTGTGCTCTGCTTAGAGGAGGAACCGATGATGGTTAAAACTCATGGGGACAGAAGAGGTAAAATGGTAGTTAGCAAGGACATGTGAAAGAGGAAATGGGGGGGGGTGTTTAAAGATCTAAAAATCCTAGTGTTTGGGTGCACCATATTGGTAATAGACTCAACCACACTGATCTTGAAAGTGATTACAAGGTCGATTTTACGTTGTGTGCTGCGTGTATTTTATCATGGTTTATAAAAGGATTTTGGCACAGGACTTAGGTATAGGCAGGTCAGGGAGAATCCTGGAGCACCAGGAAGTGATCACTTCCTATCAATGGGGATGCAAGGCAATCCTTAGCTCAGAGCATCATAGAGAGACCCAGGTGGAGCAGTTCCCTCCATCTTCACGGGCCACGTGGAGGCTGGTGCTGCTGAAGATGCAGAGGAGCAGGGGACATAGGCAGAGGATTGAAACCCCTTCCGTGTGCTCTCAGCATAGGGCTGGGCACAGGAACCTGGGAGATGAGGGGCACTCTGTTTTCACCATGGAAAAGTGACAGCCTTTGCCTAGTCCTGTAAGGATGAACATAGATGAGCTTGCGGTGGCTTTCTCCCTGATTATAGAGAAGCAGGCACTAGAGGGTGATGCAGGTAAGGGCAAGACTTGCAGAACATCAACACTAGACAGGCAACAGATGGTGGCTGCCATTCTTCCTTGGGAAGCCACTTGGTGCACTGGTGAGCTGTGTAAAGGTAGCCTTTTTGCAGACATGGTATGGGCTTGGGAATCTGGAGACTTGCCACTGATCAGTAGGAGCCAGAGCTGGGACAGAATCCCAGATGTGGTTGGCTCATGTCGGATCTGCACTGAGTGGCTGAATTGGATCAGGGAAGACTAAGGAACCAGAAGGAGCAGTCTTTGCTGGAGGTGAGGTGGGCTCCTAGCTGCCCCCTACAACCCCCATCACTGGGGCTGGCAGCTGAGGTGGGGCCACAGGGAGGAAACAAGGGACAGTCCTGTTGCAGGGGTGTCTTGGGTTTCTGTCCTCCCAGAAGGCTGACAGGCTGATGTGAGAACTCTTTTGTGCCTTGGCTCTACTCTCCTGAGACCAGAGGAGCACTTGATCCTAATTATGGAAAGTGCCTGGGTCAGCCATCACTGGGCATGATCCAACTGTCTATGGCAGCTGATTAAAACCCAGACAGCCCTCTTAGGAGCCCTTGAATCTTGGAGCTGAGGCCCTTTGGGGCCTTGAAGTTGAGTCTGGATGGGCACAGCCATCTCTGCTTTATGCTGATGCTATAGAAAGAACAACTGCTCAAGTGGGCCAAGGGCCAGGATTCAGGCACAGAACCCTGAAGCTCCTGGGCGGACCGCAGCTCAACTCTAGGAGTGGCCTGACAATAATTCCCGACTCTCACTCAGGTCCTCGTCAACTAGGGTATCGCAAACCTGACCTGGGTGTAGGGCATGGCTGTACCCAGTGGGGACTCAGCCTGTTATCTCTCTCCCGGTTTTGAGGTTTGCTCTTTCTATCCTCTGCTGGGTCAGCTCCTTGCCTCCTCACCCATGCAATGTGGCTTCGACTAGGGAAGGGAGATGTCAAGTTCATTGCAGATGTCTGTTGACAATTTCTTTGACAGTGGTTTCACTCCTGAGAAAGAGCTCTGCCCACCTCTAAGTCTTGCTGACTTTGGAACTTGCTTGACTGACAGGCAGCAGCATCAAATTTATGTAGAGAGGTAAGGTGCTGATGGCAAGACAAGCCAGAAGACCAGAGCCCGATGAGAGGTGCTATCAGTCCAAATGAATGCCTGTGGACCACAGTGGAGCCTGTTACTATGTCTGGACATGGCTTTCTGCTCCCGCTCTGAGGTCTGGCAGGCCCTGATGGAAGAGCAGCGCAGCAAAGCCCAGAATGAGGAAACTTCCCTGGGGCTATACAAGGAGTGTATATACACAAGGAGTGTATATACAGGACAGAGTGGCCTCTGCACCCAGGGACTGTCCCTGCTCAGACACAGAGATGGTCCCTCTGCTTGTCTTTTGCCCACCACACTTAACGTTTACTTTTTGTTATCAACCCTATATTCTAAGGTCAAGATTGGGATGTTCATGGTTCTCCACTGCTGTGACCGCAAGAAATTCTTCTGAGGTGGAACACTTGTGAGGACACTTTGCAGCAGAGCAAGGGAACATGGAACCCAGACTGAATATTCAGCAGGAAGCTGTGGGAGGCAGAAACAGCAACAGCAACAGCACCTCACCAGACAGGCTGTATCCACCCTGCCTTGGTTTCTGAGATTCACAGGATCACACACACATCTTTGGACTATTGCTGTGCCATTTGTTTGTGACAAAATAGCATAACACACTTACCACTCCTATCTCTTTCCATACTTGTGGCAGGCATCAATAATGGATAACCTATCTTTCGTGGCAGCTTTCCTCTAAGTCTGAACCTAGCCTGTGCTTCTTAACTTTAGTAGACATTAGCAAATGATTACCATTGATAAAACAAAGTGACCCTCTTTGTTCTGCTAAATCTCAATTCATTTGTTTATTTTCTGCTTTCTCTTTCATTTTATGTTTTGAGACAATCTCATTAAGTACCCCCAACTCCCAATGCTCAGTCTTCTTGCCCTGGCCTCTTCAGCAGGCAAGCATTCTACCAACCAAACTATATCCTCTGCTCCTGTCTTAAAGTTCTTAATACGGGGAGGAAACTACACACGTAGTAATTGGACCCCTAAGCCTGTGGTGGGGTGGAAGGGTGTGGACAAGGCTAGAGGTGTGGTTTCAGAGTCTAGAATTGGCTGTGTGGTACCTACATGGTGAGCAGTGTCCATAGGGAGAGTGCCAAGAAGATGGCTTCAGGAAACATGTATTCTGGGTCCTTGGGATACTGTGTGATACCTCTGGGGTTTGGATCTAGCGTTAACAACACATCTATTTTCCTTTGCCCACACATCATATAAAAGCAGGGAGCCCATCTTCTCCTTCTGGGAAGTTCATAAGCCACACCCCTACCTATCGCACCAGACTGTGAGGAACCTGAGCCCGGGTCGGGTCTGTCTTCCTCCAAAACTTGGCTTCTCTTCCCAAAACTAAGCTCATCTGATCTATTTCTCTTGCTCTGCTCTTCAACCAATTTGGCTGTCTCTTTAAAAAGGGCACCTCTTGGAAAGGGGAGGCAGGTGTCAGGGTGGGGACTCCACTTGGGTCTTCCTTCCAGGCAGGGAGCTTCTCATGAGAATGAGTGCCACAGAGAGCAGGTGGGTCCTCATGAGCGCTCCTGAGAGCGGCTGGCACTGTGCAGCCAAAGCAGCAAAGTAAAAAACCTAGAACCAAACTTGGCACCAGCACCTTAGCGACAGCTCCTAGAATTTACAGGGACACAGAGTCATTCCTAATACACATCCAAGGTGAGAGCCAGATGTCGCTGATGGCAAGGAGCGCACTGCTGGCAGATAAGCAGGCACACAGCCCTCAGCTCCCATGAGCCTATCAAGGCTGCCTCTCAAGATGGCTCTGCCACACACAGGTACCTTTCTCTCATTGTCATTGTTACACAGAGACCTCAACGGGACAGGAGCTGATGCATGCCCCTGTTGTGGGCAAAGAGCCTTTGTGCAATAGCCATTTAGAGCCTCTTAACAATCCTCCACCTGAGCAGAAGTTATTATCCCCATTCACAGATGTGGAAACTGAGGTTCAAAAACAACAACAACAACAACAACAACAACAACAACACCTTGTCCAAAGGTGTACACAAATTTGGGGGGAGATCTGGAGTGCAAATGCAGGATTCTCAAACTCTAAGCAACTAAGCTTTGTGTTGTTTCTGGAGGCAGAGCATGGAGTCAGAGGGGCTGAGGACCTGGTCCCCGAACACTCGGTCCCTCAGGACAGCATCACTCATCTAAGGAAGACAATTCTGGAAGGGTCAACCAAAGGAAGGCTCCATCCCATTTCTGCTGCAGCCCAGTGGCACTGAGAGAGTCACAGGCCACCCAGAAGAATCATCTGACCCTGGACCTGCTGTGGGATAAGACTATCAGTGCCAAGGATCTGAAACTCTGGGGTGGGCCTTTAGTTTCACTCAACTTCAGAGCGGCCCCCTGAGAAACCACGAGCTAACTCCTAGGATCGAGCTTGGTCACTCTCAGCTCTGCTTTGGCAAAGCCGCCAGCCACCCTGAGACACAGTTCATCCCTGCCACCTCAGAGGGAGTTAATTTGTGCTGACAGGAGCCCGAGGGCAGCACGGCTGCTGCTGTGCCATTGGGAAGAACAGGGCGGTTGTCAGGAGGAAGGAAGCAGCCGTCCCAGCACTCCTGGGGACCATGGCTGGGTGGTTCTTCTGGATTCGATTTCCCTGGTGTCAGAGACCAATGGCTGTCAGCAGTCACTGAAGGTCTGTGAGGGTGGGAGGGGTGGCTGAGAGACAGGGCTCCCTAAACACAGAGAGTATTTGGAGTTGACCGTGACTCTACACGGCTACCCTGCCTCAGCCTTTTATCCAGGCCCAGCAGCAGATCCTGCCCCTCGGGGCAGGAAGAGCTGTGCCCTTCTCTTTTCTGGAGAGCTTGAGGGATGATGGGCCGCCATGCTCCCTGAGCAGCGTCTGAACCCGCTGTGTTTGTCCTACGGGAGTCATGCACTGGAGGTTCCTCTGTGGTCAGAAGGCCACAGGTTATTGTTTCATACCTTTCCTGGGCCTGGGCACTGCACCCACTCTAGGTCCTTTTGAAGGTGGCTATAAGTAGATCCTGTTGGCCCTTGGGCCCGTCTGGGTGGATAAAAAAGTGGCTTTGGTGACGAACGGGATGTCAACCCTTCTTCCATGCTATGTTTAGAAAGGTGTTGGCCTCAAGCTGGCTGTCGGTAGTCACAGCGGAGGTAATCATGAGTGTTCCTAAAACCTCACTGCAGACCTCTATGTACAGATATGGGAGCCACTGGCATCGCCTTGTGTGGAGACAAAGCTCAGCTCCGGTTTTGTCACAGAATGGTTCATCCTTTGGCTGGGCAGAGAGGACCTTCAAGGTGATGCTTCAGAATGGCTGGGTCATGCCCTATATGGCATCTATACACTCACAACCCAGGTACACATTTGTACACTCACTCATGTGTGCCCTGAGCTCACACACCCATATCCATACACAGCACACTCGTGCACACACATCTGCACACAGTGCACACATGCACACTCACACACCTGCATCTGTATATGATGTACATACCCACATTCATACACACATTCATACACAGTGCACACTTATCCTTAGTTCATCATATAGACCTCACACCTGTACACACACAAGTATGAGTATGTAGGCATGCGTACAAGCTCACATGCATGCTTTTACACTCACACCGTATATATGCAAGTAATCTTAGGCCCATACACCTATGTTGGGAATGCATACCTCATCCACATGTATCTATGCTCATATATATTCACACACTCATATATGCATACTCATATGTGTAGATATACTCATGTGCACATGCTTACCTATACATATATGCACATGCACATGGGCTCCCACATATCATGCTCATACATATACACACGCTCATATGGGCATACATATATGGATATACTCATATGCACATGTTCACATACACACATATGCACATGCACATGACCTCTCACATATCACACACCCATATCATACCTGTACACCTACACTCATAGGTTTAACTCATGGTTCTCACATAACTACAACTATACACACAGATAGCCTCACATATATACCCTTAGGCACTCACAGTTGCATAATTACACACCCACACACTCATATGCCCATATTCACACACACACATACATATATATGTATACACGAACCCTCCCTGCACACCCCATGAACACACTCAGTCAATTATGAGAAGGGGGAGAGGAGTTTGAAGTACCCTGCACAGGGCCCTGAGCATCTTAAGTGCTTAATTACAATTTATTATTCTTAGCCTTGAGTGTTTTGAACACTACAATAAGGACACTACTGTGTCGAATAGAAGCAGTCAGGAGACACGTGGAGCTTTGCCCAGCTTTTAAGCCTACTGGGTGCATTCCTCTGTGTTGCTTATAAACTTTCTTTTTTGGTGCAAGCATCAGAATCATTGAGGTTTATCACTAGATTTCAAATTGAATTGTTAATAAAAGAGAAGCCTTCTCTCACTACAGCTGATTTTATCACCTGTTCAAAAAAAAAAAAATGCTGAAATGAACCAGAGGCTGGCCAAGCCCAATGTGGGGCAGGGGAATGACTGGCACGCTGTTTTTACACTCATCTTGGGGTGATATGCAACAAAACGTTGCCAACTGCTACAACACTGTAGACAGTAAGGCAAGCAATCCCTGTGCTGGCGCAGGACCCTGTGCTGGCGCACCCCCCTGACGTCTCTGACCTGTGCCAGGCAGGATCCATTTAAATGCTGGATTGTAAGCGTACGGCTTTGAGAGGACAGAGAGTCCTGGGGCTTGCTGCCAAACGAGTATTCAATCTCTTTATTTATTTTACATTATTTATCAGGTGTGAAGTGGGGGAGATGTGTATGTGTGCTACCATACGCGTATGGAGGTCCGCGGACAACCTTGAGAAGTTGGTTCTCACCTTCCCAGGGTTCCATTCAACTTTTCAGCAAGCTGTACAGTGCCTTCAGTCCTGTATTTATTCAGGTGGTTTTTCTGATCTTTATTCTTACTGTCTTTGCCTTTTAATTGATGTTTTACCCATTCACACTTAGTGGAAAGTATTTACCTGGATTATTTTTCTTTGTCTTCTTAGGTTTTTTTTTTTTTCCTCTGAAATTCCTTCTGAATTATTTTTTACTATTTGACTAAATTTTTAGAATCAATTGTACACTTTTTTATAAGCTGTATATATTTGGAACCATAGTTTTAGAGGGTGCCTTGAGAATCTCAGCATAGGTTCCTGCTATGGGTGAATGTTTCTGCCCCCTAGATTTGTGTGTTGGCATCCTACTCTCAAAAGTGATAATACAGGAGATGGGGAAGGGCTACACCCAGAGTCAGGACTTCTGTATGATTAGTGCCCTACGAAAAAGAACCTGGAGAATTTGCTGGTCCTTCCAACAGGCCTGGACTTCACCCATTCCCTTGACCTTGGATCTCCTAACCTTAAGATCTGTAAGATCCGTTGGTTGTTAATAAAAGCTACTGGCTTATGGAATGTCATTGTGGTACCTCCAAAACACTATGGCAAGCATCAATTCTGTAAAGCACACCAAGTCAACGGCAAGTTAATGCTACTTGTAAAATCCCCACAGCCTTGTAGATCTATGTACCACCCCAGTACCGCATCCCGGGCCTGTGCTTCCACTGACATGTCAGTTCCACACATGTGCAAAGATATTTTAGTGAACATGCAATTCTAGGTTGGAGGTCTGTGAGATGGCCCATGGGGTAAATGCACTTGCTGTCAAGCCTGGAGACCTGAGTTTGATCCCCAGGACCCACAAAGTAAAAGAAAAACAAACCTCTTCATGCATAGCATGTACATGTACGTTTGTATACATATTCAAATATACACAGTCATAAATCAGTGTAATAACTAAAAATCTCTACATTATTTTTAAAATTTAGTATGAGAAAATGCTACTCACTGTCTCCTTTTATTATTTTCTAACAGAGGTTACACATAATTTTAAATTATCTTCCCATATCTCATAGCATTAGTGTTTTTCCATGGGTTTTTAAAATTTTATTGATTTATTTATTTTTTTACCTTTTTTTTGTTTTATTTAAGAGTTTAATTATAATATGCTTCCATGCAATTTTCCTTGGATATATCGTTATTGGGATTCACTGAGCTTCTTAAATCTGTTTATGTGTTTTTTTTTTTATCACATATAAATTTCAGGCATTATTTCCTTAAATGTGTTTTTTGCTTTATTGTCTCTGTCTTTGGCCTCTGGTTTCATGCATCAAAGACCTTTGGATATTGAACCAAGCATACTGGAAGCCTTTCTACTTTTCATTCATGATCTTTGTTCTTCCGAGAGAAACTTCTGTTATCGGGCCAAATAAATTAATATTTTTTCAGATATTGCACTCTTTAGTTCTAGAATCTTATTTATGCAATCTTATTTTTCCAATAAGATTTCATTCATTATGAACATATTTCCCTTTTGGTCCATGAATATATTCGCAATCACAACTTTACTCTTTTTATTTATTAATTCTAACAGCTGAGGAACCTCAGCATCTGTCTCCATTGATTGCGCTTTGGCTCATGAGTGGATAAAGGAGTCAGGCATGGTGGTGGCACACCTGTAGTCCTGGCCATCAAGGAGTGGAAGGGAAAGGATCCCATGTTCCAGGTGGGCCTGGAATCCATAACAAGATCCTATTCAAAGATAATAGATAAGTGGGCAAGAATAGGTCACACTGTTTTTGTTTTCTCTCTTATGTTGTGAAACTGTAGATTGTCCTGGGAACACTGTGCATGTCACATGATAAAAAAGTTTGGATTGTATTCCATTATTGTGAGTAGTGTTGTTTTCAATCACTTCATTTAGCAAGTAAGTATCTTTGTTAGACTCAGAACACACATTGTAGCATCTGAGCTCAACTTCTGTTATATCCTTCTACTGTGAAGCTGAGATGCAGGCAAGGATGCCATAGAGAGCCGGGCCTGAGTTCAGCGTCTCACTGAGCCCTCCTTGTGCTAGCTGGTGACTAATTCCTGACTTTTGTTTTGTTCTTCTACCCAGACCTTGCATTATCTACTGCTGTTCACCTGTATCTCACGCACTGTCAACCCCCAGCGAGCTGAAAACCACAGCTGCATCAACTCACTTTGCCTTTCCCTTCTCTCCAGGGCCAGCTTGCCAAGATCTGTCCCAGCTGGTTCATTGTCTAGTCCTTTATAGGCCAAGTAGTGAAGCTTTGTGTTTGCTTGTATTTTATTTTTTCAGAAGGTTAGCGTTGTTATCTCCAGGATGCTCAGGCCTGCTAAAGCCTTACTTGGCTTTGCTGAAAATGATTTGGCTTCCATCAGTGACTAACTTTCATAACTAAGTTATAAATTTAAGCTTATTGTTTGCAGTATTGGAGATAGAACTGAGGTCCCCAGATATGCTCCCTAGCCCACTTTAACTTTTAGTGTGGGGGGGGGAGGAAAAAGACAGAGAGAGAGAGAGAGAGAGAGAGAGAGAGAGAGAGAGAGAGAGAATTTCTAAGTGGCACAACCCAGCCTTGAACTCATTCTGTAGCCCAAGCTGTTCTTGTATGTGTGATTTTGTTGTTTACCAAGTTGTAAGAGGCAATTTTGCACTAGGGTGTGCTCAGCATCCTAGTCTGGACGTTACCTGCGTGTCAACCCCAGAGCCAGTCCTGGCCTTTAGCTTTTCATGGCTACCTTTGGCATCTGCAGAGGCATGGTCAAGTCTGCAAATGTCCTCATGTTTTTAGTCAGTAGTCCTAGGAGTCTCTGGTGGAGGTGGGGGACAGAGAGGCTAGCCATTTGACAGACAGGAAAACTGCGGGTAGCTAAGGTCTAAAACCCAGAAATCTTGGCTGCCACCCATGATCCTTCCTCCACACATTGCTGTGCAGACCTAGAAGGTGTGTGGTGTCTCTTCCTATCGATGGAATGTGGGGAAATACCCAGCATCCTCCAAAGGCCATACTCTAGCCCTGCCTCAAGCTCTAGTGCTCTCTACCACTGGTCCTCTGAGCTGGTGCAAAATATTTCTCCTCTCTGTGTGGTCCTCTTCCCTTGCCAAAGCATACCTTGGCTGGATGGTGTGTGCTCGTAGTATTTTGAAATTGGCTATGTTTTGAATGCTCCCCAACAGCTTTAGTATTAGAAACATAACTCTCAGATTCATATGATAATCGTGTTTAAAGTTGTAATCAGTACTTGATGAAGTCACAGGGTGAGGCCTCAAAGATGACACCATAAAAGATGACATAGTAAGAGGAGGAGAGGTAGAACTTAGCCTCGGCACAGGAAACCTCTGCCATGCGAACTTTAATGTTGTGAGCATTTACTGAAGTTTGCCATGGACTGAGGAGTTTCCTGGCAGGTTGGAGTTTCAGTATTAAAATGAGGTCATCCAATGCACCCAGCAAGGAGCTCAGCACACGAACCACACTAGCATCCACTTGCTATGGTCACTCTGGGATGGTGTATGTTCTTAGCATTAGTCACTCTGGAGGATGGTGCTTTCAGTCAGCCCCTGCAGTTACTCCATCCCTGTGGTAGCTCTCTGATGATGGAGTTGGCGAGAATCCTTACAACCACTCTGTGAAGCTGTCCATCAAGTTCACAGTGACCTGGGTCATCTGCTCACCGTCTCTCATTCTCTCCATCCGTGAACTAAGGGTTACAAGGTGCCAAGCTTACTGACTAAGCAAAGGGCTGAGATGCCCCAGCACAGGGCTTAACTCACCAGAGTTGCGAGTGTCCTCATTATAGGGTAAGGGGTAGAATATTTGGGGGATTAAGGAGAATCCTGGGCTAGGCTCAGGAGAGAGAGAGAGAGAGACAAAGAGTGAGAGAGAGAGAGAGAGAGAGAGAGAGAGAGAGAGAGAGAAGGACACTGAGATATTCCTCTCTATCTGAGCACAATAATCTGAAGGGAGAGGGGCAGAAGCGCAGAGCTGAGGCCAGAGTTGGCTTTCATTTTTCATATGGGGTTGGCGAGTCCAGGGTTAGGTAAGGCAGTGGTCTTGAATATAAGATTCATGGGAGTAGAGGGACAATCTATAATTAGAAGGGTAGTATTTGAATACATTATTTTTAAAAAATAAGAATGGATACAAAATATTCATGATGAACATGGTGCTAATGATTTCAAAGACAAGTTTGGGGCTTGACTGTTCAAAGACTCAGCCTCGCTTTCTTCTCCTAATCCTGGCCTTGTTGTGTTCTCTTTTACTTAAAACGTCAATATTATTTTCATGGTAGTCTTTTCTTTAAAATATTTATTACTATTATCGTGGTTATTATTATTATTATTATTATTATTGTTACTATTGTTATTACTATTATTATTTTATCGTATATATGTGTGTGCATGCACGCGCACGCATGTGCAAGGGTGTCCATGCACCACTCTGCAGGTGTGGAGGTTAAAGCATCACTTTGCGGAGTTGGTTCTCTTCTTCCACTTTGGAGTGAGTTCTGGGGAATCAGACTCAAGCCGTCAAGCGTCCAAGCAGGCTCCTTCACACTACCCAGCTATCTCTCTGGCCTCTGCCTCTGAGTCCCATGTTGACTGTAACGTCCTTCACAGATGCCCAGTTACAGACTCATGAGTACCACGAATTCGGGATAAGAGAACGTGTATGCAGATTCACAACGGCGCATCGTTCAGTGGCGAAGGTTCCATGATGACATATTCACACTTGTATGGAACAGATGAAACCTCTTACTTTTATAAAATGAATATATGCTAGTGAAAAGAATACATTTGTAAAAGTAAAAATACACACACACACACACACACACACACACAAAATCCAGTACACTTAAGTCCTAGAAGGGTGTGGAAAGGGGATAAGAGAGCCCAATGGGGGCGGGGGTGGGGGGACTACGAGCACACACATTGTGTGTATGTATCAAAATATGACATTAAAAACACTGACATGTCGATGTTAGCATTTTGGCAGCTCTTGACTTTTGCATCTGAAATCCATCTATCATGCTGCCACCCTGAGCCTGGCCCTGGCTGCACCTACCTATGCCTGAGTCCTGGACAGTGCTAACAGTACCCTCTTCCCATCTTGTGTGACAAACCAGATGGCCACCCCTCCCTCCCCCAGGCCAAGTCCCCAGCTTGGGATATGTAGCAGGTATTGTACTCCAAGGAGGCAGACCATTCCTTTCTTCTTGGACCTTCAGAGCCCCCAGGTCTCTTTCTCATCCCTCCCAGACCTGGCACAGGGACACTGGGGTAGAGGGGGGCCCCAGATCTGGCACTTCTATTTCAGGGCGGACGACGGCTTCCTTTGCCAGCCCAAATGAAACCTTTCCTCTCCCAAGTTTCTCGGTCTCTCATTAGCGGTTGTGTTTGTGGATAATGGCTATAAGGAGAGGCAATAAAAAAAAAAAAAAAAAAAGTCCAGAATGTGCTGCCGGCCTGTGCTCTGTGCTTAACCCTTCTGTGGGGAGTACACGCCAGTGCCGGTTGAGGTCTTAATGACACAGCAGACCCAAGGGCCTGAGAGGGCATTTGCTGTGCAGCTGGGTTATTGAATCCCCATTAGTTAAAAATGCCGGGCCACAGGCCAGGAGACCAAGAAAATAAGCGCTGACAGGTGAGAGAAAAATACCCTCCCGGAGGCTCTGTGGCCACTTCAAAGGCTGTGGCCCTGCGAGGTAATTGAGGCCCTAATGGACACCGCGACCGGGAAATGGCTTGCCTACCAACCTCCCCTGTACACAGGAAAGAGATGGACGGGGGCCTGGAGAGGCCACAGGCTGGCACAGCCCCGAGTGGCCCCCTGTAATTAGGCCAGCTGGAGCCAACACCTCTTCTGCCAGGGTGTGAGTGGATTCCATTCTGGGAGGGGCGGGGAGAGGATGCCTTGGGACGGAGGCAGGTTATAGGAAGAGTGAGTGTCTTAGCCACACTTGTTTTGCAGTATGGCGTAAGTCAAGGAGGCCATTGTGTGGGCACATGCTATGTGCACTCACGGGAGCTCATTAGTGTTGCTGTGAATGGTTACAGGTATCAATCAATGTGTGCTTGTGTATATGTGTGTGCCATGTGCAGGACTCTCTCTCTCTCTCTCTCTCTCTCTCTCTCTCTCTCTCTCTGATCATCTCTGCTTCTTGGCATCTTTGAAATCTCACTTCAGGAAGCTACCACAGCATCCTGTCTCTATCTGAGCTCTTTAAATGGTCTTGTTCAGCCGGGCAGGCTCCCTCAAGATCTAGAATCCAGACTCAGGGAGCCAGGTTGGCCTGACTTTGTTGGTAGCAGCCCCTATAAGAGGGTACAGAAAGGACCCCTCTAGCCCCAGTGGCAGGCTCCTGCACACAGGCCAGAGGCCAGAGGCCCCAGGTCCTGAGACTCAGCCGCCCCCTGTAACATCCTCAGAAAACCTACATAGCCACACACACTCTTCCCGTTTCTTATCACATGTTTCATTCAATCAACTCATCTTTAACTCAAACACGACACTGTAAAGAAACATTTGGCTGCTACAAGAAAGAGAAAGCTCAATGTCATTTGGCATAAAGAGCAGATCACGCTGAAAGGGACCCAAGGCACAGAGGGGAGCTTTCATCTTCCTGGTGGTGGCACTGCCCGAGGCAGCAAGCTCCAGGGAAGTCTTACTCTACCGTGCTAAGACAGCTCCGTGAAAGATACGGACTGTGGTGACACCCTGCCACCAAGAACCGGCTTCCTGATGTCACCCAAGAAGGAAAGCATGAAGGCCAGCTGTCCAGTGGGCCAGTGTCACCTGCTGGTGCTAGCACAGGTGGCACTGGCTAAGCACAGGCTAAGCCCACAGGTGGCACTGGAGAGCAGTTCTGTGGCTTGACTTTAAATCTGGCCACCTAGGTCTGCTGGATGGATCACAGGGTCTCCTGAGCTTGTCTTGCCCCTCACGTGGAGGAGGGGAGACAGAAGTTACGGGGAGGGTTGACACAAGCAGGTGGGCAGAAAGTTGTTCGTGAAAGCCCACTGAAGCCCTCAGCTGAAAGAACTTGTGAAAGTTGTTGGGCTAAAGCAGAATTTGAGTGCAAATACCTAGAGGTCCTCAGACTTCATCAGGTCTCAGCAGCAAAGGTCTGATCCAGGGGACCACTGAGGCAATAAAAGGGTGTGAAATGTTGGAAGCTAACACTGGCATCTTTTATAAGACACTCACTGGCTATTGGGTACAAGGAGGCCCCATTTACACATGTTTCCTATCATGTTTTTTTTTCATTCAATTGGTCAACTTAATTTTAACTTAAACTTATTGTTCTAAGCAACACATTTGACTGCTGGGAGGAAGGGGAGACTCAATCTCAATGTCACTTGTGAGAAAGGCCTGGGGCCTCTGGGAGGAGCTCATTGTCTTTCAGGATGGATGAGGTCACATGCTAGATAGTCCCAAGGTCCCTCTTACACAAACCAGGGTTCGTTCCAAGCATTTATTCAAACCTCAGTCCTCATGTCATTAAGTATCATGAGAGTTAAGTACTGGAGTTAGATATGTACAGTGCTTAAGTACTGAGACCCACTGTTTTATACGTTGGGTTGAATCAATTGTCCAAGTTCATTATTAAGCAGTAGAGTCTGGAAGGTGAACCCAGCTAGATTCTAAGCTCATTCCCCACCCATACCCTCTCTCTCTCTCTCTCTCTCTCTCTCTCTCTCTCTCTCTCTCTCTCTCTCTCTCTCTTTCTAGTTACAGCTTCCCATTTTCCATTCTGCCCTCAAGCTTGCCATATAGCCAAGGATGATTTGAACTTCTGATTTTNAGCAGTAGAGTCTGGAAGGTGAACCCAGCTAGATTCTAAGCTCACTCCCCTCTCTTACCCTCTCTCTCTCTCTCTCTCTCTCTCTCTCTCTCTCTCTCTCTCTCTCTCTCTCTCTTTTAAAAGTTACAGCTTCCCATTTTCCATTCTGCCCTCAAGCTTGCCATATAGCCAAGGATGATTTGAACTTCTGATTTTCTTGCTCCCGCCTCTGTACTGCTAAGATTCAGGCATGCACTATGACACTCAGTTGTATGTGGTGCTGGGGATCAATCTCAGGGCTTCATGCATGCTAGACAAGTGCTCTACCATCTGTGCTTCGTCCCCAGCCCAGGTTCAGAGACATTGATGCCTGTGTGTGATGCAAGTGTGATGCATTTGTGTGTGTGTGTGTGTGTGTGCAAACGAGTATGTCAGGCCCGAGTGTCTGCACTGCAGGCCACCCCCAGACAGCTTAGAGCAAAAGGAGTTTACTTTACAAAACCAAACCCTGCTCATTTCATTTTGCTCACATGGCAACCACCTCTAATTCCATTGACAAGCGCTGCCTTCGCAGAAGCTGCTGTTGGCAGAGGTGGCCAGAATCTCCCCATTCCACATTCCTCCAAGTCACCGAGTGGATCAGCCTAAGCATGGCCATAATTTGGGATTCAGCACTCAGGTTTCACGAGCAGCAACGGGAACACCGCTGCAACCACTGGACCATGGCACAGGGAGGGGCTGAGGGTGCAACCCAAGCTGTCTTGTGCCCAGTTCCTTCCCGGGATGGAACCATCCCAGAGGCCTGCCTGTATCCCAGACAAACATGGGCTCTGTGGTGTGAGTCTCAGGGCTCACCCACAAGCCACTGCTTCTCTGCCAGTTTTGGGGACAGGGAGATGGGTTTATAAATACGCTCTCAGCTAGTGATTCACCTCCGTGCTAGGATGGGGATTGCTGTGGCTGGGGACAGGAGCCTGTGTGTGGCTGAATGCTCCCATTGACAGCAGCCTCCATGCCAGGGATGATGAGGCACAGCTTCGGAGGCAGGGTGGAGGAGTCAAGGACCAGGCGGGACTCTAGCAAAGTGAGGGGCCACGTCACCGAGTTCAAAGTGACCTCGTTAGCTCTGTGTTGTCCCTGTCCCTGATTAACACAATGTTTGACCCTTTGATCTATCCTTGGGGTTTCTTCAAGGACTATGTCAATAAGCCCAGCTCAGTCCTGAAGCCTCACAAACCTATTCATCCCTCTTTCCCTCGTGAATTTTCTCTGGGTCCCTAGTGTTCTCAACCAAAGTTAGTAATGTGGTAGTAGTAGTAGTAATATGGGGGGGGGGGAGGAGAAAGAGGAGGAAGAGGAGGAAGAAGAGAAGCAGCAGGAGGAGGAAGAAAAAAGAAAAGGAGGAAGAGGAAGAGAAGGAGGAAGAGGAGGAGAAGGAGGAGAAGAAGAGGAAGAGGAAGAGGAAGAAGAGGAAGAAGTTGAAGTCTCTAGGATGTCTTCCTGTGCAGCTCCTGTTTTCATTAAGCAGGTGACTTAGAAGCTGTGTGGACAACCTTGGACTCCCTTGACCAGGCATCCACCTCCAGTCGCTGGGAGTGGTTTCTGCAAAGGCTCCAGCCTTCTTCCGTCAGTACCCTGTACTGACGTTCTAGGGATGACAGTCCTTTCTTCAGGAAATGACATGCCTGGCTACTTTGCCTCAGTTTTGCCCTTCAGGATCTCAGTGCAAGTTGTGGGGAATGAAGAAGCCCCAGGCTGTGTGGAGACAGGACAGGTGGAAGTCTGGTGCTCATGTTTTGTCAGATTAGACAACAGTAGACACCTACCAGCTTGAGTTTCTAGCTGGGGCAATCATGTTCTTACATACACGTGTCACATATGGCCTAGACATGTGCATACAGCCGTCCTCCTTTTTCAAGACGTCCAGTGAGAGCCTGAAGCTATCAACAGACAGTTCAGACCCACACATGTTTTACACCCAAATCTGCTAAAAAGTATAATTTATAAATTAGATACTATGAGAAAATAACAACAGGACAAGTAAGCAGTGACCTTAATAAAAGCTATTTATTTATTTATTTATTTTACATTTCTTTTTACTTATTTTTTTATTATTACTTTCTTTATTTACATTTTGTGGACGTTGTACATCGTGGTGCGCACTAGGCTCCGCACCACGATGTACAACGTCCACAAGCAGTCCACGTTTCTATTTATTTATTTTACATTTCTTTTTACTTATTTTTTTATTATTACTTTCTTTATTTACATTTCAAATGCTATCCCGAAAGTTCCCCATACCCTCCCCCCGCCCTTGCTCCCCTACCCACTCACTCCCACTTCTTGGCCCTGGCCTTCCCATCTGGGGATCCATCCCATCATCAGCCACCAAACCCAGATACTAATGCACATGCCAGCAAGATTCTGCTGAAGGGATATTGTGGCCTCTTGTGAGGCTATGCCAGTGCCTGGCAAACACAGAAGTGGATGCTCACAGCCAGCTATTGGATGGAACACAGGGCCCCCAATGGAGGAGCTAGAGAAAGTACCCAAGGAGCTGAAGGGGGCTGCAACCCTGTAGGTGGAACAACAATATGAACTAACCAGTACCCCCTGAGGTCATGTCTCTAGCTGCATATGTAGCAGAAGATGGCCTAATCGGCCATCACTGGGAAGAGAGGCCCCTTGGTCTTGCAAACTTTATATGAAAAGCTATTTATTTAAAACTTACAAACGGTGGGCCAGTGAGCTTGGAGGGCCAAGGCCATTACTGCACAAGCCTGCTGACTGAACTCAATCCAAGGAATACACAGTAGAAGGAAAACCCTAACTCCAGCAAGCTGTGCTCTCTTTCCCATGTGCACCGTGACACACGTGCCCATAATCAAACATGTTAGATCCAAGCAAGCAAATGATGATGATGATGATGATGATGATGATGATGATAAGTTTTCTGGAACGTTCTGCCTAATACTTTTGGACTTCACTTAACTTTGGGTCACTGAAACTTTGTAGAGAATGGAACTTGGACTAAAGCAGGGAATGGCTCTTGTAAGTCTTAACAGAAGATAAGAGTATACAAGTACAGTCCTGATATCTTGCTCTCTGGTCACACATGACCGTATCATACCCATTCATTGAAACACAGAGTCACATGGCACAGAAGCACACCCCTGCCCAGGGTTCTCTCTCTCTGGACGATCGTGCCACAGCACTGCTCCTTAAGTGAAAACGCCTTCATGACTCGTGGACACCCACAGCTCTTCGCGTTGTCCACACACAGGGCATCACTCTGATCCTTCCGTAAAGTGGTAGCCTATTTCCTTAAAAAGCAACACAGTTGATGAATTTCTTCTCCCTGGGTTTCTCCCTTGTCAAAGGGGAGGACGAGTTGTCTTGTTTGTGTGTCAGACCCATTAGCCTAGATAAACCGCCGGCCTCCTGGAATGACGAGTGGCCAAACAGAACAGTTGCTGTAGAAATAAGTCACATGGTGAGGACCGGGCAGAAGATTCCATCGAGCGCCAGGGGATGGCTTATTAATCTCACTTCGGGAGGCATTCCTGAGAATTCAGTCTCCTTTATTGATGGTATTTTCACTCAGCTCTGCGAGACATCTTTTATCCAGCCAGAAGGGCAATTATCTATTTAGGCCAGGAGACAATATCCAATCCTGCTTTGGCTCTAGGGTAAGAAAAGGAGTCAAGAGCAGAGGGGAAGAAGTGTGCACAGGGATCCTTCCCCCAACCTGGTTGCTGCTGGGTCCCTTCCACCTCTCCCAGGTTCCTGCTGTGTCAAAGGGCCTCTAGAATTGTAAGGTGTGTGTGTGTGTGTGTGTGTGTGTGTGTGTGTGTGTGTGTGTATACATATATGTGGTTGGGGTAAAGGGGCTCAAGGACAGACATCCCGATGCCTGCTTGGAATAGCGCATGTTAGTTTATTCATTCAGCGAACATCTGTGAGCGCCTATGTGCAAAGTCTTGGCGAATGGGGATGGGCAGTGTCTGGCTCCTACCCCAATCCTGAAGTCATTTCAGTACCAAGGCCTTGTCATCAAATCCTTCCATGATTATAGTCAGGGGTCTTACATGGAAGATCATGATAGAAAAAGGATGTATTTTCTAGTCTTAAACCCTCATTTTTCCTGCCTCCCTTGTGACAGCTATTGTACAGATATCAGGACACTTCATAATCAGCTTAGCCGGGAAAGTAATCAAACCACTGACCTTCAAGTAATATTTGGTTCTAACTGTGCCCTGAATGGCTGCGTCCTTCAATCACTCATCTAACAGTGAGAGAGCACCTGCTGTGTATTTGTTCCTGAGCCTGCCTCGAGGAAGCAAGGGGAGCTGAGATATAATTCTTGCTAGCTGGGAGTTTGTAGCAAACGGGTATAAAAACAAAATAACAAGCCCTATTAGGCATTAAAGGATGTGTGTGTGTGTGTGTGTGTGTGTGTGTGTGTGTGTTTGTGTGTATGTGTGTGTGTCTGTGTGTGTGTGTGTCTGTGCTCATGGACATAGCAGATGGAAATGGAAATGAATCAGTTTTCTCACTGCTGTACATTTGAGAGAAGCAACTTAAGGGAGGGAGGGTTTTTGTTTTTGTTTGTTTGTTTGTTTTTCTTTTCAGATCACAGTTGAAGGGGGTCTCCCCATCCATCATGGTGGGGAAGGCTTGCAGTAGGAGGGTGAGGCCGCAGTGCGTCTCAGCAGGAAGTGGAGATGATAAGTAGATGCTGATCAGCTTGGTTTTTCCATTTTATTCAGCATAGGACCCCAGCCCACGGAATGACGCCACCCACATTCAGAGTACGTGTCTCAGTCAGGGTTTCTATTCCTGCACAAAACATCAGGACCAAGAAGCAAGTTGGGGAGGAAAGGGTTTAATTCAGCTTACGCTTCCACATTGCTGTTCATCACCAAAGGAAGTCAGGACAGGAACTCACGCAGGGCAGGAACCTGGAGNCAGGAGCTGATGCAGAGGCTATGGAGGGGTGCTGCTTACTGGCTTGCGTCCCCTGGCTTGCTCAGCTTGCTTTCTTATAGAACCCAGGACTACCAGCCCAGGGATGGCACCACCCACAATAGACTGCCCCCCCCCACTTGATCACTAATTGAGAAAATGCCTTACAGCTGGATCTCCTGAAGTCATTTCTTTTCTCTGAGATAACTCCAGCCTGTGTCAAGTGGACACGCAAAACCAGCCAGTACAGTGGATCTTCTCTGCTCAGTCAAACATGGCTGGAAACATCTCCTTGGATACCCAAGAGGTGTTTCTGTGACTATCCCAAATCCTGCCAAATTGACAAGATTTAAAAAAAACAAAAACAAAAAAACACAGGTAGAGAGATGGATGTGGTAGATGCCCACATGGCTCTGATAGTAGGCTCTTTTGACCTCCCAACCGGGTTAGCAACTGGTTGTCACTGGAACTTGGTCCTGAAGTCTCTGGTTTCTGAGGAGTCAGCTTTCTGATCCGTAAGCTGGAGCATCATGAGAGAGGTTTCTGGTGAGACTGTATGCATTCACGTATGCAACAAAAAAAAAAAAAAAAAAAAAAAAAGCTTCTCATTGAGAAGAAGCCTCTGTTATAGACGATGGAAGCCCAGTGTCTCTCCAGAGAGGCCAAAAAACAAATGGCTACTCTCACTGTGCGTGTGGAGGGGTCTGAGCCCTTGCGGAATCCCAAGGGTATGCATGCTAAGTGCTTGGCATAAGGGCTATCAAGGCTCTACTGTGGGTGGCAGTGGAGCATCGCCTGGGACCACACATGAGCAGCCTCCCTGGGTTTGGTCTGAGAAGCCCAGGTCTAGTCACTTCTCCTGGATGGTCCTGGATTCCCTTCACTGACATCTTCTGACCCCGGTCAAGCAGGATATGTCCTTCATACTTTGTTATTCTGACTTCCTGGGGCCTTGCTGGTCCACAGGTTTGCCTTTGTGGAACTGATGTCAGTTGAAGGGTTGGGGCTTGGGGACAGAGGAGGGAGAGGCCAGCAGTAGAGGGTTGGACACAGCACAGCATATTGTGCTCAGTGTGGAGGAGATAGCATAGAGTCTAGGGACCCCTGGAGGAGCGCAAGGAGCCACCTTCTTGCTGAGTTGGAGCAAGGCACCTTTACCCCGAGTTCCAACCCAAACTGGTTGCTGGAAGGCCGGGCAACCAGGCCATCCTGCTGCTGCCGGCTTCTCACCTATCTATCTCTTATGCAGGGTGTACCCTTCCAGCTTCTCTAGGTTAGAGGAGCTCTCTACAGGTGACCCTTCCCGTGACAGGTGGGAGGAGGGAGGTTAGCTGTGGGCCTGGCAGGAGGTCCTCAGTCAGCGTGCACGGTGCCCAGCCTGTCCCTGTGGGCAGTAGAGGCTCGCAGCCCAGCCCCTCTTTGTCAGCACTTTGCTGCCCCCAGCCCTCCCCACCCCAGTAATTAAAGAAATCTCTGGAAGAAGAGCCAGTACAGTATGTCATAAAATCTCTCTGAACTACCTATATTTACCCCTGAAAGTGAATTCTTTATAAGACCCGGGATATCAAAGCAGTCGGGGATCAAAGTCGTTTTAATAAGCCAGGGTAGTGTGCCTGCCCGGCCTGGCCTCTTGTCCCTGCCCTCCAAAGGTACTTAGGACACCCCTTGGGCCGAATTGTCACTCTGATTGCTTAGGTACAGGTCTTTAGGGGACCAGAATGGCCCACTCCTCCCATTTTAGGTCCTACCCACCCCTCCCCTTCCCAGACCTTATCTCGGCACTGGGGGCTCCTGCGCCCTGAAGGACCATCCGGAACCGTTCACCAATCATTGTTTTCTCGGGAGGACCGCAGCCAGGGATGGCAAACTTGCCCACCGACGTACTCAGAGCTGAGAGGTGCGCCATTAAACACAGGAACAAAGCCCGTTAAAACGGTTCCCCTGGGCTTGGTTACTGGAACGGGGCAGCTTTGATTTGGGTGTCAGTTACAGGGGTGTGTTCAGAGAAGAAAAGTCCCTGAGCTGCATCATTAAGATGTGTGTACTTTTTTTTTTTTTTTTTTTTGCAAGTGTGTTCTATTTCAAGAAAGGCTTTAAAAGTGCCAGTCCTTCCCATAGGACTCAGCCTGTCTGGGTTTCTTACAAAGCCAGGCCACCTTGGGTCACTTTTCCCTGTGATGTGGCTAGCATCCAATGGGAATGAGGCCTGGCTGCACTTGGTGAGGAAGGGGAGCTCCTGTCTGTCCAAGGCCCTCCAAAGATGGTGCCTCCCGTCTTGACCTCTGGCCTACCTTTATGGGAATTGTGGATGGGGATAATGGGCTTAGTGCAATGCTCTTGCTTTACTGTGGGGGGAAACTGAGGCCTAAAGAGAGTGAACTAGTACACTGAGACTAGATCCAACTTTCCCCTCTAGGTTTAAACTTGTTTTGTGTTATCAAGAGCAGTCAGACTACTGCCGGTGGGTCTAGTTGCCACCTGCCTTTTAAACAAAGTTTTATTGAAACACTCCCATGCATTCATTTATGCACTGCCTTTGCCTGCTTTGGGGACTATAGTGGAACACTTGAATGATGACATAGAGAGTGTACATGACCCACCGAGCCCCAAATATCTATCATTTGGGATTTCCAGGAAATGTTGGCTGGTCTTTGTTTTTCCCAGGGTGACGTTTCCTGCATCGTACTCTGGACAGTCCCCGGAGCTTGCTTCAGGTTCCTCTCAGAAGCTGGGGCTCCTCTCTACCTCTGGGCAGGGCCCATGACGGCTACACAGTAGAGCAGTTCAGGCTCTAGGAAGGTGTGAGCGTTGAGGAGCACGGTGCCCTGGGAAAGCTTTCTACTCTCTCCGGACCTCCGTGCCACATACCAGCTACATCCAGGGCAGGAGAGAAAAAAATCCAGACCTGTCACATGACTGTTAGTGCTTTGGAGTTGTACCGGGTGAAGTGTGAGGCAGGAACATACCACTGTTCCCTGGTATCACTGAGTATTTTCAACGCTGTGCAATCTGGCTCAGTAGGCTTGGGACTGTCTATCCCTTGGCATGCGGGGCACCTGGGTGGAAAGGTACCTTGCGGTAGGAGGCCTGCTTCTCAGCGCCTTCAGTGGTTATTTATTATCAGATGATAATTACATGGAGGTTGTAATTATCACCTGTCCACGTCACAGATGAGGAATCAGGAGTATTTGGGGCGCAAGAGGCTCCAGGGTCCACTGTGTTATACTCAGCATCTCTCTCAGAGTTCCCCTTGCCGTTTTATGTAGCGGTAACAGCAGGCACCCCATGCAGACACAGAGCCTATCTTACTCATAAGTTAGTTATCCTGCCCAAGGTCACATAGCTAAGACATGCTAGACTAGAACTCGTATGAATCAATAGACACCACTGTCTCCCCAGAGGACAAGTCTAGATAGGATGATAGGGAAGGCCAGGGATGAGGGAGAAGAAACCCCAAACCCCACATTTGGCAACCTGACCATCTGCCCGCAGAGGTTCCTGGAGAACTCTTGGGATCTAATGGCTCTCTCTGTTAAGCCACTTTGTAGCTAGGGGATCAGTGATCCCTCTGGAGGTAGAAGGCCACCCTAAGTCACAGCCCAGAAGCTGAGCCTGGGTAGAGTTAATGCCACCTGCTACTCAACTGTTATGAGAGGCTCCAGAGATACTGGGGACCTTGGGATGTCTGGAGACTTCAACTTCCTAGAATGACCACACATAGCGAGACAGTGAAACCAATTTCCTATAAAACATAAGGGAAATGGGACTTGTGTTGGCCAGAGACCAGGCAGAATCCAGCCTGTTTTCTTGCTTCCGTTCCCACAGCTTGTATGTGGAGCACCTCCGCATGTATGTTTGCAGGCGTAAAGCCGCTAGAGGACCTCGTCTTGCTCTTGGCTTTGGCCTTGGTAGGAGGGTCCTACAAGCACCACGCCCTTGGCAGAGTCTGCCATAATACCTCTATGTAGACTGTACTGTGTGTGTGGTGGTGGTGGTGGTGGTGGTGGTGGTGGATCCTTCCTCCTAGGGCCCCATAAGCCTTTCTAGTCTCCTTCCTCTTCAGCCTGGAGCTTGCAGGGCCAGGAACATGTCTGGCTGTCAGTACCAGCCCAGGGGCTGGTTCAGAGCAGGGACATAGCTGCCTGGTAGGTGAGCGTGACCTGCTCTTGCTTCTCAGCCTGCAGCCTGCTTGGCTTTAGAGAAGGGAGGAGGATCGTGTGTTCATTGGGGTGGGCAGGATCCACTTGGAGGGAGGCTCCTCTGTCTGTCATGACAACCTCCGAATAGACTCACCCCACTGTTTGGTGGGCTCAGGGAAGAGGTGAACAGAGCTGATTCACTAAAAACGAGGGGGCAGAAGGGCCCATATAGAGGAAGAAGGACCTTCTTTGGGCAAGGAGAGAGTGAAGGGCTACAGGACGCAAGGCCCAGAGCAGGAAGCGGCAAGCACATGTGTCGTCCTTGTATTCAGCGGGCTCTGCCTAAGGCACAGCCTCTGTTGGCTTCTTCAGAGTCTCCAAGCAGATGTGCAGGGAAGGGACTCACAGTGCCTCTTTTACAGGAACTAGGAAAGCGATGGTCAAGAAGGGTACATCACCCAAATCTCACAGCTAAGAAGTAGTTGGGATGGGGGTGGTTTAAGACCTCGTTCCAGAGCCTTCTGGGAACACAGGGGTAGGTGAACACCTAGGGGCATGCCCATTGGGTCAGTCCAAGCTCCTCTTCGAACCTAAGAATAGGACAAAATGAAAGGAATCGGTCCCTCCCCGAGCCTGCATGAGCTCTCAGGTGAGGGTCTCCTGGTGGTTTGTACCACGGATGTCCTTTGATGGCCTTGTCGCTGCTGAGGAAACAGAGGCTCCTGAGGAAGATGAAAGAGAGGGGAGTCTGGAGAGTGACAGTAGTGGAAGGGGTGAGGGGCGAGGGGCGAGGGGGTGAGGAAATAGCACTTCCACCAAGCAATGCAGGATCAGGAACGGTCAAGAGAAAAATGCCCAGAAGCCCGGCTACAGTGAGAGAAGGAGGTTGTGAAGGGCTTCCTGGCCATCCTCATGCACCTTTATCCAGAACCTTGCCTCGTTCAGATCCCATCTTCTGTGCATCAGGCTGGGCTGAGGCCCTGTCTCTTTCGGACTCTTCTGGCAGGATCCCCGCCTCAGCTCAGAGGCAGGCCCAGCTGATGGTGCTCCTTGTTAACAGTCTATCCTGGTTCTCTAGCAAGAACACCTCTTCTTGGATCATGTGTGTGTGTGTGTGTGTGTGTGGGGGGAGTCAAGGTCAGATGGAGGTCATCGTACCATTTAACAGATGGGCCAGTTAAGGTCCCTAAAAGCATGGGGCTGCTCTTGAGCTGTGTCTGTGCCTGTGCCAACCAGCTAAATCCCTCCTTCGCTGGCAAAGGGTGGGGAATACTTTCTCATGCCTGTGCTATGGATCTCATTTGAACCCGTCTACATCAAAGTGCGAGGTTTTCCCAGGAAGGCTTTAAAAAAAAATTACATTTGAGTTTTCAAAAGAATATGTTGTGCTGACTTAGACATCAGAGCACACTTAACACTTGAGGGATTGCACTATTAACATTTTTTAAAAACCTTTTTATGGGTCCCCTCTAAACGCTCCCCTGTCCTGAGTCCTAGGGGGTTAGAAATCGGGTGTCTCCTGGTCTTCTGCCTGATGGGCAGATGTTTCACCCACAGGTGCGCAGTGTCCCTCTTCATCAGTCAGTAAGTACAGGCTCTGTGAGCTGGGGAGGGGCACTGACTGTCTCCGAGCCTTGGGCACCACGGCCCACTCTTTCCTTTGGTTCTATGGAGCCTCCTGCAGGTTGGCAAGATCTGGATGAAAGATGGGGTGAGAGGCCGCGACCAGGCTACAGTGACATTGCAGGATGGGTAAATAGGCAGGCGTGTTTGCTCACTTCTCCTCAGGGAAACGTCTTTGCAATATCAAACCCCCATGGGGAAAAATGTAAAAAAAAAAATGATAAATTGGGCTTTTGTGTGCGCGTCTTGTTTTAAACTAATATGATCTCAATTCTTTTGTGGGCTTTGAAAGTCTGTGCGGGAATTCCCCCCTCGCTGTAAATACCTAGCGTCCGGGACTTATGGCATGTGATCTGTAATAAACTTCAAAAGGACACCTTTGACATTTTAGATAACTTGCAAGTGATGATGCGGGCGATCTTTTGCCACTACAAAGAAAGAACAAAAGAACCGACATGAAAGAGAAATCAATAAACATATGGCAATTAATAAAACATTTTCTATGAATACCCTACAAAGAGTTTTACAACGGTATAAAAACCCAACAGTTGTTTCAATGTGGATTTAAGAAGTCTCAGCTGGCATATTAAGACATCTGCACTGGGCAGCACACGGGAAGGCACAGAAACACAGGGGCCATGGCTGGGCTTGTAAATCCATCAGATGAGAAGGTGCCATCAACAGAGATAGCTAGGAAAAAGGCTGAGCAGGGGATGCTCTTATTCTATCTGCAGGAACGGAAAGTGAGAGGAGAAGGGGAGGAGGCTGCTAGCCGCCTAGAGGCCCTTTGGAAATAGGGCTGAGCTACACGTGCTTACAGCTCGGTTCTGCAGCCCACCTGGGGATTTGAGCTTCTCAGAGGAGTAAGCCTGGGCCAGCACAGGGTTCCTCTGCAGAAAAACTGTGTGACCCACAGTTTGCGTGCCAATCCCCAGAACAGAGTGGGACTTCTGACTTCTGAAGTGCCTCTTTGTTCTCATGGGCAGAGTTCGACTCTCACCTCCCCCAGCCCAGAAATCGGATTCTTTCCACCTCTTTGTCCTCAGTTGTCACTTCTGTGCCATGCTGCGTGTCCGCGTGTCCGTGCTTCCTGCCAGTTTCCTCAATGCCTGTGCAAAGCTCAAAGGCGCATGCTCTCAGGAAGTGGTGAGGAGTAGAGCCCACTCCTGGCCTGCGTAGACTAGACTGGGCCTTGCCGTCTGTCTGTCTGTACCCCACCCCCACTTTTTCCCTTGGTGGGCTTCATGGCTTCCATTGCAGTGGGAGCAACTGGCCTTTCTACCCTTTGTGCATCTGGGCACTGCCACGTGTGTCTTCTGCGGACTAGAGCTGGGTGGAGACTCCTAAGAGGTTGCAGCTGGTGATCCTGGCACCGTGCGTCTCCCAGAGTTGTAAGGTTTCTGGCTGGTAGGTGGGGCTACTTGGGGAACTCCAGAGGATGTTCAACGGAAGCTCCTTGACAATGGGACATGCAGGAAGTAGCTTCGGGAACAGGATGGAAGATGGCAGAGAACAAGGCAGATCCAAAGAGAGATGCTCTACTCTGAAGTATTCTCCATGTTCTCAGGTATGCTCTACTAGGTGGGTTCAGCTGCAGGCTCTCTCTCTCTGTCTCTCTCTGTCTCTCTCTGTCTGTCTCTCTGTCTCTCTGTTTCTCTGTCTCTCTCTGTCTCTGTCTCTGTCTCTGTCTCTCTCTCTCTCTCTCTCTCTCTCTGTGTGTGCACACGCGCACGTGGGCATGTGTGCATACATGCACATGTTTTCATGTGATTACATATACTTTATAGCCACACGGAGTAGGAAGACAGAAATTTTTTTTCAAATATTTTATTAGATATTTTCTTCATTTACATTTCAAATGCTATACTGAATGTCCCCTATACCCTCCCCCCACCCTGTTCCCCATCCCATCCACTCCTGCTTTCTGGCCCTGGCATTCCCTTGTACTGGGGCATATGATCTTCGCAAGACCAAGGAGCCTCTCTTCCCATTGATGGCCGACTAGGCCATCCTCTGCTACATATGCAACTAGAGACACAAGCTCTAGGGAGGGGGTACTGGTTAGTTCATATTGTTGTTCCTCCTATAGGGTTGCAGACCCCTTTATCTCCTTGGGTATTTTCTCTAGCTCCTTCATTGGGGGTCCTGGAAGACACAGAAAATTGATCCCTGGGTCTTGAATGACTTTGGTTAACTTTTTACTATCCTGGGAACTTAGTCTCCCTATCTGTAAAATGGGTGGTAACATTAATGTCCTGACTGTAAAATCACGTGCTCATAGCCCACAGAGTTTGGGCAGAGACCTCCAAGTTGGCGGACAATTCCACTCACTCTCTCCAGTCCAAATTCTCCAAGTGCAAGGCGATAGAGACCATCTGCCTCCATCAGCTTTTGCCTGCTGGTGCCTCGCAAACAGCTGTAGTAAGTGACATGTGACTGGTTCTGGCTCGGACACCTCCCGAGTTGGAGAGCTCACCTGTTTCTCTGGTAGGCTGGCCTGTCGTCGCAGTGGCAGCAGGAATGGTGAAAAGCGCTTCCTGACCCTGGGTGGGAACCATTCTCTTGGTCCAGAGGTTCTCAGTCTCAGCTGCAACTCCACATCAGGTCCTCTGGGTGGGGAGGGGTCCTGGCCTGACTGTGCTGGGGATTGGACCCAGGGTCTTGCATCTGGTAGGCAAGCGCTCTAGCACTGAGCTCCAGCCTCAGCTTAGCATCCTGGTGATTACACTCTGCAGGCAGACTCAGACGCTGGGCTGGCCAGCGCTCTGTGAGACAGCTCGGGGGGGGGGGGGTCCTCTGGGTAGTTTGCTCTCTGGGCAGGCAGGAGAGCCCCTGGGAAAAGGCCCTGCTCTTGAGAACAACAGTTATGCCTGGTATAAAGAGGCCCTGCGGTGAGGCTTGTTGGTCCCCTTTGTTCTTGGCTACTTTCTCACCAGGGTGTTTGTGAGACTACAACCCCATCACCATCATGGGACAGGGACATGAGACTTTTACTGACCCCACTGTCCCCAGGATTCTTTGTGTAGTTCTGTCAGACAGAGGGCAATGACACTGGTGTCTGAAAGGTCCTGATCTGCATCTTGGACTCACTGCACTTCACTGGTTGTTCGCCATTTAAGGTATCTGCGCTCAAGCTTCTTCATCTGTAAAATGGGGATGATCTCATCCACTAGGAGGAAAGGCATCCATAGCAAGAGAGTGGAGGATGCAAAGTACACATCTGGGTATGCGGATTCACAGTGGCCAGCACAGGACTCGGAGGGAGATGGGCAGGATGATCATGAGTTCGAGGTTAGCCTGGGCTACCTGATGAGACCTCGTCTCATCCTTTTCTTTTCTTTCTTCCCTCGCACCTTTCCTCCCTCTCTCCCTCCTTGCTCTTACCCAGAGAAGGAAGGGAACAGGTTTAGGAAGCCGCTCCTCTCTTCAGAGACTCTGCCTTCCTGCTCTGTACTCTGAAGCCAGCTCTCTGCCGCACAGGAGAGAACCAGAAGCCCTGGAAAGGGAGGTGCAGGCTTGGTTGCCACAGCCGGTAGCTGCCTAGAACTGGGCTGGAGGGATCATGCTGAGAAATTCTCCCCTCTGTGCTTTGTGAAGACCCCAGGGGACCACCCACTCACTGTCACATTGAGGTGGAAATGCCTGTTCCCCATTGATCAGTGTGCATCTTTCTAAAGGCATCTCACCCCAGCCATTGCTTTAATCACCTGGACCCCACCCCCCCATTCCTGGGCACTCTCCCCATGTTGCTACTTTTCCTTATAGGTCAGTGAGATTTAGATTGCCAACCTCCTTTCCAGATGAGAACCCAGGCCAAGCATCCCAGAATAGCTTGTCTACAGCCCTAAACACAGTACAGGATAGCTGGATCCAGCCACTCTGCTGACATGGTAAGTAGCATTTCAATAGTCCTCAATTTCCCAACCATTGGTCCACCTGGCCTGTCCAGCTCCCTGCCCTGGAAAAAGTGGGACCTTCTGCCCTTAGGGTAGTTTCTGATTAAATCACTCTGAGTTTACTCAAAGATTAGTATCCTGGGAGATCCTGGTGAGAAGAGGGGACTTAGAGGCATTTGTTCAATACAGATGGTGAAAGCCACCACGTGTCCTTCAACACGAAGGGACTGCAGTCTGACCCTTGTGCATTGCACAAGATTGGAAACGCACGTGGCATCAAACGAGACCCAGTGACAGCCCACCAGACCATAGGGACCCTGAACTTAAATCGAGGGTCCAGTTACCGTAACTCTCTCTATCATGTGGGCTCAAGGGAACTTTGAGATCAGCTCATCTGTGCGGCGTCAAACTTCTCCATTGTATGACTTGATACACATTGTGTTTCAACCAAAGAGCATACAACCTCCACATTACAGGCAGGGATTACCATCCCCAGACCCTCTTCACAGCCCAGCCCACCAAACAGGAACCCTCAGCCTAAGAAGACCAGAGTGGGCAGACTCAAGAACAGGGTCGTCTGGGGTGATTTCTTACTCCTGTGATAATGACTTGGTTAGAAATCAGGGAAATTAACTTTCCATCTAAAATTCAATTTAAGTAAATTATTAGGAAGAGAAGCTCCGCCTCCTTCCCTCTGTCCAAAGGAGAGTACTCCCCCCCCCCCCCCCGCCACCCACCGCCCACCCAGCCCTACCCGCTCCCAGCTTCAGCCTGTGAATTAAAGATCAAGGCTGTGGCCTGTGATTAGTGTTACCAGGAGAGGGCTTTTGTAAATTTCATAGGCTTTAAGATCCTCCTCCACTTAATAAGTTTACTTTTTCCAAGGTGTCTTGATTCTGCAGTCCCTGCTTTGGGGCAAGACTCTGAGCTAATTGGCAGCTGCTCGGCCCCTGGGCTCTGCTTTTAGAGAGGAAAGGAACCACTTGCCAACATTTATGAGGTGCCCTGGGTGTCCGGCCACCCCTGGGGAGCAAAGGTGTCTGAGGACTGGAAGGGCAAAGCAGGCTCTGCTGGGCCCTAGAGTCTGAGTCCTCACGTGCAGCAAGTACCAGGGCCCCTGGATGTCTTGGAGGGATAAACAAGGAAAATGCATGGAGGACAGGCATCCAGGAGCAGGGGACACTGGCAGGGAGGCAGCACTCCTCCTCTTTGCTTTGGATTTCCCCTCCCCCCCCTCCTTGCTTAAACACCTATCTGCTCCAGGGCAAGTGCCTGACTGTGAACAAGTGCATACTCACACTACAGTTTGCTGAGTGTTAATGTCAGAAAACTGTCTCCACATTCACGAAGAGACTTACTGATAAAATACCATACACTTACTGATAAAATACCATACCCTGGGGCTGGGGAGATGGTTAAGCGGTTAAGAGCACTGGCTGCTCTTTCAGAGGTTCTGAGTTTAATTCCTAGCAATCACGTGGTGGCTCACAACCATTTATAATGTGATCTGATGCCCTCTTCTGGCATGAAGGTGTACATACAGATAGAGTACTCATATGTAAAATAATCTTACAAAACAAACAAACACACACAACAAAAACACACCCCAAGCACACATATATGATTGCACACACAAACTGCCAGGTCCCCAGAAGACATGTCTGTCCCACATGCTCCTGCAGGGGCCCTTGCTCTCTTTGGGCTTCTGACTTCTTGGGCTCCTTCCCTAGCCAATCAGTTGCCTTCATCTTGTCTCAGCCAGACTTGGGAAAAGCCAGAATAAGCCCTCTTTCCCCAACTCAAGCCTATGGCAGACATCACGAATCAATCCCACCCTTTCGTCTCCCTGTGGCAGACATCACAAATCAATCCCATCCTTTCGTCTCTTGGGTTCAGGATGCAGAATCTGACAGTAACAGAGCTCTAGGGAGGCATACTCAATCACCCCCTGAAACAATGACCTTAAATCCCAAATCCCACAGTCTGGGTCTGCTCTTTTCTCCTGGGGTCTGCAGTGCCTGCCTAGAGCCAGTGCTATGAAAGAGTCACTTCAGTAGAGAAGTTGAAAGTGGCCACATAACACCAAAGGGCAGCTGGTAGAGTAGATATTAGCATTCATTCCACATTGCAGCTGACCCAGGCACAAAACACAGAACGCTATATCTACATCTTGTAACAAACTGGTATATATTCTCATCACCAGATTGGAACAGTGAGACCCAGAGAAGTCAAGTCACTTGTTAAAAGCCACACAGCATGCTGCGATGGAACCCAGCTGTCACTGAACAATAGAACTTTTTAAGTCATGAGATAGAACGGCTCTGCACACACCCTGGAGGGTCTGGGCCACAGAGGTCAGTGGTCTGTTGTGTAGCTGGCCAGAGATATGAGGCGTAAGTTCCCCAGGCCCTGATACTTTATTTTTGATTAGCCCTTGGAGCCCAAGGCCCCGGAATCACACCAGTCCCAGATTCCCAAGTGGCTGGCTGGTCGGCGACTTTTGTGTTTGCCACTCCTGGAAGGGCTCCTTTAGAAAGGAAGCCACTGAGCTCCTCATTGCATTATCTGCAAGTGGAAGGAGAGGCTGTTTCTTTGCCTCAGACCTCTCCAAACTCTCTCTAAAGGCTCTCAGTGGGGCTCTTCGTGAGCAGAAAAAAATTGGAGGGAGGGGCATAGCCACTGGCTCAAGTTTGTGTTAATTCAACATGTGTCACCTGCAATGTACAGCTGCCTCTTGCAGGGCTGCGATCAGGACATCAGGCCTGGGGCCGGAGAAATGGATACTGTGCTGAGGATGGATTCGCGATCACAGCGGCCAATGTTGACCTGGCTGGCCCCAACCCTAAACCGTCCTCGAGTACACCCACACTTGGTAGCTTTGCTCTTCTTGGATGCTCTTCTTGGCTGTGGAGTTTCTTTGAGTTTCTAGCACAGGATCTTCCATGTTGCCCAGGCTGGCCTCTCACTCACTAGACCCCTGAGTGCCAGGATCACAGGTGTGTATCCCTGTTCCTTCCTGTGCTCCTTCGTGAGACAGGTTCTTGTTGGGAGCTGCCTGCGTTGGACCTACCCCTCCATGTCATTTGACCTAAGTTACTCAACCTCTGTAAGCTCGTGTGCCTTAGTTTGAGGACTGATGCTCCCACATCAGTCGAAGACTCCAGTGAACCCGGAACAGATCCTGGATAGCAATGGCCTCTTCGGCTGTCACCCCTCTTTAGTCTTCAAGGGGCTCATGGAAGAGTTTTGGTTATCCCCGATTTACAGAGGCAGAAGTTGAGGACTAAGTAGCTGGACTGCTTAGCCACACGGACATGTAGGAGGCTGGGCTTGAGCCCTAAGCCTGACTGAGTACCGGGGAGTCAGTTGAGAGTCTTTCTCCTTCATGGGGTCCAAGGTCATCTGAAGACTGAGGGAGTAGGCTGAGCCTCTGATTGCCATTTCCGAATTCCGGAGGCCTGAGCATCATCTCTTTCCCTTTCTGGATCCTGGAGCTATAGGCTAGTCAAGGAGCTAAGGCATGGGCAGGCTCGGGACCAGATAACCGTTCTGAGTCACTCTTGGTCATATCTCAGAGGCTTGGCTACCCTGGAATCGACTTCCTTCGTTTTGTGGGCCTGGATGGCTACCGAGGGCAGGGACTGGTACTCACAGTCTTTCTAGCACATACAGACCCCTCCTCTCCTCCCTTTCCCAGCCTCTTTGTCTCCAGGGTCTCACTGTGTAGACTAGCTTTCTGCCTGACTTGTGATCCCACTGCTTCAGCCTCTGGAGTGCCAGGAGCTCCCGCCACACCCCACTGGACTCAAAATGGATTTCGGTTCCTACTCGCCCCCCCTTCCCCCCGGAAGGGAGGCTTTTTGGCGGCGCACAAGTGGTACAACTTTTGGGGGCAGCTTTTCAGATGCTTGGCAACCCACCCCCAGGTACTTCTCCATTGGAGGTAAGCAGGGCAACCCTAAAGAATCTCTCAGAAAGCAGCCATCTTGGTGTGTACAGGTACTCAATTCCATCCAAACTGGGACATTCACTCCTGGAAGGAGGGTTAAAGACATGCAGGAAGTAAACAGTGCACAAGTTTCAGGAAGTTCCTGAAACTTTCAAGATTCACAAAGGTCTTCTGCGCCCAGGTTATATAAACTGTAAGGGCGGTATGGGAGAAGAGACATTCTGGCACGTCGAGCTGCCTGTAAGTTGTGGTTGTAGCTCCAGGTTGCCACTTTTCTGACCACAGCGGGCGCTGCCCACAAGAGCTACCAGTGAGGCAGAGAAAGGAGCATCTCTGTCCCTGCAACCTAACACTCAGACTCCCCACAGGCTGCTCTTGTGTATTGACTTATTCTAATGGTTCCTAGTGACAGTCAACTCAGCATCTAGAATAAACCCAGAAGATAAACCTCTGTGTGTGTATGCGTGTATGTGTGCGTGTGTGTGTGTGTGCGCGTGTGTGTGCGTGTGCATGCGTGTGTGTGCATGTGTGTGCGCGTGTGTGTGCGTGCGTGTATGCATGCGTGTGTGTGTGTGTGAGAGAGAGAGAGAGAGAGAGAGAGTTTCTACTTTGACTTAGTTGAGATGGGAGGACCAGGTCTTACTGTGGGCGGTATTGCAGCATGGATGAAGTCCTGGACTGCCTGAAGAGAATGAGAGCTAAGCAGCTGTCTACATCGCACCTTGCTTCCTCTTGGCCCAATCCCAATCAGCTCCCGTGCCTTTCCCAACCCGATAGCATCAACCTGTGAATGAAAATAAACCCCGTTCTCCTTTAAACTGCCTCTGGTAGCTCTTTCCGCCACAGCAACAAGGAATGTATCATGTACACACTCCTCCGGGCTCTTACTGGAGGTGGGCAGTTCCTCTGACGAGTGAGTGACAAACCTGAGAACTCCCGGTCTGCAGTTCTTCACATGGGACCAGGAGTCCTGGCTGCTTCCAGAGCTGTGGGTCTGTCTCTAAGGAGCAGAGGCCAGCCTCAGAGATGTCTTCCCTCTCTGCTACCTACAGCAGGGACTCCTCTGGAGAGGAAAACCACCGTCCCTGCAGTGAACATGCTCATCATCTCTGGCGACACACACATTGTTAGTCAGGAACACATTTTGTTTCTAGGGGAAGAGAAGGGCGCCTGTTTTTATATCTGCAAATAGCTCCGAGCTGGGTAGATACTCTGTTGTTTTGATCCTCTGTGGAAGCAAAAAAAAAAAAAAAAAAAAAAAAAAAAAAAAAAAAATCACATGGCAGGTACCCTCCATTGCCGGTTGCTGTCAGGGTGCTCTACTGAAGGTAAAGTGTTGGTCCCTTAGCTGCACATCCACCCCTGAAGACAGACTCACAGAGAAGCTGAATCTCACTGTTCCTCCCCTTGGGCATCAGAGACTGAACCGCGTTTGCAGTTTTCCAAATTCTTGTAGAATAACCACCCACCCACCCACCCCTGTTCTCCCCCAGAACTACCTACTTCAGATGCAGTACCCTCCAATTGCTACATTCCTTGCCTGGTGAAGCGCCTCCACTGGGCAAGCACCAGCCCTCTGGAGGGCTCTGAGCCCTGGGCCTAGAGGCTCTAGAGTTTGAGGTTTAATAATTCCAATCCCTCCTTTGCTTATTTCTTTGCACATGCATGCATAATTATCCAAGCATACATATGCATACCCGTGGTGTTCAAACTTCAAAGTCATGGATGCATGCCTACACATGTTTGACTATGCACACACAGATGCATAACCACATCTATTCACATGCATATCTACACTTGGACAATTATGACCTTTATGAGTCCATTGCACACACTGTTTGCACACACACATGCTCTGTATGTATGCATAAACACTTCACCTAGCTGCAAACTCTGTATGTATGTATTACTCTGAGTGTGTCTACATGCATATCGGAAGATAAAACTACATGCTTGCCATCCACATGCATACCACATATATAGGAGCTCACAGGGACACAAGTGTGTGACCACATAAACCCAACTCCCTGGCCATGCATGAACAAATGCCTCATATAGTAATGCACAGGAAAGGGTGGAAGTTACCAGGCATATTCATCTGGCACACACATCTCCCATAATCAATTGGATGGATACAGCTAGTGTGTACACCCGCAAACTTATTGATAACAGAATTCATAGGCACAAGGCCACTGTCTGACACCCAAAACACAACCATTGTGCTTATGCAACCGTCAGGCACTCCCCACTGGCATGCACGCACAAATGCCTAGGCCACCTACTCAACAAGCTTGCTCGCACACTTCAGCACCTTGGGCGTGGGAGGCGCTCCCGGGCACGCGCACACGCATCCCCTCTCCCCAGCCCCGCGGTCCTGCTGTAATTGCTCCCAGCCCAGGATTGTGCAAAGAGCGCCGCGGGAGCGCACGGCCCTGATCCCGCGGCGCTCTGCGCGCCCCCAGCCCCACCGCCGCTCGGGCCCGGCCCGCGGCCATCAAAAGGCCGCTTTGGGCGCGGGCACCTGCTCGCCCGGCCGCAGCCGCGTTTTATCTGGTGCGGTGAATAATTGATGCGCCGCTGCTTTGCAGTCAAACGCGCGGGCTGCCCGCGCCGCCGCCGCCCGCCGGCCGCTGTGATTTATTATTTACCAGCGCGCGGCCGCCGTGTAAGGTGAGCACTGTGGCTGCTCGCAGAACTGTTACAATCTGGCCTCGTTAGTGGCCTTTCTTGCTGCCTCTCCAAACGGCAGCCCCGCTGATTGATTTTCCCGCCAAAGCCGTGCCATGAAATCCCAGCGCTGCTGCTCTCAAAGCGGCTGCGGAAAGCCAGGCTTGGCCCTTCTTCCCGCAACAAGAGCCCGCGTTTGCGCGCGCGCCTTTCATGGCGTCCCCGGCTCCGCCGCCGGCCCCATTAGCACGGCGCCCGGCTCCCGCCGCTCCTGCGGGCGACGCTAGACAGCGCACCGCGGTCGCGGGGGACCACGCGGGGCCTTTCAAGCAGGTGGCGAGACGCAGCCGTCCCGCGACCACAAAGTTTTCCTGCCTTGGAAGTTTTCAAACGCGCTAGGTTGATCCGAGCAGGGAACCGGCTGGCTCTTCCTGAGACTCTCCCAGTGGCAGCGAAGAAGGGGTCCCTCTGGACTACCAGCAAGGAAAAGAAGGCATTTTGGGGGTGCCTACTGTATGTCAGTGTTTAGTCTTTAAACCATTCAGGGCAGCAGCTTGCGAACAAGGACAGGAGACAGAGCTAGCAAGAGGGGCCTGGGGTGTGCCCGGGCTGGCCAGTTACAAGCCACCCAGTAACTATTTGGAGTACTACAAAGTACCCAAACTCCCTGTGTGGGACTAGGGTGACTGAATATCTCAGGTTCTCTGTATGGGCATCCAGGTCTCAGGACTCAAGGCATCTGTTTTGTCATTGGGAGGAAGTGGCCATATTCCCAGGATCCCATCAGACTTGAAATTCACAGGATGACCGAGGGGGTGGGGGATGGGGATGGGAGTCGGGGGTCAGGGGATGGGGGAGTAGTTCCAAAATTGCTGGTGATAGAAGAAGGTGTCCATTTGGGAGGTTTCCTGAGGGATTCCTCTGGATGACAAGATGACAAGTTAACAAGGCTTTTGTGTTTTGAAGTGTGGCCCAAGCTATGTTCAAGGTAGGACCCCTAGAACAGGATGGGAAGTCTGGAAACAGACCCCTAGAACTTGAGCAAATCTCACCACTTTTCTGAAGGGCTTCTCTGTCATAGAGAAGGTAGGGCAGTCCCACTTCTCTCTTCCACAATCCCCAATAGCTGTTCATCTGTCCCTGGTGGGGACTGGACAGTGACACCATAGCTGGGTGCAGAGCCAGATTCATTCGCTCAGCGTTGAAGCCGTTGGTGAGAGGGCGGGAAAGACCACTCAGAGCCACAGGCTCAGAATGACCTGTGTGCAGTAGGGTTCTTTGGGTTGGTATAACTGCTACCATATTGAATCAACACAGCTGTGATAACACACCGGAGACCTTCATGAATTCTGGCCCATGAATGCCCCCTCTTGGAGAGAGGAGACTCAGATCATTGTTCCTCCACCCTCTCCATGGCTATAGAAGAGGTAGATAGTTGGGGTGGGCTCTTCAGTAACGTGGCTGATGTAAGTGGCTGGATGAAAACCGAGGAATTTTGCTGTGGCAGAGCTGCCCTTGAGTATCCGGTGCTCCTCCTGTAAATGACCCCCCCCCCCAAAACAAAACAAAACAAAACATTGTTTCACAAAGCTGGACCTCCACAAAATCTTTTCTTTGGACTGTTGGTGCCCCACCTAAAGTGGGTGAACTCCTCTATGTCTCTCAGCAAGTCACCAGACACACACCTTCCTGTGTGGCCAGCTCTGACTTAAGCATAAAGCATCATCCCATGGCTAGACCCACTGCTTTGTTGAATAGGGTTTACCCTGGATGCTTGAAGCAGCCCTATAGCACTCAGGCAATACGCAGGGAACTGGGGACCACAGTTCTAATTAGAAGACAAGATCTCTGTCCTCAATCACGTTGCATGGATCGTTTGCAAAATGAAACACATGGTTGGTTTCCTGTTGTTGTCTCTCCCTTCTCCACCCGAGCCCTTAGAGCTGCCCTGTCTTCATGCTGTAGGAGCCCAGCATCAGCTATCCCCTAGGCTTATTCAGCCTCTGGGTCATTCATTACCCAGTGGAATTTTATCCTTCTTAAACCCACCATCTTGGTATGAAGCCTGCTCCTGCACGCTCTTACCCATTGGTTCTGTGGATGAGCCCAAAGGGCATGTCTGTTCCCTCTTAGATCTAAACGATTGTCCAGGTGTTGTTTGAGTCTAGACGTCACCAACTATTTCTCACTTTCTTAAGGGTTTCAGTAGTGGCTCTGTAGTGGCTCTGGCACTACATGACCTTGGAAAGTTAGAAAACACATTTGCAGCCATTGGGGTCCCGCCCATGTTACCGTTATAGGACTCAGGAGAAAGGGCTTTGCTTTCAGTTACACGGAACATTAGCAGTAGACAGGACCATAATCCTTGCTCTTTAATTCACAATTTAAAAACTTTTCTACTCACCCTGATTTTGAACTGCCCCTTTTATCCCATAATGAGACGCCAAGAAGGTACGGAGGGGGACAGCATTGAGTGTCTGCCACACCCTAGTGCTGTGTGAGGAACTCCAGGACAGCTCAGCCACTGATAACGGCTCAGGTCTGGATCGCTGCCTTCCTCCAGACAAGTTTGACCTTCCTTTTACTTGACGGTGAAGGCCTAACCAGAAAGAGCAAAATTAGACAAGGAAGCCAACCTCCTACAAAGTCTACCGTGTACTCCATCTCAGCATTCGGAGGGACTCAGCCGTGAGCAGTAAAGGGCAGAATGAGAATAGCTTGGTGCTTTTAGCCAATCAGTACTGGAAGTATTGGGAGTACTGGGGAAGGGAGAAGTTCCTAAAAATGAACACCTTTCAAATATAGCCAAAGACTTCCTTTTCCAGCCCCAAATGGAATCACAGGAGCTGGGTTTAAGCTCCCACTGAAACAATGACAGAACTGGACTCAATAGGCATGATCATGTTGAGAGGCAAGTTCTGGAATCGCCTAGATCACTCATGCCTCCAGGTTGTTTCTGAGTCACGGTACAGGTCAAGTGGATCCCCGAGTTGGTAGATGGGCAGAAAAGCCTAGGTCGATTAGGGAACTGGGGTTCAGGAAGAAGCGTGGGGGAGAAAACCTGCATTCAGAACTGTAGAAGGGCCTCCACCCTTCATACATACTGCCAATCAGTAAACTTCACGAGGAAAGAGAGAGCCACGGAGAAAGATAAGAGCAAATGTTCTCTGAAGGGCACCCAGGGCTGGCTGTGAGGCACATTCATCCTTATCAGGGAGATTGGAGAAACCCATCATTCCTGGGGGTACCGGATAAGTCAAGCGTAAGGGTCTTGCCTTTGTAATATTAATTATTTGCCTCTGACTAAATGATGCTTTGATGCAAATACTGCCAGAGACAAAGAAGTTCCTTTCATAATAATAGATCAAGCTCTCCAAAGCGTCTAGCAGCCTCTAACATGAATGCACTTAATAACGGAGCTTCAAGAGACACGAAGCAAAAAAACGGACTGAGGGGCTGGTGAGATGGCTCAGAGGTTAAGAGTGCCGACTGCTCTCCCAGAGGTCCTGAGTTCAAATCCCAGCAACCACATGGTGGCTCACAACCATCTGTAATGAAATCTGATGCTCTCTTCTGGAGTTTCTGAAGACAGCTACAGTGTACTTACATATAATAAATAAATATTAAGAAAAAAGAAAAACGGACTGAACTGCAAGCAGAAATGGGCAAATTCACAATCAGATTTGGAAATATCAATGCCCATTTCTTTCTCCACAGTGGATAAGAAAGAAAATCAATAAGGCTCTAGGAAATGGACCAGCTGCAATGGTGATCTTAATGGACATTTATAGGATGCCCCATCCAACCACACTAGGCACACTCTGCAACATTTAGCAAGATAGACTACTTCTGGACCATCAAACAAGCGTCAGTACACTTAAATGAAAATTATGTTCTTTGATTTCACGGAATTTTTAAATTAAAACTCAATGGTGGGTGCAACAATTATAGAAAACACTCAATATTTGCAACCCAAATCATAAACTATAAATGAAAGAAAATTAAAAATTTAAAAAAAGATTTACTTATTATTATATCTAAGTACACTGCCGCTGTCTTCAGACACTCCAGAAGAGGGCATCAGATCCCATTACAGATGGTTGTGAGCCACCATGTGATTGCTGGGATTTGAGCTCAGGACCTTCGGAAGAGCGGTAGGTGCTTTTACCCGCTGAGCCATCTCACCAGCCCCCAAGAAAATTGAAATTTTAAGTGGATGTAAATAAAGAGAAAAATATGTGTTACATCTAAAACTGTATGTATACAAGGAAATTATCATGGAAGGGATAGTGACCTGTAATTCGGGATTCACTGTCCATGCTAAGAACTTGGAAAATAATCAAAATAACAAAATAAACACAAGGGAAGACGGAAAAACCCGGAACAATAAAGCTTAACGTGGAAATAACGAGCAACAGGAAGCATATATGATGAAGCCTGTACTTGGAGTTCATTATCCAAGGAAGTTTGTCCTGGGTGAAGCAGGCTCAACACCTACACCCTAATCAGGCGAGCTCATGTGTTGACAAGGACTTTAAATGGATATTTCAGTAGATACATGGAAGGTACTAAAAATCATACCCTCATTCCAACTTATACACACATACATACACATATATACACATACACACACACACACACACACACACACACATATATATATGCATACACATACATACACCTACATACACATACATACATATATACATACATACACCTACACACATATGCACACATTCATACACACACATATATATACACACACATGCACACACATATACACACATATACACCCATACACACAGACATGCACACACACACACACAAAACACACATACACACAGCAAATTTTGAATAAAAGAAAACATTCTCAAACTGTAGATCCATGAAAATCTACAGAAAACAGGTTTGTTTCTTTTCTTTTCTTTTCTTTTCTTTTCTTTTCTTTTCTTTTCTTTTCTTTTCTTTTCTTTCTTTCTTTCTTTCTTTTTGGATTTTCACATTTTCTTTAGATTTATTTTATTATGTACGACTATTTTACCTACATGTATTATCTATGTAACACATGCATGTCTGATGTCCATCATGGTCAGAAGATGGTGCCAGATCTCTTGGAACTGGAGTTATGAATGGTTTTGAATCACCCTGTGGATGCTGGTATCTGAACCTGAGTTCTCCGCAAGAAGAGGTGTTCTTAACCACGAAGACATCTTTTTACCCCTGCCCTGAGAGACCCCAGCTAATGCTTTAAAAATTCTTCATCCTTCTCTCCCTTCTTCCTTTCTTCCCTCCCCTCCCTCTTTCCCTTCTTCCCTTCTTTGTGTGGGAGTGTTGCATGTGCCACCGTGTGTGTGTGTGTGTGTGTGTGTGTGTGTGTGTGTGTGTGTGTGAGTGTGTGTGTGAGTGTGTGTGGGGGGTGGTAAGTGTGTGTGTGGGGGGGTGGGGTGGTGTGTGAGTATGTATGTGTGGGGGGGTGAATGTGTGTGTGTGTATGTGTGGGTGGGTGGGTGAGTGTGTGTGGGGGTGTGTGGTTGAGTGTGTACACGTAGGTCACAGATTAACCTGTAAGAGTCTTCTCCTTCCACATGTGAGTTCTGGGGATAGACTCGAACTCAGGTCTTTAGGTTTGGCAGCTGTCACCTTTAACAACAGAGACATTGCATCTGACCCTTCTAACATAGTGATAAAATAATGATTGTTCTGTTCTTAAGATCAAAAAATATATCACATTCCACATCAGTACTTATAGTTTTTGTAGAGGGGTGTGTCCAGTGTGATAAACATGAGAGAAAAAAAAAAAAAAAACCAAACCAAAACAACAAACTAAAAAACATCCAGATTGAAAAGGAAGAAACTGAATTCTTTATTAGAAAAATGACATGATTATCTACATAAAAAACCCTGTCGACATAAAAAAAAACCCAGCAGCATCTGTAAGAGTGTGCAGGAATTATCAGCCACAGGAGCAAGATTGCAGCATTTAAGAACAATGCTCAAAAGCAATTAAAATCTTATAAATGAAAAATTGAGATTTGAAATTAAAAAACTTAAAACATTTAAGTACAAATCTAAAAACTACCATGCAAGATCTTTTCCTCTCAAAAAAGTAAAAAAACATCAGGAAACGGGGGATAAGTGTAGGGGTGTACCATGTTCATGGATTAGAAGGTTCAATACTGGTAAGATGTCAATTCTGTCCAAACTGATGAACCAGTTTAGTTGTAATCCATTTTAAAATGCACAGAACACCGCCAAGCACCCGAGAGTGTCAAGGCACTTTTGAAATTGAAGGTCAAAGTTAGAGTAGGAATAACCGGTGCAAACAGGATGAAGGTTTGCACGTGATGAACAGAAGAGACATAAATGAAAAAACAAGCACACAGAAACACACTCAGTTTCACGTTCATTAGGTAAATGATTCTCCATACTGACTGGCCACAGTGTGGGCCAATCTGCATTCCTACCTGAGGGCTGGGCTCTTAAAAGTGGCTGGCTCTGGGTCTGACATTGGGAAGCCCAGTTTGCCTCAGTCTTCAGGCCACTTCTGGGCCCCAGACACATTGCAGCCAAGCAGTAAGTTAGCACACAGGGTGACATTGCCCGTGTACCTTCAACTTTCTGGGCTTTAGCACTAGCTTTGGCCTCCTCCCTCTGGGGCAGAGCTTCTCCTTTTCTAAGTTGGGAGTGTTGAGGGCCTGTTACCATAGGCAGCCTTAAAGAAGACACAGAAGAACGTGGAGGCCTCAGAGCACAAAGCCTGCTGAGCCTTGCAGTCCAGAATCAGCCTCACCTTAGTGGGAGTCTCAGTGTACGGAGACTCAGTGGCTCCTCTAGCCTTAGCTTAGTGAGGGGCTGATCGGTCTCATCTCTTGTCTTCCATCCCAGGTCTGATGCCTGTCCTCCCATGCTCACATTTAGTTCAGTGTGGAGATTCACATCGATTTCTCAGTTCAAGTTGTAGGAAGCACTATATAGGGAAAAGGACCTGAGATTGTAGATTAAGAAACTCTGACCTTTGGCAAATTGCTGAACCTCTCTGAACCTTCTTTGTATGGGCAGTATGCACAGATTATGACTACTATACCGCAGTGTTATTTTGAGAATTAAATGACACAACATGAACAAAGAGCTCTAGCACACAGTAGGCACTCAACAAGCAAGTCTCCTCCCATACCTCTCCTGACTCTCCATCTCTTCTGAAGGATGGAGACCGAGTTGCATTCCAGAGCAGCCCTGGTGAGCAGTGTTTTCCAGGTGAGCTGTTCTCAGTAAGCAGGACGCCTGGGAGAGAGGCCACCCAGATTCCCCCTTGGGTACACCGAGTGGCTGAAGTATCTATTATAGATGCCTCCCATCCCAATAAATATTTCAATGCAAATAAATAAAGGATGCCATAGACTCTCTCTCAGCCAGCGACTCTGTGCAGCTCACTGCACACGCCTATCCCTGACTCCTGACAAGGTCACAGTGTCTCCAGAGAGCCTCTATTGGGTCTCTCGGGATACAAGAGACCGGTGTGGGACAGAAGGAAAAGAGCAAAGCTGGCTCGTGATATAGGAAGGTGACGTCTCTCGTTGGAGGTAGCCTTTGGAACTTGTGGGGTTTGCATTTGAGATCCATCTGCCAGTGGCCTCAGCACTGTTCAGCATGGTGGTCCGGGATTACAGGAGAAGATGACAGCAGTGGTACCCCAGGCTGACTCCTGGAAGCAGTTTTCCAACCCAGATAACCCCATTCCATTCCTCCCCTCATAGCAGTGGGCAGCTATTACACTCATTCATTCATTCATTCATTCATTCATTCATTCATTCATTCATTCATTCATTCACTTACTCATTCATTCCCTTACTCACTCACTCATTCATTCACTTACTAATTCACTCACTTACTAATTCTCCCACTCACTCATTCATTATTCACTCATTTACTCACTCATTCACTCACTCATTCACTCACTCATTCACTCACTCATTCATTCACTTATTCATTCACTCACTCACTTGTTGTATATGGTAAAGAACCACTGAACAGATTCACATCTTTTCTCCAAAGGGGCTACAAATATCCCCTTTGGAGACAGGACAGACAGGGCTCTAAGATGGCCTTTTCTATAGCTTAGGTATCTTTTGTCCCCCATGGCTCATTTGCCCTCAGGTTTGGTGCTGTTAGGAGTGTCAGACATGGGGACAAGTAGAGGCCCCTCAGCATTTCTAGGGGACCTGGCCTTTCTTGTTTCCTGTTCATGATGTATCTGTCACACATACTCCTGACAGCCAAGAGCTAAACCTTGAGCTCAGTGAGCCTCTTTGCCATATAAAGTTAAGCTACCTTGGGAATTTCCTTATGTAACAATATAGCCTCCAGCATTCCTGCCCCCTAGTGTCCCCACCCTGTCAGATTCCCCCCTGTTGAGTACTGACCGGCCTGGGGAAGATGACAGAATTTTATTCTGGGGTGAGGTTGCAGTATATATGGCAAAAAGAAGGAAAATTGTAGTTATAGTTAATGTCTTGAATCTTTTAAGTTCAATAAAAGGGCGATTATCCTGGGTAGGCCCTGCTTACTCAGGACAAGAGAGCTCAAAAGAGTAACCAGAACCTTCTTGTAGAGAGAGATAATGTCTCCTGTTGGCATAGAAGAAATGATCTTCCAAGGTTGACATGACTGCAAAATAGCTGCCTGGCAAGGCCTATTTTCCCCCTAGCGCCACCCCAAGGCTGGTACTGGTGCTCCAAACCAAAGCTGTGACTGCTAGAGAGACAACAGGATCTCAGGACCTCAGTTCCAGGAGGCAGAATTCTGTCACCAGCTGAAGCTCTCTGAGTTCTCTGAGGTCTGGTCCAGGGGACTGTGAGACAACGGGCAAGTGACAGTTTAAGTCACAAACTTTATGGTAATGATGGGATGTTAACACATCACTGTATGATTCCCAGGGCCCATGGGGTGCCACAGCCTCTGGCAAAGCCAGGAAGCTATGAAGACCTGGCCAAGGAGCAGGATTCGGGAAGCCTCCAGAGAGGAGGAGGTAGAGAGGCAGAAAGTGGTGTTCCAGCAGTTTTCAAAGAGGGAAGTATGTAGTGTGAAAGTCAGATGCTTAAGGCTCTGTGGATAAGAGGAGAGAGCTGAAGCCTAAACATTGGTAGAGGTTAGACCCTGAGGCATTTGGAACCCAAATCATTTAGCCTTGGGACCCTTCCTAGAGCCAATGAGGGCTGTGGCATGTTCAGAGTGCACCTAGAAAGATCGGTGTGCTCCAGGCTGAGGTGGAGAGAGAGGAGGCAAGGTGGAGCCTGTGCAATAGAGAGACACACAGCTGGGCCCAGGAGAAAGGGGAGGTGTTGGGCACAGGAGTCGGGGGTGGGAAGTGGAGGCAGGAGGTGGTGGGGGGTGTGGGTGGAGGTCAGAAGTGAATGCTTTTGTATGCCTCGGGATGGTTGCATGCTCTGGGTGGTGGCCTGGGCTATGGGAAGGAAGGTGTAGACAGACACAGAGTCAAGTTCAGGTGATGCATCTGAGGAAGAAGAGAGGTGGGGGCCGGAGTGACAAGTGACAATAACCACAGAGACATCCCCCTGATGTGGCCAGAAGACCTGTTCCAAGGGCTGGAGTAGTCGGAGGTTTCCGAAGTACTCTTTAACCCCCTAATTGTACCTAATTGTAGTGTCACCATGAGCAGGGTGAGTATCTGGGTCAAGTGTCTGGAGAGACAAGGTCTGAACTTGAAATGTCATCCACAGCATCATGCAGTTGAGCACTTGGTGGCCCTCGGACGGATGGTGCTGTTTGAGAAGGTTGCAGAACTTCTAGGAGGTGGAGCCTTGCCGGAGGAAGTGCGTTATGTGGGACAGCCTTGGATGTTTTATAACCCAGACCCACTTCCTGTTCACTCCCTGCTTCTTGACTTGAACGGGATGTAACCAGTTCTACCTTCTGTTCCTGCTACCATGCCTTTCCCTGCCAGGATGGAAAGCATGCCTTCGAACTGTGAGCCAAAATACACCCGTCCTTCCTTAAATTGCCCGCTGGGCATTTTATCACAGCACTGGGAAAGGTAATTCTAAGGCCTCCCTGCAAAGGAGAGAGTGGAGGACTTCCAAGGACTTGGGGCATACAAGCATAAGACAGCCCGGAGGAGGGGCACTCGTCTCATCATCTCAGGCTCCCACTTGAGAAGGCTGGCCCTGCCAGGATCTCAGAGGTTCTTCAGTCCTCAAGTGAAGTGTCTGTCTGTCCTGCCTGTCGCTCAAGAAGCCAGGTTCATCCTGTGGAGAGAGGACTTGTTTCTGTGAGGAGGACAGCAGTGGTGATGGACTCTGCAGGCAGCCAGATCAGACAGGTTGCAGGAAGAAGTTGCTTGTTTAGCTACTGTCTATGGATGCTCCTTTTACCTGTCAGCTCACCTATTTACCCATACGGCCACCAGTCAGCTGCTGACTCACCCACCTAGGCAGGCATCATCTGCATCTACCGTGTCCTTCCATCCTTCATCAATCCATTATCCCACCCACCCTTCCATCCATTGTATTACCCACAGGGCCACACTTTCATTCAGACATTCGCCTCTTATTCCCTCTGTCTACGATATTTTATTCCATTCATCCATTACTCCAAACATATACTCATTCGTCCATCGATTATTTTTCTATCCATCTACCCATCCATTCATCTCTCAGTTCATTCATGCAACTGAATACTGCTGTGGACCAGACCTTGTGTGGGAATTAGGGTTACCTTTAACATCTCATTCTTGGTGCTCTTCCCACTGAGTTCAGAGGCAAGCTTCAGTCCTGAGAAGATCTAATTACTGCCAGGTCCCTGTAGCTGAGGGTTCACTGAACTAAAGGAAGTTCCAGGAAGGAAAAGGAAGGGCATGCCCAACAGAGGGAACAGTGCTTCTAAGTGCTGGGAGGCCTGCAGGAGAACGGAGATGCTGAACAGCAAAGAACTGGGTGAAAGGAACCTGTACACAGGGCCAGGCCTGGGATGCAGGTACAGCATATGACCTCTACACATCTGAGACAGTGCCAGTTAATGACATGTGTGGATTGGGGGAGGGACCGTCGGCATGGAGGAGTGGTAGAGGGCAGGGAGCTGCAGGCAGGAAGCCTGACATTTGCAGCGGGGACTCAACTCCTCCAGTGGATAGAGGTGGGCAGGGCAGAGCATCTTGATCTGGACTTGAGATGCAGAGGTTTCTGAAGGTGTTAGCACTATGGAGATGCAGGCAGCACAGCTGTGGGTGGGTTGCGAGGCACCGTGTTCAGAAACACAGGTCCTTTCCTACTCGAGAGGCATCTAGAGAGTGCGTCTAGAGGAAAGTTGGGGGTTCGGGTGGCCCCAGGACCAGGCAGCTTCTGTGTGTCCACCCAGAATGCATACATCTTATAGGCTCAAACCTACAACTCAAAAACGATGTCAGACCCAGGCCTGTTGTTGATTTAGGAGAACTGAGGTCAGTCCTTTCCTAGGCCCATAGTTGCCAAATTGGACAAACAGACAGACAGACAAGACAGGTTGTGCCCACAAGCACAGGCAATTGAAAGCAGAGCCAACGGCTCACTTGGCACACTTCTGGGGGGTGTCAATTATTTAAACACTAATTAACATAGCTCTGCATGTCTTTTTTGGGGCGCACTCAGAACACTCGGCATTGTTATCACGGAAGAAAAGAGAGAATGAAATATTGATGGGGCAGGCTTTGTTCTCTGCTCAGTCGGAGCAGGCTGGTTGTAGGAAGCGGATTCCCGCCGTTGCCGAGGCTTTAATTAGGAAGGTCGCTGGCTTTTCGGGCGTCTTGGATTCCTTTAATTTCCACTGAGGGAAGAGGCTTCCGAATTTTATTGAACTCAGTTGAATTTTTATTTTCAAAAATCAAAACAGAAACAGCTCGTGGCATCTGTTATGAGCACTGGGTGTTATTTGCTCTTTAGAGATAAAGTTGTTTTTGTAAGGAGAGAGCCAGGGAAAACGGGCTGGGGGATTTGTCCTGGGAAAGGGCTCTAGTGGGAGAAGGTAGGCTGCAGGAAAACAAACCTCGGCTTGCCCAGCTCTCCTGCGCTCCGTCCCTCTCCTGCTGGCCTGAGAAATCCATTTGACTGTGAGCTTGTTTGAACTGGTCAGTCAAAGTGGGTAGCCTCTAGGGCCTCACAGTCTAAGCCAGTCTCAGGAGATCCTTAGGTAGGAGATGTTGGGGGAGAGAAGTGTCGGGCCCTGGATATGGAAGGGAAGCCAGACCAGGTCACCAGGAGAACTGCACGGGAGATCACTGTAGCAGTGAGTGTTAAACCTGTCTAGAGGCCTTGGCATAGGACCCAGGGTTAAGCAGGCCTTCTCCTTCCTCCTCCTCTGGTTAGGGTACTTAAGGCATGTGCATGAGGTCAGGTATCTAGCAAGCATTAGGTCCCATGGACTAGTAGTAGCTGCCTGATTGGGAGACCAAGAAGGACAGATCCTGGGGTAAAGATGGCTGGAAAAAGAGGTTCCCTGCTGGGTGTCCGTGGGAAGAGCACTAAAAAAAAACATTAGGTGGGGAGGCGGTCACTCGCTTTAGAAGCAATACCTGGGCTGGTCTCCTCTCTGCAGATCCGGAGAACGCAGAACAGCGGGGAGAGATCCAACCATGAACATTATCTGGTAGATGTGGCAACCTCGAGTATAAAGGTCCTGAGACAGAAGACTGACTCTCCAGAGGGCATTGTGGCAGGAGACTAGCTTATAAGGGGTTAAAAAAATGGGAGGAAGGTCAGAGAGATATGGAGTCATGAATGGCATTCCCAGTAGCTTTTATTCTTCGTACGGTGGGAAGCAAGAGAGTTGGGAGTTTGGGTTGGCACTCGTCCAGAACACCACAGCGATGCCCTGCTAGAGTAGACCTGTGACAAAAGGTGCTCTCCCAGCAGAGACGGCCTTTTCCCAAGAGGCGTTATGCACCAATGACCTCAAGAAGACAGTCTGCTGTATCTTTCACACATGCACACATAGTGATGGGCTGGGCCTGATGCTTTTAGCTTAGTTTTCTTACTGGCCTACCTATTTCACAAGCCTTTGCTGGGATTCTAACCAGGGGAGGGGAGTTCCACCGTGGCCCGGGTGGCACCGATGAGCAGGGCAGACCTCCGGTGCCTTCGTGGACCTCACGTCACAGTGGCGGTGGTGGCTGGCTTACCGTTAGCCAGAAAACATGTCAGCTATATTCTAAAGTGATTCTAAGTCATGTAGAGAAAAGAGAAATGGGTTGGGACTAGGGGTTCATCACTGGGGCAGTTTTATTCACCAGGATGGGTTTGGCAATGCTGGGAGATATTTGATTATATAACTTTGGGGGTAACTGTTGTTATTGGCATCTGGTAGACAGAGTAGGTGTATCGTCCCATAAAACAGCTCCTGTAACAAAAGACCATTTAGTATAAAATATCAATGGGCTGAGATTAAGACTCCCTGGGTTGGGGCTAAGGAATAAAGGGCCAGCAGCCATTGCAGTCTCATTGGCAGCAAGAAGGTAACATTTCAGCTGGGATGCAGATGTTGGTGGGGGTGCAAACGTGTAAGGAGAGGCAAAGGCCTTGAGGTACAGATGTGGCCAAGGGATAGTTGCAGACACAATCAAGGAGCCTCCTCTTTGTGTAGCAGACACATCAAGGAGGCCAGAGTTCATCCTGAGAAAAGTTTCTCAACCTTGTATCAACAACAACAACAACCACCACAACAACAACCACAACAACAACTCACCATCCATTCACCAGAAGGCTGCTAGACTCTCTACCCTCTACCTGCCTCTGAAGTGTGTACCTTGACCCTGGGGACAACCATCTACCTTTTGGAGTCAGAGCTTCAGAGCTAGAGCCCTACCTTCAGGAATGGGGCTAGAGGGTGGGGAGGGGTGTACCCTACTTAGACCCCTCCCAAGGTAACTCCTCTCACCTGCCTGCATCAGGAGAGCAGGGCACTCACAGTGTCTTGCGTGCATGCCACATTTTCTTTCTTAACCCCACGATAACCTAGAAAAGTTGGGGAGTCCAGCTGGTCATGTCAATTTCCATTTTATACAGGGAGCTGGGACTCTGGGGGGGACAGGACTTGTCCAGTGTTTCTTAGATAGCAGGGGGAGCAGTGTTGAGGGATTAGAACTGATGGCCTGCCTGACTTCTGAACCGCTATCCTCCACCCCCAGATACCCTCCAGACCCTCTCTGAGTTCATAACAAGGCTTGGTTCAAGAGCCCCTATCTCCCTGGCCCACACCCTCCTCACTGTGTGACATTTCCTCTTCCCACCCCAGTCAGCCTCGCAGGGCCCAGCCTCGCTGGAGGCTTTGATTAAAAATGCACCTCCTAATCTCATCAGAGCCCAGAAACATGCATATATGCAAATCAACATCTGCTCCTCTACTCCGGGAAGGATCTTCCCAAAGTGCTCTGGGAAAAAGAGGCTCAGCCCAGGGAACTCTAAAGGGAAGATTCCAGAACATCCGAAAGTCACTTCAAAATCCCCGAGTCCCCGATGAAGCCTCACTGTTAATGTAATTGGAGGTTCTACTTGAAGGAGCAATAAAGGAGCGGTCCCCAAGTGGACTGCCTCGGGCTGAGACTCTTTGCTAATCAAAGCCCTTCCATGTTATTGGAGCTGCACTGGCCTGCGGTCCAGCCATAGGGGAGCCCAACCCCTCTGGCCAACGGTGGAAGCAGCAGCTGGGGTCATTTCCAAGCTTTCACAAAGTTCTTCCTTGCTGGGTTGGAGTGTGAGGCAGAGCACATAGACTTGCCTGCTGTAGCTAGCCTGTCACAGGAGCTTCATGGTCACTCACATGTAGCTCACAGGGCAGCAGGAAGTCAGGGAAGGGACTCTGGTCCCTTAAGGTCAGCCTGGCTGGAGGTTCCTCCCACCCTGAACTTTGCCCTCATCAGACCTCAGTATAGCCTCCGTGTAGACTGCACTGTGATCAGACAAAAGGTGACACTTGCCACTTACAGTCAAATTCTGGTGTCCAGAATCTGCCTTCACCAACAGGAAAGCAAAGCTTGGAAACCCAGTCTGTGATTCCGAATCAATATACATTTGGTTGAAAGCAAGCATCCCTTGAACTTTGACCTTTTTCAAGGGACCATCCTATGAAACTAATGCTCCTTCGAGATACTGGAAAGGGACAGTAGAACTTTAGCTCCCAACTGTTAGTCACAAGATCAGAAGGAAGAGCAGTAGAGACCCCAGAGTGCTGCGTGGCTAGCGTTCTTAGGACGCCGAGTTTCATGTCACCATGTCTCATCCTGTTTACAAAAGGCCCATCTGTGTGTGTATATGAGACACTCAGTGTTATTGTACTAACAGACTATGAAGCCGGCCATGGAGAAACATGGCTCTAATCCCAGAGCTCTTGAGGCCTAGTCAAGAGGATCAGGGGTGTTTGACCAGCTTGAGATACACAGGGAGACTCTGTTTCAAAACACACAAAAGAGAAGACAATGTAGGCTTTGTGTTAGGTGGCCCGACTGTAGGCGAATATGACTGTTCCAAATATGTCAAGGTGGGTTAGGATGAGAACTGTATGGCTTGCTATGGCATGCATTGCTCTTTTTGTTTGTTTGTTTGTTTGTTTTATTTCTGACATTTTCAACTTCACAACGTCTCTCTCTTGGCAGTTGAGGTGGGTGGCCAGAAAGGGAGAGTGTTCAGGGGAGGTCTTTCCTAGAATTCACCACCTCATTAGACAGCTGTAGAGTTGGAGTGGTCTTGTGGATAGTAGCTGGGATAGGTCTGTTGTAAGTAATGGAAACAGACAGGTGTCAGATCAGTGGCTTGGCTATGGGATTGGTATTCCAGAAGCCTAAGACATAGTAGCTATAGTAGTATGGTCAGAGGAAGAGTGTTGGAGCATTGGGGATGGGGGTGGGGTGGGGGTGGACCACAGGTAGGTGGGGAAAGCTCACTGGTGACTTGATCCATACATCCTTGGTTTTGTGAGTCCCTCTGAGGATATCCAATTGGCTACAAGTCATGTGGCTTCCTCTGGCTACATAGTTCTAGGAGAAGGCTCATCATGTTCTGTTGGCTTCCACACAACATGGAGGTGGCCCCACCTGCATCAACATTGTGTTTGTAACTGTGTTACATGAGATTGTCAAAAGCCAGACCTCTTTTGACCTATACAAATTGCGTTTCGAGTGGTTCCAGCCCATGCCTAGACCCATATCATGTCTGCCTGTGTCCACATCTATGTCTGTATTCATATCGTTAAGATTCATCTCATTTGTGTCTATACGTTCTAGGCCTAATTTTTCCTCTTAAAAGAACACAGACTACTTTAGTTACAAGGTTTAGTGCACCACCCTTACATTCACTTTTCCATGGTGCCTAGAAACTGAAAGCGGGACCTTGGGCCTCAGAGTCGAGGATGCCCTTGCCATTGCTAGGCATCCACATTCTTCTGGCCTTGGAGGAAGTGATTCCACTAGCTGCTTCCTGCTGTTGGAAGATGCCCTAATTCCTAGGCTGCTGCTCTCAGCAGAGGGGTGAACCAACTCTCTACAGCTCAGCCCTTCTCTCTCCCAGTTCCTCCCAGGGTTAGTTGTTTGCCTGGCCTCCCGGAACTCCCATGAGTCCCTGCGGCCTGTGGCTGCCCCATGAAAACCCTGGATGCCTGCTCTGGCCAGAGGCTGTTTGTGGAGCCAACTCAGGCAGCACGCTCCCCTATCTTCCTGTGAAGACAAATAAAAGCCAGTCCGGTTACCACGGTGGGTTGTGAGGCATCCAACACAAACCAAGGCCGCCTTCCTGGCGTCAACACACAGCCGGGTTCCACTCAGGCAGTCCCAGGACATTTACCTTGTCTTCGATGAGTTAGCTTGCTACACGGTTCTTCATGCTTCAGTGTCACATGTGCCCAGGCCTGTTTTGAAACATGTGAACTGCCCTGGGTGACTCTTACACTACAAAAGAAAGCCAGAGTCCAGCCTTACGTCAGGGACAAAATCATAGGTGTGCCAAAATTGTTTTCAAGTAGATCTCTTTATGGTTTATCAACAGTAAAATGTTTTATTTGTGTGCCTACTTCATGTATTTATATATATTTAGGGTTGTGTGTCTACTTCTCAGGTGCAAAGGGATCCTGTGTGGAAGGAGTTTCAGGAACATTTCTCTAGACCTCTCAATCTGTAGGTCACAACCCCTTTGGGGTTATATGTCAGATATCCTGCATATGATTCATAACAGCAATCACATTACAGTTATGACGTAGCAATGAAACAATTTTAAGATTGGGGGGGTCACCACAGCATGAGCAACTGTATTAAAGGGTCGCAGCATTAGGAAGGTTGAGGACCACTGCTCCCAACACCATCTTGCCTGACCTCTGCTCCTCTTGCCTCTCTTGAAGTTCGGTTTGCATCATTCTGACATGTGAAGTCTATCCTTGTGTTTCGTTCCTGTGAGATTCTCGTTCTGGGGCCAGAGAGATGGCTTAGTGGCTAAAAACATTTGCTGTACAAACACAAGGACCTGAGATTAAATTGCCAACACCCAGGTAAAAGACCAGGCAGGGCTGTGTTTGCCTGTAGGCCCAGGGTTGCTTCCTGAAAACACACATGTCTCAGGAATTCACTGGCCAGCCTAGTTGAAATTCTGGGCTTCTGATTCAGTGGGAGACTCTATCTTAAAGGAGTAACAGAGAGAGCAATAGAGGAAGAAGACCCGACAGCCTACTCTCACTTGTGTATACACCAGACAACACCACATTACATACAACCCAACCCCATACAATACAGGCACATCCCCACACCGAATGAAAACAAAAACAAAAACAATAACCAATATCGACTGTACAGCATCTTAAACCTGTTAAGTTGTTCCCAACCTTCCAACACCAAGAGATTCTACACTAAAATACAGATGTGTGGACTTAAACAGAGATAATCAGCTGTGGTCACTCCTGGCACTCCAGGAACTACGGCAGGCAATGATTGGAGGGAGTTAGAGGCAGAGGATGGCTTCAATCAGGGTATTCATCAGTGGCACCCACGGTGGGTGTCCCACTTCACTCAGGGGTGGTAGTCTCCAGGAGTTTATACTAGGAGTTTCTCTTGGTGTTTCTGAGCTGGTAAACCTCCTTTGTCCCCGCATTCCCCTCCTTGTCACCTAGACTACCGCTGTGGGGTCATTACAGGAATGGCCTGATTTGTCCAAGTCTGCATTTTTTTTTTTTACCATGGCGATCACATGGCTTTCTTTGGCCAATGACTCACAAAGACTTGACTGGAGTTTGGTCATGGAGCTTATTTTCTGGTGGCTTTTGTCCCCAAGACTCTTCTCTATAGCAAGGTGGCGAGTAACACTTTGATATAAGCCGCAATAATCTCAGGCAGCCCACAGACCATCACTGCTCAGCCAGTCCCTGTAGATCTATGAGTTGACCACAGATCCTTACACAGCCAAGTCCAGAAATCTGTGCAGCCTGGAAGAAAGACCCAACTAAGTCTAGCTCAAACATCCCCTCCTATACCTGGGAAATAATAGGTTACTTGGAAACCCATTGAAGTGATACAATTGCCAACTGACTATTCTACAACCCCCTCTTAATCCTCCCCGGGGGGAAAAATAAACAGGATGCAAAGACTGCAGAACAGCTGTCATCTGGCTGTGTCCCCCTCTCCGTGGGACTGGGTGCCTGACTTGCCTTCCCCAGTGGTCCCAGGCCCCACTGTCTTCCCATTTCCTCCTAGGCCTGGTCTACTGTGACCCTGTCAGCATCCGGTGAGCCCAAGGAGTAACCCAGTGCAACTCGTTCATATTTCTTTACCTTAATTAAACATCCAAATGGGAATATTGGCAGCATAGGTCCTCACTTGAAAATTGAGCCATATTCCCATTAATAGGAATGTCTAATTAAAACATCCGTTAAAAGTCCATAACATTAAGTTAATGGGGGGAAATCCAGGAGGGATTCAATTTAGATTTTATTTCTGCAAAATTAATATGAGCAACTTTTTAAAAGTCCCCGATGCTGACTGCCATTCATTAAAGGCTCTCAGAGATTTAGTACAGGACTCTGGGAGGTAGGCTAACTCAGATGGGATCAAAGTAAAAGATCCTTAGTCTCCGTCCTGGTGGATAGAGCTCTCAGCCTCCCATGCCAGGTCTCCTAGCGGACCCTCTGCCAGAGATGCCAGCTGGAGAGCCGGAGCCCTGGACTCTGACCTCAGAACTCGGTTCACCCTTGGTTCACATGGCCAGCATTGGCAGTTCCCACTGGCTGTTCCATGAAGGTATCCAGTGAAGAAGTTGGAAGAGGTGAAATTTGATCCTCAGGGGGAAGAAGAAGAAGAGAGGTTAGAGGGGAGCCAGGCAGGCTTTAACTAAGGTTTTTCTTAGAAAAAAAGGTGTGATAATTTATTATTATTATTATTATTATTATTATTATTATTATTATTAATTATTATTATTATTAACTGGGAAATAACAAGTGATATGCTGGAGTCTGTGTGGTGGTATACGTACTCCCAGCACTCAAGAGACAGAGGCAGGAGGATCATAGTTTGAGGCTAGTCTGGGTTACATGGTAAGCGCCAGGTTGGACTGAGCTACAGAGTGAGACATTGTCAAGACACCACCACCAGCAGCAGCAGCAGCAGCAGCAACAACAACAGGAGCAGCAGGAGCAGCAGCAACAACAACAGGAGCAGCAGGAGCAGCAGCAGCAGGAGCACCTCCACCACCATCACTGCGTCAGCAACAATACATTCAAACACACAAAAGATGATTAGATTAAAAGCATTAAAACCTATACAACGGTATAAAATGAAAATAAGATCCCAAACCATTTCTAAGAAACCAGCACTCATATCCTTACCATAGACATGGGCTGTTACTCTTGACATCCCACGAATGAAAGGAGGAGAGAGTGAAGGAAGGACGCCTGAGCCGGGGAAACAGTCTGCTCCTGCGGATGTGGCTTCAATACAGTCATCTAGTTGGGAAACCCAAAAGTGATGCCAACAATCTCCTTTCAACAGCTGCTGAACCTAGGCTCCAGAAAGAAGACAAGAGCAGTCACTCTGCTGTCAAGAGCTTAAAAAACGCTCTTCCAGAAGACCTGAGTCCAGTTCATCTGTCTCACAGCCGCCTGTAACCCCAGCTCCAGGGCGTCTGACGTCTGGCTTCTGTAGGCATCACAAGCGTTTACACATGCACATGCCCACTGATGGCATACACGTACTTTTAAATAAAATACATAAATGAAAAAAAGAAAGAAGAGGGAACCATTCAAAACCAGGAGCAACCCTGGATAAAGGTTGTGGGAAGGAAGGTGACACAGAAGTCATGCCATCTACAGTCACTTCATCAAAGGCAAGATTCCTCGGGGAGGGGGGGGAGAGATGGGTGCGGGATGGGGGTGTGGAGATCTGACTCTGCCCCAGGCTTGTTTCCTGAGGCCTGGAGAAATCAGGGGCAGGTCTGAAAGACACAGTCACCTTCAGTGTAGGATGAGGGCCAGGGCTGGATTCCTCCTGCCTCTCAGTCTGTGGCTCTATGATCAACACTATCCATTGTCCATCCGAAGCCACCATCTCAGACCCCCTTCTCTCCTGCTAATCCATCTCCCATCTGGTCTGCTAGGGATGATTTCTCTAAACAATTACAAAGATGAAGCTTCCTTCTGAGAAGGCTTTTGCTTTAATCTCCTTTCCCCTCCCTGCCTTGGATGAAGGCATGAGGAGAAACAGCCAGCAGCCATGTTGGAACCAGGAGGCAAAAACCTGCAGCCCAAAGCTTAGGATGGTGGAACGGAAAGATAAAACTGCCCTTAGACCCTGATCCCATAATCAGGCACTGATCCAATGCCCCAAGGGGCCATCCTGTAGTTATCTGGTTATCTGAGGGAGCAACTCCCTACTCATTCAGACAATAGGAGGTGGCTAGCCGTTCCTTAAATGCGAAAGGCATTTTAACTGACAATGCCTTGTTTATTTGTTTTTGTTTGTTTGTTTGTACTATCTTTAACCTATATTTGAGCTGGGCGAGCTATGTATGAACACACCCATTTCATGGCTAGAAAAATAGAGAGCCTACCTGGCTTCAAGCTGCCTTCCCCTGAACTGCTGCTAACTCCAGATCCGCAGAAAAAGCCTTGCAATTGGTCCTGATATCTAGTGCAGAGGGGAGGGAATGGGTTTCCTGACAAACAAGTCCAGCTTCTCGGGGTCCTGGGCTTGAGGGGTGTCAAGTAGTGCTGAGTTGGGTCATGGTTTGGGGAGCTCTGCCTACAGTCTCTCTGCTTCTGAGGCTCTGGGCTGGGAGAGGGCAAGATCACAGCAGAACAGGAGAAACCTTATGTGTCTCAGTCGCTTAGTGGAAAGTGGCTACATGTTAAGGAAACAGATGGTAGCTGAGCAACAGCCTCGCTAACAGCCATGGCGAGCTGACTGCTTCAGGCACAAGTGTTCTGCTGGCTGAGCACTGTGGACTGCCACTGTTCCCGAGGTCTGCTGCTAATGCCATGCCGAGCTATGGAGTACCCATACCTCGGCCACCTTTGTCATTTGGGGGGTCTATAGAGAGTATGTCCCCACGACCCACAGACCGCTGAGAGATGCAAACACACCCAGAGTTCTGGGATCTGCTAGATCCCAGGCAGAAAGAAGCAGTCCTGTCTGAGTGGAAGTGGTTGCCCCCGAGGTTCAGGGACGTTCTGAGCTCCTCATTTTCTAGAACCTTCTCACATATTGCACTTGGTTCACATATAAAACCTGTGATTGATTCTAGCTGCTGTTAAAACCAAAACCCAAACCCACCACTACCACCACCAACAACTACAACAAAACATAAGCCCCAAGATTAATACAAAGTTAATTTTCTTACACTGTGTTAGTCAGCATTCTGTCTCTGTCCCCAAGTGCCCAAGCTCATTAACTTACAGGCGCGTGGTTTTTGGAGGTTTCAGGCTATGGCCCCTTGGTTCTATTGCTTTTGGGTTTGAGCATATCATGGATGAAGGTCTAGCCAAAGAAGCTGTTAAGTAAAAAGAAAAGATGAAACCGGGGCCAGAGGCTCCTTCAAGGCTTACTCCAGTGACCAGACTTCCTCTCTCTAAGCCTCATCTTTTAAAAGTTCCACGACCTCTCTATAGTTCTCTGGGCTGGTTGACCAAGCCAACATGCACCTTTAAGAGACATTCATTCTAGAGCCAAGGCATGACAGCTGTGGCAGGAGACACTAAGAGATGTCAATGACTTCCATAGCGTCTTAGGGACTTGAGTTGAGCTTCGACGATCAAGCCTAAGCTTTTTGAGGCCTTCATATTAAGCCGTAGGAAACAGCAATAAGAGCAGGTGGGCATGCTTCTTTATTTCCTGGGGAGAAGTTTTAAACGTGTTCAGAGCCCCCATGTAGCCCAGCAGGGAGCTGGACCTGGCTGGAGATAGGACATATCCAACATCTTCCTCCAGGTTCGCCACGCTGGAGACACAGGCATCCCTGGATGGTGAGTTTTTCTCAGTGCAGATCTGCAAATGCTGAGATAGTTGGGCCAAGGAGATCAGTGGATTTGGGGAAATGGTTTTCCCTTCCCTCCATTTTGTTTCTTTGGGTTTTTTTTTTGTTCCTGGCAAAGCAACACCTCACTAAGGAGCCTCTTTCCGTCTCTGCCCAGAGAGGACTTTTCGCTGCTCCAGTGATCAGAAGGCCAGCTGATGGGGCCAGCTGAGGTGGGAGCTCCCAGAGCAGCAACAGATTCCAAGTGTTCGATAATAAATAAACCCCAAGCGCCCTCCATGTGGGAGCCTGGGAGGCAGGGGTCAGCAGGGTGTATGGGGAAGCCATCACTTCTGCCCTGAAGATTTCTGTGCTCATCGTGCAAATGGTGGGTGGGACAGGGTCTTGGGGGACCATCTTCACATCCCAGATAGGAGAGAGTGAATATCTGGAAGAGCCATTACTGCATATAAAGAAAGAGGCCCTTGGAGCATCTGTACCTCCCGGCTGGGTAGCAATGTGCTTTCCTGTGACTTCTGAGCTATCGCACGAAGGATCTGGGATGCAAGGGGGCCCATGCTATGCTGTCCCCTCTGCAAAGAAGCAGGAAGGCCAGGTGGCTTTGTGGCCAAACATGGTCAGAGGTGGCTTGGGAGCTAACAAAAGTCTGGGATGAGCTGGGGAAGGAGTCTGGTGATGCCATGCAGCCCCAGTGAGTTCATTCCCAAATGCTTCAGAAAAAGCCAGAACCCCAGCTTTTCATGGGAAACCTTCCAGTCATTTAATATTGTGGGTGAGATGGCTTTCCATTTCCAAGAGTTGCCATGGAAGCCAAGAAAGAGCCACTGCAGGGACACTGGGAGCAACTGCCACTGACTCAGTATGTCAGAGATGGGTCTGCTTCAAAGCTTGGGGAGAGTGGCCTGGCTGACTCGGTCTGAGACTGGCCAAGCATCCTTGGTTCTCTCCTTTCCTCTATCTCTTCCTGCCTCCCCAGTGGCTCCCATCCCACATTCAATTCCCAGGCTAGTTTGTGACGGAGTCAACCTGCACGTACCTCCCATTCCCATACTGATGTCTTCATAGCCCCCCTGGTGGGTGTCTGTATTCAGAGATGGGGCCTTGAGGAAGTCGCCGAGACTAAATGAAGTCCTTGGAAGAAGAGAAAGCATATCATGTCTTCCTCCAGCCTCTCTCCAAGATCAGCCATGGCCTGGAAGGTCCCTACGTTAGTGACAACCCGTGACTGGGGAAGGCAGCCTGCCAAAGAGATGGGGACCACCTTATAAACAGGTGGCTGCTCCCACCCAGCTGTGGACTCAGGGCACCAAGAGGACCATCTTGTTTCCCCCCCAAAAATGGAGGTAAGCGTCTGCTCTTTCAGGGATCGGATGCTCATTCTTGGAAAGTCAGCCTTTGCCTCCTGGATCACTCACAGTTCAGAGAGCCAACCAATCTAGGCATTTCTGTTAGGTAGGTTTTGAAGGCATGAACTGGGGTGGCTGGAACATCCTGTGGGCTATGGAAATGGGAGGCTGTGGGGTGTGGAGAAGCAAGGGTCTGGGAGGCCTCTGCTGAGCCATGACCCCAAAGCTCTGGGCATGGCGGGGAAGCTGCTGCTTATGAGCACGTGACTGTGATCCAGCCATAGAGACTGCTAGAGAGGTGGTTCAGGCACCATGGGGGAAGCTGGATGCTGCTCTAGTCCATACTTGAGAAATTCCCCTTTCTCTTCTCTCAATGGATCATCAAGCTCCTTTTGGACACTTGGGTCCTGAAGCTCTTAAGTTTACTGTCAAACTGGGTGTGATGTGAACATCTGCAACCCCAGTACTCAGGAGGCTGAAGCAAGAGGACTGTTCTCAAGGTCCAGACCAGAAAGGGCTACATAGTAAGTGCCTGTCTAAAAAATTAAATCAATAAATACACAGATATAATGTGTCCCTATGCAGCTTAGGTTCATAGTGGCAATATCTGAACAGGTGACTATTCCCAGGACAGACTTTGCAGCCAGTGGCCATGTGAGGGCTCTACATTTCTGCTGGGCCTACAGGAATTATCCTGCTTCCACCCCCACATGCAGGACCCTACCCCCTGCACAAGCTCTCTCCACACCCCCATCACACCCTGGAATCCGGTCAGTTAGCCCATCGAAACGGCCCCCAGTTCTCTCTTCCTATGGTTTTTCTTATTCTTTCCGTCTAAAAGCAGCGTTTGCTAACGAAATCGTGAGAGGCTATGGGGACCTGCCAGACACGAATTTTTGTTTTTGTTTTTGAAAAGATGAGGTCTCACCTCACTGTGTGCCCAAGCTGACCACCAACTCCTGATCTCACACCAGTCTTCCCAGTGTTGGGGTGACAGGTATATGTCACCGGGTCCAGGCAGATGCCAACTTCACACTTTAGCCTGTCCACTGAAACTTCTGCTTTGTGGGTCATAAGCCATGGCCTGGGGGGAGGGGAGCTCATTAATATCATACGCCTCCATGTTCACTGTCCCTTCCTGGTGTTGGTCCTTCAGGTAGGGATAGAGAGGGAGGAGACCACTGGTGTCCAGCTTAGTCTCTGTCCTTTTAAGAGGGCTCCCTGGCTCTTGGTTGTCACCTCCTGGCCTTTTGACTTGAGTGAGGCTGGAGGCTGGTGGGTGGGGACTTGGGCACGCTTCCTGATCAGCTGCCAGTGCAATCTCTTTGCCCAGCTTTCCCTGTTGCAAGGAGAAAGCCAGACAGACCCTGCAACATCTGAAACCTGCTTTGCTTCCCCAGCGGGAGACCGAGACTGCTGGAGTCAGATGTGAGGGCCGCTTCCCTGGCTCTGTCCTTAAGCTTCTTGTTATCGGATGCTTGGCACCGGCTCGGCCTGGTAACCCCAGAGCTAGAGAACCCAGGCCAGGGGGAGATAGGAAAATCCCCAACATATGTCTGTTGTCAAGAGATGGCAAAGCTACCTTTCTCACCACCAGGCCTTGTCACAGTGGAATCCTGTTTGTCAGACATGTCACTCAGGGAATGGAGAGAGCTGGGGTGCCAGCACAAACAACTTTGATTACCCCTCTGGAGGCACAGAACTCTGAGTGTTGCGGGGGGGGGGGGGAGGCTTAGACACAGACCTTTCCAGGTCTGGGCCAGATAAAAGGCCAGTCATGGGCAACTAGAGCCTTTCTGCTGCTCATTCCCAGAAAGGGTGATAGATTGAGACATAGAATTAATATACGTCTCCCTATTTATATATAAAACCCTTACAAATCATATCCCTCAAGCCGGGTCTTTAAATAATAGAAGACTGTAGATTATAGCTTTATTAGCCCCTTCCAAAAGCTTATAAAAATCGTCTTTTGCCGCTGGGAAGACATTTTATCAGAATTTATGGCAACTCAGAGTCTTGAGCTATCAGATTGAGAAACCAAGGCAATTTCTGAGGTTCTTCCTGCCGCCCAGACCCCGGTCACACACTCTGTGTAAATTAAAATTGCTCACGCTATCTGCTTTATGAAATAAGACACTTGGCTCTCCTAGCTAAGCCTGCACTTTAATTAATATAGACTCAAGTAGGCAGAAGCCACCAGCCTCAGTGAGTGGCTCTGGAGCATGGGCCTGGGGTGCAGATGGAGAGGCGCGATGCCTGGGAAGCAGAAAGCCCCAATACTCCCCTGTGAGGACAAGGCTTGATTGATCTTGGGCTCCTATGGTGACAGGCTGAAGGTCTCTGTTATTTAACAGCCAGCTGCCTGAGTACCTCAGGGCTGATGTTTGCCTAGGTATCATAGGGAAACTGAGGCTCTGCTTGTCAAGAATGCCTATCTAAATCAGTACCCCCTTCAGGGTAGTGATTTTATGGATACTGATATTGACAGTACTTAATTAACATCACCTTGATTTCACATTGCCGCAGCACCCAAAAGTTTCATCAATGGCTGTATGTCCTTGGATAAGATCCCAAGAAGCTTAGATGCTCATCTTATGCTGGCCATGTTTGTGTCTTAAAATTGCACTGGGCAGATGCTTGCAGTATGGGATGTCTCCAGTCTCTGGTTAATGTTCTGGGTTGGTTTGTTGACATTTTCCAGAATGCCTTAAACATTGTTGAATGTTCTTGGGTGTTTCATCTGAACTGTCCTGATTCCTGTTTTTGACAGTATAGTCTCAAGACACTCTATTTTCTTTGATAATTTTCTTCTGCTCTCTGTCTGTCTGTCTGTCTGTCTGTTTGTCTGTCTCTGTCTCTGTCTCTGTCTCTGTCTCTCTCTCTCTCTCTCTGTGTGTGTGTGTGTGTGTGTGTTTTCAAAAGCCCACGGCAGGCTGAAGGTCGACAACAAAAGGGACCAGCCTCTGCGCATTTTGAGAGAATGGAAATCCAGCTGGCTGTGGGTGGAAGCCGCAGCATACACGCAATTCCCTGGGAAGATGGCAACCCACTGGGAAGATCTGATGCTGAGGAAGAGGTCCTGGGTAGTTTGGTCAGGCAGAGCAGTGCACTTTGCCTCGCAACCTCCTCTCCACGTGCACTCTGACTACCCTATGGCTTTCCCTCTCTCCTCAGACACTCAGGGTCCTAAGCTGTACCCTTTGCAATCTCCCAAGCCCTGATCCTGCTCCCAGTCAAAATGTGTCAGAGACAAAGGAGCGGTTCTTCCCACTGTCATCCCAGAGTTCAGACTGTAGAACTCGGTGGCAGTCATAGCTCACCAACAGTTGTGGAAGGGGCATGAGAGGAGATGCAAAGACTGTTGCGCCACAGTGAAACACATTCTATCAATCAATCTATCTCTTATTGAGATAGGATCTGACTCTGGAGCCCTGGTTGGCCTTGGACTCATCGATAGCCCCATCTTCAGCCTACCAAGTATTGGATGCACAACACCACATTCCCCTATAAAATTTACCTTAAAGACAAGTAGTGGGTCTGGACAAAGAGTCTATAGGTGTTGTTTGTATCTTTCAAAGCTTTTCTGTAAGTATAAAATTGCTTCTAAATAAAAGGTTTAAAATTAAGAGGAGGATCACCAATGTGAAGGAGCAGGCGCTACTTCAAAGCCAACTGTACAACCTGGGCCGAGCCCCAGTCTCAAGCTGAGTCTCGTGGGCTCATGGAAAGGCTATTCTCCTGTTGCTACCCCAGGATCTCTTGGATTTAGAGGTCTGCAGAGATAAAGATGGATCTGAACCCTATGGGACCCATATGTTGAGCAATTCAGCCACTGCAACAGGACATCAGACCTAGTGTCTGGTACCTGGCTGAGGCAGGAGTGCAGGCCTGACAGAGGGATGCTTGAAAGATTCACAGAAACTCTATCTGACTTGGCCAGGATAGCCTGGAATCCATCTACCCACTTCTCTAAAGGAGGTGTTAGGCAGCCTTCCAGGACAAGGTCTCTCTCTTATAACAGGGCAATAGGAAATGAGCCTTAAGAGAGAGTGAGAGTTATTGCTGCATTTAATCACCCTGAAAATCTCTCTGAGGTTGCCCTGGAGTTCATGCCTGATGCTGATATAAGGCTCCAGGGAGAAGCGGCCAGTTCCCCCATCGTGCCGTAGAACCAACATTACAAACCGTACTGAAAGTCCTAAGAAGGGTAGGTTCACCCAGCTCTAGTGTTACAGCCATGGGGATACATGGACTCCATCGACTCTACATCCTGAGAGGTCAGAGACATGGTCCTGGAGAGTCTGAAATCTACCACTGAGTTCCTCGCGTGTCCAGGGGACATGTGGCAGTTGGAACACATCAGATTCATTCTCATGAGAACCAAGGAATGGCCATCTACGACTCATGTCAGGTGGCAAACTGACCCTGCAGACTGCTTTTTCCCCCTCTCCCATCCTCCTGAAGCATGATCTTAATGGACGATGGTGGATGGATCTGAAGAAGATAAGGGCGAACTTGAGGCTGTCTCACACACCCAATCTTGGTTGGTACAGAGCAGCAGCTCAGTTGTCTGGCTGTGTCCCGGTGCAGGTGCTGGTGTGGCCACAGTGATGAGCAGTGGGAGCCATGAGGGACCATGCCTACCAACATAGCCAAGTCATCCGGATAACGCCAACGGTGACCCCTGCAGTCCGAGAGAGTAGGAGCCTGAAGACTATTCACAAGGGGTTAATAGGTTGGTGGACAACCTAGAATGCCTTGGAGATAGCTAACGAAGAGGATCTTCTCATCTACCCCATGTGGGCAGAGCAGCAGAGCTGAGGACAGAAGCCTCCGTGGTTAAAGCCACTCAGTGCCTGTGGTGGTGGGCTGCACAGCAAGGCAGGGCTGGTGTGCAAAGAACTGGGTCCATTTGGGAAGTCATAAGATCTTGAAAGATGATATGAGGATATCTGCATCCAACAGCCCTGAGGATGTGGACTCTACAATCTTTACAAGAGTGATCCCTCACCCTCGTTTAATGACGGCCAGTGAATGTTCAGGGCTGGGAGGTGCTGCCAAAGCCTGTTTGCAGAGTGCTAACAGGTTCTTCCCTCAGGATCTGGCCCACCTCTTCAGCTGGTTGTCTCTCAGAATGGAACACATCAGAATGGAACACAGGATCCCCATGAAGTCTGGCAAAAATGGGAAGCAGCCTAGACCATGGTTTAAAGAAAAGAGAGGAGAGGGTGAGGCTGGTATAGAAGTGGCCATGGTGGAGGACCAGGCAGCAGTAGCCTGGAGGCTTCTGGGCTCAGTAAAAGGTTAAAGGGGTTTGAAACAGGCTCTCACTATGCAGCCCAGCCTATGCTGGAACTCACTCACCACGTAGTCATAGTACTTTAACTCAAGGCAATCCTCCTAAGACCATCCAATGCTGGGATTATAGGCATGAAATTCACTCCCATCTTTTAGGGATTCTTCCTCAAGGGTGCTAGAGCAGAAAACTAGAATGTCAAGAATCCATTCACCTGAAAGTATTCTCTGGAAAATGTGGGCATTTAAGATGCTACAAAACACCTCACCAAAGACCCCAGGGATGGGGCAAGCTCACGTCTAGGGTAGTGTTGCACATGTAGGGCAAACCAAGGCTAACTCCATTGAGTTAGTGTCTATGTTTCCTGGCAGAAGAGACAGGGAGGTTAGAGGGGATGGCAGACTGAAAGAAATATACGGTGGAGGCCAGAGACTTACCAGAAGGACGGAGCTCTGTAAGACTGCACAGAAAGCTCACAGCCCACCAAAGCCATCAGGAGTGCCCTGTTGTGTGTGAAGGTGCGCCATCAGGAAGCTTGCAGGAGGCTGTTCCATGCAGACATCTAAGTTCAGAAATAATTGACTGACCAAGGGCCCCTGAGATCCATGGCCACCTCCACCCTCAGACCACCCCTCCTACAGACTTCTTGCTCCCAGCCATTAAACGAAGATGGCAGGGATACTTGGTCAGGTTAGTTCCAGGAAGAGAGATGCAAGATTCTATCAAAGGTGGCGACTTCGGCTAGCCTTTTGAATTTGGGGTGAGCTGGACGCCAGGCTAAGGCCCTCTCATCATCTTCCAGTGTCCTCTGTATATTTGCCTCATCCTCTTTGCCTGGCTCTCTCCACTTCCAAGATAGCATCCCATGCCTTGCATTTGCTTCTCTGTACAGCACATTGAGGAAGAAGACGCTGCAGAGAGGCAAGACCCAACTCCAGCTAGTTCTGGAATATAACTGCTGCTGTGATCAGCCACTACCCCTCCAATGAAGTCACCACTGCACACTCGAGCCAGTCCCTCATTCGAAGTGGCTGCGTCAGCTTGCCCCACCATGCTTCGTAGGGTCTCTGAGACCCACACTGTATAATATCTCCAGTTTGGCTTTTTTTTTTTTTTGTCTCCCATCTTATGACTAATTTCCCTGAAGCATACTGGGCTAGAATTTTTTTTTTCTCCCTTGAATGACACAGAGTTTTATAGACAAAGAGTCACTTGCTAATAAACCTGTGAATCACCCAGGGTACTCAACTTTGGTGGTTATAAACGAAATTTAGTGCATTGTGGGAGCTCTCTGGAGACTCGATTCAGCAGTTGGCTAAGCAGTGGGGACGCCATGCCATGTCTGGCGTGTTCCCACAGGCAGGGGTGTCGGGGGCCTGTTTGGGCAGGATCCATCCAGACCAAGGCACTGCCAGCTGTCTTGTGTGGCTCTCGCTTCCTAGTTGCTGCTGTTCTTACATTTTAATTATGAATTGCTGTTGGTTTGGTTCCCTGGTCATCAGCTCAGCTTGTGGTGGGTTGTTGGTTAACCCCACAGCATGCAGGGGTACATATTTGCACCAGCAGAGTGTGGGGCCTATCATTTTCCAATAACTACCAGGCTCTGAACTGTGGAGGTGCTGCCATTTGACTGTGACTCATCCTCGCCCCGATTTCGACAGCAGGGCTCCACATGGAGGCACCGCAAGTGTCCTTATGGGGCTTGTCAATGTCACCATTCTCTCTCCTCCCTCTCCCTCCCCCTCTCCCTCTTCCTCCCCCTCCCCCTTCCTCCCCCCCCCCTCTCTCAGACTGGTTGTCTGAGGGTTTGAGCTGGGCTTGCACTGGTTGGGGAAGTAATGGGTAGCACATCAGTATATTCAAAGAATCTCCACTAGGACTGAGGTGCTGAGGGAAGAGAAGGGGAGGGGACAGAAGGGGAAGGGAGGGGACAGAAGGGGAAGGGAGGGGACAGAAGGGGAGGGGAGG
>NC_034609.1:16777291-16829927 GCF_900095145.1 Mus pahari
AGGAAGGGAGGGGACGGAAGGGGAGGGGAGGGGAGGGGAGGGAGGAAGCAGAGGGCAAGCAGCAAGGATCTTGCCTCTTCCATTCCCATTTCCATAAGGGGCTGGCATGGGGAGATAGGGTCTTGCCATTTATACTGGCTTTGCATGGGACTGGCTGGGAGAGGGTGAGACCATACACCAGGATTCAGCAGGTAGCAGCAAGCATGTCATTACTGGTGACTGCTGGGGAGGTGACTGACTCCTGAGGGATTACCGCATTACTGCAGAGTTAGAACTTTCTGATGGCAAGCCCCGGAAACCAAGCTGTGCTAACCCAAGTTAAAAAGTGAAGGGGTTTCACGGATCCTGGGATGTTCCACAGGGCAGGCAGGGCATGGGTGGCAGTGTCTGAGTAAGGTGAGAGCTGGGGTGGTTGGAGCACCAGTCAGAATTAACTCTTTTTGGACGATTACTGGCGTATTACACATGACAACATGCCATTGGCACTGATGCTCCCTGCAAGGTCTGCATGTTTTTGTTTCAGCTTTTACCATGATGCAATGAGGGCAGAACTAAACTGAGGTACAGGTAAGTTAAATCACTTGCCCAAGACCATATGATTAACAGTGGAGTCATCATGGAAACCCTTTCATGTCCTCTGGATTTAAATGTGCCATCTATCAGAATCCTCCTGGTATGTTTCAGAGTCCTCAACACTGATGAGGATAGCTTACTGTGCTAATGTCTACACATGTGTACGGAGTGTGTGTATCATTGTGTCTGTGTTATGTTAGCATGTGTTGTGTATAAGGGTAAACGCATGCTGCATGTGTATGATATGGGTGTGCATGTGCATGTGGTATGTATGTGACAAGTGTGTGAATGTTGGTATGTGTGGCATATGTGTGTGTAGATTTTCATATGTAGCAAGTATAGCTGGCATGTATATATGTTCCTGTGTATGGGGGGCATACGTGAACATGTTTGTGTTTGTTTGGTATGTGTGCGTATGTTCATGAGTGTGCACATGAGTGGAGACCACAGGTTGACATCAGGTGTTACAATGAGACAGGGTTACAGTTGTTGTGACGAAAAACCATGGCCAAAGCAGCTTGGGCAGAAAAGGGTCTATTTGCCTTACATCATCACATCACAGTCTATCATTGTAGGAAGCCAGGGCAGGATCTCACAAAGGGCAGGAACTTGGAGGCAGGAGCTGATGCAGAGGCAATGGAGGGGTGCTGCTTACTGGCTTACTCTCTCTGATTTGCTCAGCCTGCTTTCTTATAGAGCTCAGGGCCACCAGCCCAGGGATGGCTCCACCCATAATGGGTTGGTCCTTCTCCCATCCATCACATATTAAGAAAACCCTTCAGGCTTGCCTATAGCCCATATTTTAATTGAGGCTCCCATATTGGACAACTTTAGCTTGAATAACATTGACATAAAACCTACCAGAACATGTGTCTTCTTCTGTTTACTTTTTTGAGCTAGGGTCTCATACTAAACCCAGAGTTTGATGATCCTGTTAAACTAGCTGGCCAGAAAGCCCCAAGGGTCCCCCTGTCTCTACCTCCTCAGCACCTCTATTAAAAGCACATGCTACCCTGCCCAGGTTTTTATCAGTGTTGGAGTCTTACTTGGGTTCTCTTGTTTGTGCAACAAGTACCTCACTGATTGTTCTCTCCAGTTCCTGCACTAGTCCACGTTCCATTAAGAGAAAATACAATCAATTAAACAGTTACATACCACTGATAGCAAGATCAACACCAGAGTGTAAAGATATGCATCCTACCATCTAAGAGAGAGATCCTTTCTTCTCTCTCACAGTCAAGGAGATAATGACATCCGAAAGATAAATAACCCATCCGAGGCCACCCAGCCCATGGATGGCTGAGCAAGATTTGAGCTGCACAGTTTGGTTCTAGATGCTGCACATTAACGACCTCTAGCTGCTTTTCTGGGTGTGTGGAGCAGGGCTCCAGGAAACTACTATAGGGCAAGGATTTGTGGTCTAGCCAAGGCACCCAGGCAAGGAAGAAGAGGGCAGACTTGCCTCCAGCATGCTGAGCTGATGAGCTGCTCAGGGAAGCCAGGGAGATGGAGCACAGCAGCAGGCCAGCACCCCCTGGAGGACATGCCAGGGTCTGCTCTAGACAGGGGAGGCCTGAGATAATGCCCTCCCCTCCCCCAGGAGCCCCTGCCTTCCAAGTTCATCATGTCATTGTGGACAAACATAGACCATGAGAAACCTAAATAAGCAAGCGGCTGCTCAGGGCCTCAGGCAGCTAACCATAATGGAGGTTTTGGGGTTTCTGCTTCAGACAGAACATCACATTCCTCAGCCGAAATAGCTGGGTGGAGAAACAGGGCATCATTGCATGGGAACACCCGGCCAGGATGAACCAAACAAGACAGAAATAGGCCCTGGTCGCCACATGAAGGGAACTCGTAGGTGTGCGGCTGGCTGGGCCCTGCCTTGCCCTGTCCTGCCCTGTTAGGGCTGCCGTTCCCCACAGAAGCTCTGGGTTGGCCCGAGGAAGAAGGCAGGCTGCTGTCTCTGGCTGGATATTGGCCTTTAGCCTCCAAGACATCAGCCCTTTCTTAGACAAGGGTCCTTAGGAACTGAAGGGTGAAAGGCACCCTACTAATCCTGCCCCTCCTCAAGCGCACACTTACAGATGTCAACACACACAGATGCGATGCATTACCAGACAGGGTCAGAAATAGCTGTACACACGCATCTGTGTCACGGAGGCAGGTGGACGGGTTCTGGTAAAAACACATGCAGGGCATGGGCGAATGCACACAGATCAACTTCCATGTATGCACACCTGCACTCAACACCCCTCACACAGCCCAACCAGTGGAGCACATGATTTTTATTGTGGACCGGGGAGCTGTGCACATGCGCAGAACCCAGCTACCTATATTCTTCCAGAGGCTTGGAGTGCACACACACACCAGAGCAGACACATAGGAGCCTCCTTAGCATGTATTCAGACAGGAGTACTCACATGCACACACACACACACACACACACACACACACACACACACAGATACACACACTTATACACAAGTTGTGCTTTTGGAAAAGTGGTCTCCCAGGCATTTCATGCTGACTCTGGCTTCGCAGGCTGCTTCCTACCCTGGGCATGCTCATCCTAGAGGGTCAAAGCTGGAGCAATCTTATGGAAGTACTCATCTAAGGCCATTTTGGTGAGTTTTGAGATGGGAGGGGGGGTATCAAGAATTCCTCTCACTCTACACTTTCCCCCCTCACCTTGGGTTAGCATCTTTCTCCCTCCATGCTGATTTTCTGATGGAATAAACAGCTAAGCAGACCCAGGCTCTCCCCAGAGATTAGGCCTACATGTGTGTCTTAGCAACAAAGATGGAGGAGATCAAAGCTGCTCGGACCACTCCTTTATACCGAGACCATTACGGTACCTGGACTCTCCACTCGCATAACAAATGAGTACATAGGGGACAAAAAAGGAGGCTTGGTATCTCACTTAGCAGGGATGGAAACTGAGGCCCAAGGGAGCCCAGCTTCACCAAAGCTACAGCAGTCTGCCTCCCGCCTCACGCAGGGCTACCTGGTCTGTGAATTCTTAGAATCCATTCCTCACATGGAGGGCAAGGGCAGCAAAACCTGAATTCCTCAGCCAAGTGGGCAGCAAAGGATCCTGGGAACCTCTAGGTTTCCCACCTCTGTCTGCCTTGCATCTGCCCTGGGCCAGAGGGTGCAGCTTCAGGGTCCAAGCCATTCAGCGGCGGCTGCTCCCTCTCTGAAGCAGCAGATGGACGGTGCCCTCAGCACCCCACACAGCACTCCACCAGCACTCCACCGGAGCCTTCAGACCTGGAGATGAGCTTCCAAGTTTCTGTCCCCGAGAGCAGGCAGGGAGGAAGGAGGAGAAATGGAGACAGCAGGGGTCAGTATTTGTTCAGTGGAGGCCATGACAGATCAGTATGGAGGACTGGCTGTCCTTAGGCAGGGTGCCCAGTGCCTCTCAGACACATACCACCAGAGCCACAGACTGCTCTGGCCCTGGCCCCAGTCGGGGAAGGCAGCACTGAAGCCTCCCAGGAATCCATGTGGCTGCTTAGGAAAAGTCCCTGTGTTGCACCACTTTGACAATTTGCCAGCTGCTGTTTTGTAGCAACAGAATCTTTCCTCTGATGATCTTCTTTGAAGTTTTAAATTAAGGTATACTTTTGTGTTGGGTGGAATTGTTATAAACATGGGATTGGGCAGATAACCCCAGCGGAGTTACAGACAAGTTCCATCTTCCCCTGGTCTCCACCCCAGCAACCTACCTTGTGGTTATCTCTGCCAGCAACTACCAGTCTGTTGTCTTTTCCTTTAGAGCTCAGCCTTTTCCAAGATGTTCTGTAAATGAGAACACGCACAATGTGGGCACTGCACTGACCACAGTGTGCATGAGAACCAACTGGGCTGTAGAGCACATCGGTAGCAGGCAGCTCTTTATATGAGTAAGCAGCCGTCCTTGCAGAGACGTTCCTGCCGGTTCATCGGCTCCCTAGGAGGAACGTGCCCACTGCTTCTACTTTAGGCTGTTGTCCGTGGCGTTGCTGTGAGCACTCTTAACACAAGTTGTGCGTGTGTTTGTTCTTTTGGGTAAACAGGATTGGCCTCAGCTTTTTCAGAGACTGTCCAAGTGCGACTTTGCAGGGTCCTATCTTAGATTCCCACCGCGGTGAACGAGAGTATCAGCATCATTAGTATCAGCAGCAGCATCGTTAGCAGCAGCATCGTTAGCAGCAGCAGCATCACTAGGAGCAGCAGCAGCACGGCTACGGCTATCCCTGCTATCTGTCACTAGCCTAGTAATTATATATCAAGTGATATTCCACCAGAAGTCCCAGACTATGGAACAGGTAAATAGAATTGTCTGCGGCCACCCTAGAGCCCTGACCCCTGACTTTTCCTGGCAGCAGTGGGGTTCCTGCATATCTTCTGCAGGTCAAAGCCAAAAGATTAGGGGATGATCACCCAAGGCCACATAGCTCATGGAGAGAGGACTTTGGGCAAGGACTGGCCTCTGATCATTGCTCTGTCAGGGCTACAAACAGGGAACTGAGGCCCTCAAGCCATTTTCCAGGGACCTATGTGAGGCTAGGTTGAAGCCTGAGTTGGGTGTGTTCTAGGGCTATTACCATGCTGGGATTTTTAGGCGAGATAGGATTTTAGAGATGCCAAGGTCTTTAGGATCACAGAGATATTTACCATCACCACCACCACCACCACCACCACCACCACCACCACCACCACCAAAGAAACTGGTATATTAGTAATATTTTTCTGTTGTGATAAAATAACCAAAGCAATGTAAGGAAGAAAGAATTTATTTTTGTCTCACAGTTTGAGGGTAACACCCATCACGTGGCAAAGTCTAGTGACAGGAGCTTCAGGCATTTGGTCACAGTGCACCACAGTCAGGAAGCAGAGCTATGGATGCTCTCCTGCTTTGTGCTTTCTCCTCCTGAAGCCTAGAGCACAAGCCTAGGGAATGGTGACGCCCGCTTTTTAAGGTGGATCTCACCTCAGCCAACCTAATTAAGATAATCCCTTATGGGCACACCTAGAGGTTTGTCTCCTAGGCTATTCTAGATCTTGTCAGGTTGGCAATTAACACTGGCCACCATGTTTGAACAAATCACTTTTCCCCTCTGATCCTCAGTTTCAGCACTAATAAATCGGATGCACATCTTACAGTTCCATTGGGTTATCAAGATGTTCCAGCTCAGGACCCAATTCTTTGTTGGATATATTTATTTGGTAACATTGCCTGGGGCAGACAACGGGACATGCCAGTAGAAATATGGTAAATGAGACAGGATGGGTACAGAGCTCAGAGGGGAGCCAATCAGATCCAAGAAGGGACAATGGTCAAATGAACAATATATCGGGTGCTATGGAGAAAAATAAAGGATCAAGTTGAATATGGATCATGCAGAGAAAGGGGCTGCCATTGGAGTCAGGGTGGTCAGGGAAGGAGTCTTTGGGAAGTGACACCTGAGCAGAGACTTGAGGAAAGTAGGAGTTCCAGCCATGCATAGTGTTTATTAGCCGTGCATCCTTAACCTTGCCATACCTCCTTCTCTTGATCTTAACAAACTGAATCGGCATCTTTCATAATGAACTGTTGCGAGGCTGAGAGGAAATATAAAGCAGACAGTGTGGATCCTGGTGCTGAGCGGCTGGCTGCTCACCCAGCTCCTCTTTGCTCTGTATGGATCCCCTGTCAGGCTGGGGGGTGAATACAAAGATAACAAGATGAGCCAGGTGTGAGATGTGACTTAATCCTCCAACAGCTCACAAATCCCCTGAGCTACACCTTCCCCACGGTGGCACATCTAACTGCCTTCCTCATGTTGAGGCTGATGGAGGTAGTGGTCCCTCCCATACACACAGGACTTTTTTGTGAGGAAGGGATTTGGCTACTCTTCCCACCAGGATACTTGACCTTGAACTCAGCTATGTGATGAACTTTTAGCTAATGTGGGCTCTTTGTACAGGTGACAATGACCTCTTGTGTTTCTGCCATCACTAGAACAGAGCAACTTGAAGCAGGTTGATGGATCTAGGAGGGCAGAGGCAATCGGCAGAGTTCCATGAACTACAGTGTGGAGCTGGGTTCATCACAACTCGGATAAGACCAGCAGCTTCGAGCAAATCTTCAGATAAGCCAAGAGAAGGCGTACTGTTATCTGAGCCACTGCTTCTGGGTGGTTTGTTACACAGCACGGTGGTGGTAACTTATGACTCATACATATGTGTGTGTGTGTGTGTGTGTGATACTCAATAATTTAATAAAATTATGTCTATATTTATCACATGTTTAGCCCTTGCAGAATCCTTAAGTAGTTTTATGGGTGAGCCGGGGAAGGTTAAATTACACACAAATTTGTAAAGGAAGGGTTATGAATGCATGCCATCTAATTTTAGATCCTGTTCTGTTAATCTTCATGGGAAAGGGAAGGGAAGGCACGTGGAGGGGACACACATTTGACATAGCTGCATCTAAGGACTTTGTGTGAAATGTGAGGAATCTAAGAAAAGGTTGTGCATAGAGGAGAACCCAGTGCTGCTGGGGGGTGGTGGTGGGTGATAAGCAGATGTTAGGAGAATGGGAATGTAGATAGAGGAAGTTCATACAGGGATCCTCACAATCATGCCTTGCCCTTAAAGCCCTCTTCCCCTGCCTTGTCTGTTCCTGCTCACCTCAGCTCCGAGCAATGGGGACTTGACTTGAGAGCATGTGCATTTTGGCTGAGATGGCTTCCCCACTGTACCCCAAGCAGATCTTCAGGGTCTGCTTGCCTATCACACTTTACATGGCTCTGGCGGCACTTGTGCTGTGCTCTGTGGAGCAACATCCACCCTTGGCACATGGTCGGTGTGTAGCCACACAATGGGGATCAGTGCATTTAACACACATGTCAGCAGAGCTGAGGACAGTCCTAAGTGTGAGCTTTTCCTGACCATTTTGTTCATCAGAAACATAGAACAGATTCGTAGGTGGCTATGATCAAGTCCTCTTGTGACACCATGACCATTTTTGTGCTATGGCATGATACAGGGCTGGAGCATCCTCTCTGATACAGCTCCCTGGGCTGACCAGAGCAAGCAGCAGAGTGCTGAAGTCCTATGCTCATGGGAATGGGGAGGTGGGATGATCTGAACTCCTTGGTACAGCATATCCAGAGCAGAGTACATGGGGAGGATCATGGGAACCAGGAAAACCAGGCTTGATGAATGAATGGATGGATGCATGCGTAGGTACTTGTAGCAGGGCTTACCATGTGCCAGGCTCCACGTAGGGGATCTATAAACACTGGTTCTTTGATTCTCAGAGCATTACTGGTACTGGGTGGCACAGTGGCCCCTGCAAAGCTATGGCCAAGTCCTACGCCCGAGCTCTGTGGATGTGACTCTGCTTGGAGAAGGGTCTTGACAAGGATTATTTAATTCAGAGTTAAAAATACAATGTTTCATGTTGTCCAATCGAGCTCCAAGTCCAGCGCCAAGTGTCCCTCATGGAGCAAAGGTAGAGGTTGGCAATGTACAGCCTCCGCCAGGGCTCTGTAGGGCCAGAGTGTACTAGGAGGACCCTTCACTAGAGTGGGGCCTGGCTTCCTTGGTGACTGTGACCATCTTGTCTTGGGAACAGTATACCCAGGCCACTTTTTGTCACTCAGTTTGTGGGAGCTTGCTATTCCAGGCCTTGGGAATCAACAGTACCCTATGAGGGATTAGTATCAACACAGATAATTTTACAGATGAGGAAATGGAAGCGCGGAAAGAAGCGACTTGGCCCCCCATTAATTAGCAGGTCAAGTACAGAACCAGCTTCAAAACGAAGATGGATAGATACCCTTAACCACAAACTAGACAGATGGAGGCTACAGGCCTCGGCTATTGCCCACAGCCAGTAAGTGTCAGAGCCAGGATTTGAGCCTAGAACTCTGTCCATAAAGAGCTGCAGGCTGCACTGGCTGAGAGATGCATTTACCTCTCCACTACCTCCCAGCAGGATCTGTCTCCCACACTGCCTCTTTGATGAAGTGATAGTTAGGTCCCAGGCCTCCCTCAACATCATTTGGGTGCCATCACAAGAACGTGTGATTTATACAGTGCGGGGTGACACTTGCGTGTGCCACCGGCCCACATTAAAAAGACTCGCAGGTGACAAGTGGTCCCACACCAATGGCCTTGCAACTCTCGGGGACCCTGCTCTCTCACCTGCAGTCATTCCTGCTAGTCAGACCTTGGAGAGCTGATAAATGGAGTCAGCTTGGGAGCCCATTATGCCGCTCACAGACCGGAAACTCCCGAGAGGTTTCTAACTTCTTCTTTCACTGGAGCAGCTGGTGATGCTGGGCCTTGTACCTCTGCCTTTAGGAGAAGCCTGGCTTCATCTGTCACCATAGCCACCACTACTAAGGATTGCCTCTGCTCATCCTCTACAGGGCTCTGCACTAGCCCTGCATGAAGGCTCATGGACAGGACAAGACTGGAAGCCTGAGTAAGTCCAACTCATCCACCCTCTCCTAATGTTCCCAAAAATGCCCCCAAAGTCCACCTCCTGGCTTTTCCTGCCTCTGGTGTTATAGTTGAACATGGCCAAGCAAGGATGTCTCCAGGCCTAAATCTTACTGAATAGTGTCTTAGTTATGGTTTCCATGGCTGTGAATAGACACCATGGCCAAGGTAACTCTTACAAAGGACAACATTTAATTGGGGCTGGCTTACAGTTTCAGAGGTCTAGTCTATTATCAACAAGGTGGGAGCATGGCAGCATCCTGACAAGGCATGATATTGAAGGAGCTGGTTCTACATTTTCATCTAAAGAAAGCCAGGAGCAGACTGTTTTGGGGCAGCTAGGAGGAAAGTCTGAAAGCCCACCCCCACAGTGACACACTTCCTCCAACAAGGCCACACCTCCCAATAGTGCCACTCCCTGGGCCAAGCATATTCAAACCACCACAAACAGTCACCCAGGTTCATGGTCGAATGTGAGTTCTGTCACTTGGATTGTGAGGTAGACAGATTAGTGATGGGGCCTGAATATTTGTGCCCTGGCGAGCCTGCCAGATGGTTGCAATCCACACTAAAGTTTTAAAACCACTGTCTTAAACAAAAACAGCCGTTACGTCTCTTTCCTTCTATTAAGAGAAATTCAGAAAGCAATTCAGGAACAGTGTGATATCTCCAATGTTTGGTCCCACTGTCTGCAGCGCCGGGTCCACTCATAGAAGTTGGAGTTACAACAACTCTTACTTAAGAGTTACAACTCTCATGTTGTAAAGAAACCCTTGAAGCTCCAGCCATCATGTATGTATTCCAGGCATGAAGGAGGAGCAAGTAGTCAGGGAAAGACGTATCTCTAAGTTGAAAGGCCCTCAACATTGTTCTAGGGATCCCCACCAACACCATCCAACTTTCTCTTCATTCATGGGGCATCGCTGAGGCAGAGATCCGAAATATCTTGTTTTATGTGGGCATTTTATCGAGTGTTTAAATAAGAGGGCAGGGCAGGATGGACAGTGGGTTGGCCTCTGGCCTCTCCCTCATAAACACTTCTTCTCAGTCCACCTCCAATCCTCATAGCCAATGTGCTTATCTGCCCCACTTTACACATGAACAGAATAACCTTCATGGAGATCAAGGTCACTCAGCCAGAGTTGCTAATTAGCCTTTCAACTCCACCCTGTTCCACCTTGCTCCACCTGCAGTCTGGGGGTGGCCGTGGCCATTCATAAGGTCTCTTCTCCAGACCCAAAGGTTCCAAGCAGCTAGAAGTCTCCAGGCCTGATTATGGGCAGACAAGAAAGAGAAGGAGAGGGCTTCAGGCCCTCTGCAGAGCCCAGGAAACCCCATGCTTTTCCAGAGGTAAATAGTGAAACTTAATTAGCTACTCACACATGCCAAGTGACTAATCCTTAGGCTTCGCCAGGCATCTGCTTTGTGGGCGCCTGGGGAACCTCACCAGCTTCCCTCCACCTGGGCACTAAGGTTAAAGCTGCCTGGTCTCTGGTGGAGAGCCTTCGGTGCGGGAGGGCTGAGAGTGAGGGCTGACTTCTCCAGGCTCTGTCCATGAGGGGCTTGTCAAAGAATCCTCCTGACATCACCCTGTGTGTGTGTGTGTGTGTGTGTGTGTGTGTGTGTGTGTGTGTGTGTTTGGAGAGGGGTGGGGGTGTTCCAAGGCTGACATCACATGATGTAGCAATTTAGCACTGACAACCATAGGGTTTCTCTCCTCATCTTAAAGGGAGGCTTCCACTAAATTATATCTAGACGTTCCATAACCAAGAGGTGGAAAGAGACAGTAGGTTCCAGGAACAGAACCAATGCAACAATGGCTCTTTTGGTTTGGGGGGTGAGGTAGGGGACTCCCACAAAGGTGTGACTGAATTAGGGAGCACCCAGGGAGGTCCCCTCATTGTGCCACTGGAAGCTCCTTGCTTCTCCCTTCATTTGGGATTTACCAGCTGGAGACATGAGCGGACAGAAACAAGGCCCCAGTTCAAGGTAACCCCATTTCTTACCAGCCCCGAGCTTGTACAAAACTCATTCTGCTCCAGGCCTTACTTTCCACCTTTGTTTAAAAAAAGAAAAAATGTTTTTTTCTCACAACCAGGCGCGGTGGCGCACGCCTTTAATCCCAGCACTCGGGAGGCAGAGGCAGGCGGATTTCTGAGTTCGAGGCCAGCCTGGTCTACAGAGTGAGTTCCAGGACAGCCAGGGCTACACAGAGAAACCCTGTCTCGAAAAACCACACACACAAAAAGTTTTTTCTCTTACTCATATGTTTTGATTCTCCCAAGCTGTGGCCATGTGCTGCCTGAGAGGGTCCTCCAGCCTCGATAGAAGGGGGTCCAGAACTAAAGTAACTTATCAGCCTGAGCTTGAGTGATGGTTTTCCTGACTTCTTTCATAGGTTTAGTGTTAGAATGCTCAGTAGAGACCATGGGTTGTGGGGCTGAGGCATGAACGAGTACCAGGCTTTTCCCTTCAGGTTGACTTACATCTTCCCTCCCACACTGAACTCCGGAGGAGGAAACCCAGTCTTCAACAGCCAGGCAGATTCTTGCCCGTCCCACCTACTCAGAAGCTGAGTGGAAGCTAGCCAAGTTGCACAGCCCCTGACAGACAGAAGTCCTTTGGTATAATATGCCTTATGACAGACCCCACTCCCTGAGGCCTACCAGGGAAGGCTTAGAGCAAAAGTCAGGCTGCAGCAGCATGCAGTGCCACCTTGGCCTGGGTCTACCTCCTCTCCCTTCCAATACTCAGCACCCGCCCCAGAAGCCGTCTGGACCCCTTCTTTCCCCCAAGTAGGCAGAACTCCAAGCTGGACCCAGAGAAACACACTACTTATTATTCAGTCAAGAATGGTTGGATCGTAGCTGTGAAGGAACTGTATGAAGCTCTGTATTAATGACTTTCGTTTACAGAGACGATCTACTCCTCTAACTTAACTTGCAGGGCTTTTGGAAGGAGAGCGCTTTTTCCTCAGCGTGGAAAGAGGAGTCAGAAGGACTCAATGGCGTGGAGCAAGTAAGTGCCCAAGACATGGCCTAGACAGGCTACAGCTTCATCCCCAAGGCAGACCTCAGTGGACAGCCAATTTAATCCTAATAAATTAATGTAATAACCACAGAGGTTGGAAGAGGACCTTGAACCCCAGGTAAGAAGTGCTGCTCTCAGGGCAGCATCTCCGATTTAGCTAGTGATTACCTGAGACCATAGGGCAGGCCCAGACCTAACCCCTTGTCACACAGCAAGACAACGCCATCCCCTATGCCTGGGCACCTCTTCCTTCCTTCCCAGGCCCTGCCCTTGGGGCTTCTCTCAGGATGAACCTCCCTTCTCCACAAGTGTTCCGCCTTCAGAGTTCATATCCAAGGGTTCTTCATAGATTTTCCTCAACCCCAAACAGAAATGTTTCTGCAGCTGCTTCTACTCATTTCTATTTGCATGGATTATGCAAGTGCTGTTGTCTCTGCCTGTACCTTTGGTCTAAGTGAGATGGATGGAGTATGCTAGAATCTGCCCCTATCCCGTGGCGGTCAGATTCTGCACCTCCTTATACATAGCTCTCCCTTTCTTGGTGTGACTCGACTTTCTACCTCCTGCACGAAGTTCGTGACTCCTTGAGGTTGGGAGAATGTGTGTCATACATTCATCCTTTGGGGCTGCACACAGTGCCTAGATGTCCCGTAGGTGCTGGGATGAGGGACTGACTTCTGGTTCTACCTCCAGAGCTCTCCCTGCCCACACAGACAGACCAGGGATGATGGGACAGGTTTTGATCATGAACCATCCCTAAGGCCGGATTATTCACCAGTTGCTCAGATTCTCATAGGCCTCTAAATGTTGGACCAATGAGGGACACAAACAGCTCCTGGGAGATGAAGCTTTTCCCACCGTGGAGATTGGAGTGTAGCCACCTCTCTGCCGTGGGGATCAGGATCACCTGCCTGATGTTCATGAATGCTGGTGGGCTCCTCAGTCAAACAATCTGAGCTACGGACAGGATTGGAGTGACCTGTTTGTCAGACTGAGCCTGGATGTGGTAGGCAGTTGGGAAGAGTGACCAGTGGGATCCCAGATCTAGTGAGGAACAGTTTTTCAAAGTGGCAAGAATTCTGGAGGGTTGCTGGTGCTGTCGTTCATCAGCTGTCATTCATTCAACAGGGGTGGCTGAAAAGTTATTTTGTGCCTCAGTGGAGTTGATTTATGTGCTCTAGGCCCAGTGGTCTGGATGCAGTGTGTGTGTGTGCGTGTGTGTGTTACTATTGTGGTGTGTGTGTGTGTGTGTGTGTGTGTGTGTGTGTGTGTGTGTGTAGCTCTGCTGGCAGTTGACCAGCATGTGTGTTGATCATGTAGATCCTCTGGGCTTTAAATTTCTTGGCAATAAGTAAGGAATTTATAATTAGTTTCCTACAAGGGCCGTTCAGAGACTTGATTGAGACAAGGCATGCAGAAGTTAAGTGCAGGCTTGGCATATAGAGTATTTCAGATGGATATTAGTTATTATGATTTCTACTGGGCTATCTCTGTCTCTGCTGTGGGGGTTCTCCCATACTCTGGTACAGCACGAGCAATTGGTTCAGTAGTGGCCTCTCTCTGAATGAGGCTGGGCTAATGAGAAGGTTCTGAAGTATATCAGTGGCAGTGGGGGGAAGGATTTCTTGTTCATCTACTGTTCAGATGTTCCCACCAGTTTCAAGGACTCTTTTAGCACGTGGTCAGTTCTGGTCAATGGGTTGTGAAGAGCAGTCAAGAACGTGAGTCCTGGGCCAAAACATTTCAGTGCTTATATCTGGGAAACTGACATTGCCCCTTCAATGACCATGGGAGCCACATGCTGAAACAAGAGATGCTACCTGCATCAGTGAATCCACAGCACAGAGGCTGGATGCCCTGAAGAGCCACTTCGTAATATGGAGGAGTCTGCAGAACTGACAACCCAGCTTCTACTGGGTGGGTACATGGTTGCTTGTTATTACCACCCACCCTAGCCTCCCAGGCTGGGAAGGACAGAGCGGCTGAGCTGTTTTCCCTGAGCTGCTGAGGAGCCCTTGCTCCTGCTAGTGATCCCAGATGAGAGTCTGTCTTTAGCTGGGACATCATGTTCAAAGCTCTCCCAAGATCAGCTCAATTGTTCTTCAACAGAGCCTGTCTGGCACCAACTTCCAAAGGATGGGCCAGAAATCACCCATTCAAACAATCACAAGGAAGGTGTGCTAATCACTTTTTGTCCCTGTGACTAAACACTTGAAAGGAAAGGTTTAATTCAGCCCTTGGTTTCATATGATTGGCTTTTCCAGTGTTCTGGATCCGTGGCAAGGCCATAGGGTGGCTGAATGTCGTGGTAGAGTAGAGCATTCACCTTACTGGGAGGGAAGGTGAGCTCCAAAGATTAGAGATGGCCTGAAAAGGTCTGCCCATGGCAACTCACATCCCCCAATTTGGTCATGCCTTCTAAAATCATAAACTCTTGTGTGGATTAACTCAATCCATTTATGAGGCTGGATGCCCTCATAATCCAAGGACTGTCATTGGCACCAACATCTGGTGACCAAGCCTTGAACAACACAGGAGGACATAAACTACCTGGAGCTTAACCAAGAGCATCAACTGTGAGCCCACTAGGCACATGAACAATCCCTGTCTTATCTGTTAGACATGAAGGGCACAGCCATGTGATGTGGCCTTAGAATTTACGAGCAAATAGCAGGGACAAAAGCCCAGGGTCCATTATGACCAATCCTTTAAGGCTCAAGAAAGTTGGCCAAGGTAGATAGAGGTACGCATAACCCACTTAAGCCACAGTGGGAAGACACCAAGGGGGTCTCTGGTGCGATTTGGACTTTTCCACCCCTGCTTTCCTTACCTGAGAGAAGTAGGGGCAGCGAGAATTTTATTTTATTTTATTTTATTTTATTTTATTTTATTTATTTATTTATTTATTTATTTATTTATTATTTATGGTTCCTGGTGTTTTCATGGCTTTTCATCCCTGCTTTCCTTGCCTGAGAGAAGTAGGGGCAGCGAGAATTTTTATTTATTTATTTATTTATTTTTGGCTCCTGGTATTTTCATGGCTTCATCTCATGGATAACTGGCTCTGTTATTTCTGAACTACACTGAGACTGCACATTTTGGAGATAGAACGTGTACACGCTGGGATTACCCCCCCCCTTCCCTTTTATTCCACACAGGTCCCAAGCTATTGGAAGAGACCATCCACACTCAAGGTAGGTCTTCCCCATGTAGACTCAGCATTGGAAACGCCTCCACGTCACACCCAGGAACATTCCTTTCTAATCCCCTGGACTTCTCTTCACACAACTAAATCGTCAACCAAGAGTACCCACCTCATTGGACTTACTGGACAGAACTCCGAAGACATCCTGTTTCCAGAAGAAGGGATAAAACCCACTATTGGCATGAGCATGCCTCTTCACCAGAGATGTGAGACCATCCAGGAGGAGCAGGGAAACAAGCCCATGCCACCTAAGTGGGTCCCCCAACCCTCAGGAGGCCACAGCCCCACTGTACTGACAGGCATTCTCAGAAATTCGTGGGTTTCATCTGTCTGTCTGTCTGCCTGTCTGTCTGTTTTTTTAAAGGTGAGAGTTAAGAAACTGAGTTAACCAAAGCTCTCTATGAAACAGCCATCAAGGGCTAGGTGTCAGGCAGGCCTTAGCAGCAGGGAGAGCAGAATTAACTAAAACTTCATCCCAAGAGTCTGTGTTTAGCTTGAACAACCTCTCTGAGGAGCACGAGCAGGGACTTGTGTCGTCTTTAGCGTTTGCCACAGGCTTGTCTGTCCCGTGGAGACGTCTCAGTTCTTGCAGAGCAGAAATGATGCAAAGCTAGCCCCACATCCTCCTCTAAGAGCAGAACTGATCTTTAGGGCTTGAGAAGAAAGAGGGAGCTTCCATCTCCAGCTGGAGTTCTTCTGCTTATGACCAATTACCAGGGGTTGCTCAGGACCTGGGCCCGGTGTTCAGGCCAATACCCTCCCCGAAGCCAGCAGGGAGCTCTCTGCAGAGGCCACCAGCCAAGAACAGCTCATTTGCTTTAGAGCCTTAACAACAAACACACAAGCCCCCAAACCACAGGCCTCTCCTCCCATAGCTGAGGAGGGGGCCAGAAAAGGGCTGAGGTTATTGGAAAGCTATTTTAAACTGCAAATCAGTGTTAGCCAAAACCTTGGGGCTGATTAAACACGACCTTCAGGCTACAGGGCTCAGGCTCAAAAAGGCAAAAGGCTTCCACCCTCTTAGCAGCTCCAAGATTGTTTATTGGGTTGAAAGCCCTTATGGGGCCCCGCCAAGCAGAAGGGTGAGCAGGGGGAGCTTTAATATCTGAAGGGAGAGATCAAAAGCAGTTGACATTTCTGGCAGAGAGCAAGCGTGTGTGTATCTTTATATGTATAATGTTATAGCTGGGCAGAAAGGAACGGCATTTCTTCTCTGGGTTAAATCAAATCAGGCCACATGGTCTTGATCTTGACTGTGTTGTCATATAATCCAACCAAGTTTAACTGACACTGAGCGTTTCTGATCTGAACAGTTAACATGGAAATTTGGCCCAAATAACTCTATACACATTCTGAACATGAACTTGGTTTAATCATCAGAAATGATGGGAAAGGCCCCTCCCTGTCCCCTCCAGGGAGCCAGGCAGAGGGGTGGCTTGTGGGTAGTGTTTCCGGCTCTTCCTCAACTCCTGCTGATAGAAAGCCCATGCAAAGGCCTTTTATCAGATCATGTCAATTCATATCTGGCCCTGGGGTCTTGGAATTACTTCTTGAGCACCCCAAAGGTGAGAGGGGACCTTGACTTGTTAATAGCATCTACTATAGCCAGATGTCAAGGATGATTCCTGAAAGGATCCCTGGGTTGATCTGCCTTGTGAAGCCTGATGACCTTGTGGTACAAGTAGAAGCCTTAGTGACATTCGACCTAAGAAAGCCACCCCCCTGGCAGCTGGCACGGGGCCCAGCCCTTGGCAGCGGTTCAGGCAACATGGATAGGATTGGCTTGAATAATGAATGTGGGGCAGACTGTAGGAGCTGGCTCTGTCTACCCATTTCCTCCTCGTCTTTCTTGCATTCCAGGCACTGCTCTAGTCCGAGAAGGCAATGCTTCCGGATGGGTGGGTGGGTGGGTGGGGCACGTGCCCATCATGAAAGCATCTGCCATGTGACAGGCCTTGAGAAAAGTCTACTCTCCCCCCCACCCCCCGTACTTGCAGTTGAGATGGGACCCCATGCTGGCTACTGAGTCCCAGATGAGTATCTGCCTCCCTTCCCTTCTGCTTCCAGAAGGCTTTGCTGTAGCACAGATAGCTAATTGCCTCCCCGAGTTCATCCCTGGTCTCTCTTGCTGTCCGTGAGAAGCGGAGGCTTTCTCCGCCTGTCAGAGCCAAATCCAGTCCTAGCAAGCATCTTCAACAGAAGCACGAGGCTGCCAAGAGGCCACCATGAGGCCACAGCTGCCTTCCTGCCATGGCATTCCCTAACCCAGAGATGTGTGAGTGGCTTCTGGTGTGTCTTCTCTCTTAGGCTGCTGGAGCAGAGGCACCCATTCGGTGATGGGCCTTTCCTCCTTGTCATATGACTAGTGACATGTGTCCGGTGGCTTCTGCTAAGCATCACTGCTGCCTTTTGACAGGCAGGGAGAAAGATAGGAAGCAGTGTTAAGGACATTCTTAATTAATTCTCCCTGAGAGAGGGAATGAGAGAGCCCGGAGAGGAGATGGGAGTGCAACATTCTAGTCCCAAGTTCTTCTCTTTGTGGCCTTTCTCTGTCCTCTAATGCAAAGTGGTATGGCAATGTTTTCTACATTGGAGGATTGTAGGGGATGGGGATGTGTGTGGCTGGGGGAGGTTCATGTAAGGATGGCTCAGTGGTTAAAGATGCTTGTTGCCCAATGACCCAATCTCTATCCTAGGAGTCTATATGTTGGAAGGAAAGTACTGCAATTTGTCCTCTGCTTTTTATGTGGATACATGGGAGGATTGAACTTGCTGAGTCCCATCATCAGAACTGTGCTGGATTTGATCACTTTAAATGTATGTAGTGTGGTCCCTGGATGTCACCGTGGCAGGACCTGAGCAGCAAGACACCGAGTTAAACACAGTTCCATCCGAGTATCTTGCAATCACATGAACTAGACATACAGAAAGACAAAGCTGATGCAGCATGGAATTGTGGGAATGGGAATCCAGCCTGCCATGGGATTGGTTTGGTGGGGAGGGGGATTCCTCAAAACAGGAGCCGGACTAGGCAATTTCAAGATACTGTCGGGCAGCTGCCCTGCGCCAAGTTGAAGGAACTGGATGGTTCTTTTCCTCATAGGGAAAAAAAAATGAAATGAAATACAACATTGGGGCAGCTAGACAAGAACACCACCTCATCTGGAGTCTAGCTTCAACCTGACCCAGTAGAGAGCTCCAGATCACGAACCACATCTCATCAGCGTTTTCCCTGGAGACCGGATGTATCTATGAGTGCTTGTGAAAGAGAGAGAGGGGAGCTAGACTCCAGGACAACCATATCATTTCTGGAGGCAGATATTAACCCACTCAAGAGACCAGCAACACCAATGGTTCAAGATGTCCTAGAAGGCCAGGGACAAATAACATTCAAGGAGGTTTATCCTCACTGCCAAGGTACCCACCACTTTCCAGGACAATTAACCGGAGAACAGAGTCCCTGGGCAGAAATGTGTAGGAGAGCTCGTGACATCGTGACATCGTGTAGACCAGGAGGCAGAATCCTAAGGCAGGAACCAGAAGTAGGCGTCACCTCCAAGGTCCCGCCCCAAGAGACCCACTTCTGCTAGCAAGGCACATGTCCCAAAGGTTTCACAATCTCCCAAACAACAGCACCCGCTCAGGCTGGCCTAGAACTCACGCTCCTCCTATGAGGGCTTGGACTATGAGTGCTCATGGATGAAGTCTTTTCTTACATAGACAATATCCAATGTCCAGTGCCAAGCAAATATCTTCACGTACTACTTGCAACATGAGTTTGAGAGGACATTCTGGGAGACAAGTATGCTAGTTAGGGATGCCAGGTACAATTAGCAGACAACCCTAAAATATCTTAAGCAGATGTGAAATCACTTTTACCACCCAGCGGAGTCTATAAATAAGCAACTTGAAGCTCACACCAGCAATCCTGAGGGCATTCAATGTTCCTGCTCCAGTGTGCTTAGCAGAACCTAAGTCACAGTACGACCATGGCACCTCTGGACCGACACCCACATTTCAAACACGCAGAAAACAGAAAGGAGAAAGAAAGAAAGAAAAAAAAAAAGATGTCATGCATGTCGCAGGACAGTATTTGTTTTTCTCTAGAGACATGGCCGAGTGGTGTCAACAGCCATGCTCTGAGGAAGAGGAGACAGAAAGAATGTAAGAGCCAGCACGCCAGGAAGTCTGGGAAAAAGTGTTTCTCCTAGAAGTGGGCGCACAAATAAGAAAAGAGCAACACTACTCTCCACAGACATATCGGTGGAGAAGAGGAATATTTTGTGAAGTCTCCCCACTTTGCATAAGTGGCTACTGCACAAGTCGGCCCTTTCACTGACCGAGACTCCTACACAGGCGTCACCCCCAGCTATAGCCGATGAGTTGGCAGGTAGGCTCCCCAACAACTCAAGGCTAGCATCTCCCTCAGACTGAGGAACTGGGAGTCACTGGCACCTCCTGCGTTAGGCTTTTCTGCCCTTGGAAGGATGGCACTGTGTCCTCATCATGTCTCTTAGCACCCTCATTCTGTCCAGTGACCACCAGGCATGTGGTGGAGCCCTCTCCCAGAAGCTACACCCTTACCCCCTCGGACTGCTAGCAAGAGAATTCGCTGTTCCCAGGAACGCCCCCCCCCCAACTGTTTGCTCAGTGCAGAATGGTTAGCCCTGAAACCATGTGTGTCCAACAACAAAAATAGACCCAGCAGATTGTGTTTCTATAATTGTGCGTGCAGGTGTGCATGTGTGTATGTGAGAGCATCTGTGCATATGTACATGCTTGTATACACACACACAGACACACTCTCACACACCAATAATAATCAAAGAAGAATAGGTATTAATTTGAGAGTAGGAGGGTATAGAAGGAGCTTGAGAGAGGATAACTGTGAGGGGCCGGAGGGAAGAGAAGTGATGACGTTCTACTTTAACTAAAATGGTTTTCTATTTCTTGTTTTTTGAAAAGAGAAAAAAGAAACTATTACAATTATAGATTATATAAAGTTTTCATAATTTGAGTTATCTGTGTCTCCTAAAGCATTTGGATTAAAAATTAGCATGTCTTTTCTTAAAAAGGAAAGACTGGGAGGGCTGTTAAGTTTTAGTTCAACCCATGGATACCCTGAAAACCAATTAGGATTCAGCTGGTCAGCAGAAAGGAAGACTAGATGCGGGGCCAGGAACAAGCAGTTCTGCCTTAAAGATATAAGCTGTGAAATGATTACTCTCCTCCTAACACCATCCCCACCCCCTGCTTTAGTCGCAATAGATGACAGCGAAATTGAACCAAGAGCGGCGAATTAACGAGTTAGCACTTCACAATCACACATTTGAGAAGCCCTACCCTCCCTACTTCCTCTGCCACCAGCTAGTTATAGGAACTGATTTCTAATAAACACAGATTGGCAGGTGTGCGTGGAGGGAGGGGGTCAACAGTGCACCCACACAGCTTTATTGATGGCCTGTCAATCAACTGCTCTTATTTTGTTGTTTAATTTTTTTTAAGTGCATGTAAGCACTTTCCCTGCTAATGGCTGACTTATTGAACAGCTCCGCAGAATAGTTCATCTCCCCCCACAGATGGTGGCGGCTGGTTATCTACTTTGTGGCTCTGGGTTGGAGGCTAAATTGACCTCATATTCATGGCCCCTTCCAGGGAAATTGCAGGGGTCTGAACAAATTCAATACTGTCCAATAAAGTACGGCTACCCAGCCTGTCCCCATCTCCTGTCACAGAGCTTCGGCTTTGCTGCTGAAGTAAAGGATGTAATTCGACAAATGGAGCATCCAGTCATATGGTCATGTAGGCCATTTTGTTAAGCCTGTAGGAGACTCTCCTTATCTAGAAACTTGGCCTCTCCTAGAAAGAAGACTGCTCCTCTTAAGCATGTGTGATCCTTGCTCAGATCACACAGGTCTGGGTAGAAACCACATGGACTGCCCCCTACCCATCTCCTAGCAACCAGGTATAGCCATTTGTACCCCTTCTAACTCATGCCTCCTTCAGTCTAACTCATTCCACCTAAATGTGCTCCTTGCCCTAAATATTCTTGACCATCTCATCCTTACCTTATCTGGAAAGCCCTTCTTTCTTTTCAGACCTGCTTACCTGATGACTCCACTACTCATTCAAATTCTTCCAACTTTTCCAGATGCATCCTCAAGTCCTCATTATTTCAAGCATCCTGTGAGCCTTCCCAATGGATGGGGTCCAGCCTTCTTAGAAAAACTCAGCGCTGGCATTCCCGGAATCCCAGATTTTGATAGTGACAGCAGTGATGACAGTGGTAATCATGACTATGATAATGATGATGATCATAAAAGTAAATTTCATTCATCTGATATAACTGTCATCTCTGAGGCTCACTGCTAAGTAAGCTCAACTTATCTAGCTCTTTCTGAATTCTGGCTGGCTGGTTCAACTCAGCTATTCAGGCTCAAACTCCTCTCCAAGCTGACTGATTCAGTCTGACTTCTCTCAGCTTCTCACTGAATTGCTCTGTTTGGCCTCAAATTAACTCTGGCAATCTGTTCTAATCTTCTGGATCCTTCTTAGTCTCTGGATTCAATTGCCTCTGCTGAACTGCTTGAATTCATGAACAAATCCAATTCCACTGCACTGAATTCAACCTATTGAACAAAACTCACTAACTAGAACCCAGAGATCTGCATGCCCCTGTCTACCCAGTGCTGAGATTAAAGAAGTGCCTGTATTTCAGCCAGATCACAGGACCTAGGAGGTCTCTGTATGTGATCCTTTGCCAGAGCAGTCATGTTGCCGGATTAAAATTTCTCTACAAATGAGAAGTAGAATGATGACTATTTTGAGTATGGTGATGCTAATGATGGATGTGACAATGAGAACCACGATGATGATAATGACCAGAGTAATGATGGTGACAAGACAATGGTGACAGAGATGATAATGATTGCGATGATGACCGTGGTGGTGGTGAAAGTGGCAACAATGAGATTGTCGGTGACAGTGATGATGTCAGTCCTGATGACAGTGATGTCGGTGACAGTGACAATGTCACTCCTGATGACAGTGATGGCTGCTGCAGTCTGAATATGAACCTCACTGACACAGGCTCGTATGGAAGGCAGTTGCTAACCAGTTTTGGGGAAGTGATTGTATTCTAATCAGAGAACTAATCCCATGATGAATGTATAACGTGGTGGCATTCATTATGGGAGGTGGAGGGAAGTGGAAGAGGGGCCTAGCTAGAGAATGCAGATCACTAGAGCTCACCTTGGGGTCAATATCCTGCTCTGACCCCTTTCTATATTCTCTTTTTCTGTTTTCTGTCCTCCAGGAGGTGGGCAACCTTTGCCACATGCTGTGATGTTCTGCCTCATCATGAGCCCAGAATCAACAGAACCAAGGATTATGGACAGAAGCTTTCTGAATCATGAGATAACAGGCCATCCTTCCTCCCTTAAGTTGTGGATGTCAGGTATTTTGTCATAGAGATGAGAAGAGTGGCAAATATGATCACATATTTGATGATGAGGAAGAAGATGACTGTGGTGGTGGTGATGGTGGTGGTGATGGTGGTGGTGATGATGGAGATAGTGATGGTGGTGATGATGATGGAGATGGTAATGGTGGTGGTGAAGACAAAGAAGATGGTGATGATGGTGGTGATGATGATGGTGATGGTAATGGTGGTGGTGGTGGTGAAGATGAAAAAGATGGTGGCAGTGGTGATGATGGTGAGACGATGACAGTGGTGGTGATGAAGGAGATGGTGATGATGGTGGTGATGGTGCGATGGTGGTGACAGGAATGGCACCGATTATGGTGAGAAAGGTTCTCATGTATCAAGCTCTTACTATGTAACTAACAAGGAGTACTTTAAATATTATCTCATTTCAAAATAATTGTTATACATTTAGTTTCATGAATTTATTTCATTACAATAACTCACTAAGGTAGATTCTGTATTAATTTGCATTTTTGACAAGGAGACAAGGGCAGAGAGAGGCCAGTGCTTTCTCAGCTGGTAGGCAGTACTCATGTACTCCTCAGGTGTACTCTAAGGCCATGTATTTAGCTTCATATTCTTGAGCTGTTCTCTGGTTCCCAACATCACATATTACCACTTAGTGTAATGCTATGCCACCGAGGGAAGGCACGCACCCTTAGTATTTGAGAAAGCTGCCGAGATGAAGGAGGGTCTGAAATGCTCACTTGATCCTGGAGGGGCTGCACTCTGTCCTGACCATCCATAGCTCTGCTGCATAAAGACATAAAACAAAGCCAACCCAGCAGAAATGGAAGGAGAGGGTGGGTTTGAGAGTTGGAAAGTCTCAAATGGAGGCAACTTGGACAGAGAGCTGTGAGCAGGCCTCCAGTCTGAGGACTGCAGCCACTATCGGAGGGACGGACATAACGTGGTCTAAAGCTGATCCCTAGGGAAGATTAGCTCTCTTGCCTGCTCTCTTGTTGCACAGATAGACAGCTCTCTAGTCCCAGGAAATGTTGTCACCATGAGGCAGAACCACACCATCATCTTGATCTGCTCTTTTCAACTTATTGGGCAAAGCTGGTTGGCAGCCATATTAGTGCTGAAGAAAGCCCCGTGTCGGATTACTATGATCTGGAGGTTTGACTGGGGAGAGGGATGCTAACTCTCCAACCCCAGCTGGCCCCTCCCACAATGCCGTCATAATGGCCCTTCCCACAATGCCGTCATAACCAGTGGGCTGCTTAGGCTTAGAAGAGTCCGGTGGTGAAGAGGACTTGAGGATTTAGATGTTCCAGAAGAAAAAAAAGTAGAACAGACCCAGGAACCCTGGTTCTGTGTCCCACGATAAAACACCATTTCATCTGAAGATTTGGGAATACCAGGCCTCATAGCCACCCAGTATGGGTAACTTTTCTATTGTGAGGCAGTGAGTGACTTGCTGGTGTCTACACATCCCCAAAGCCTTGAGGCAGAAACTGACCTTCCCTACCCAGCCACTGGGTCCCTCTGCTTGAGCACCCCAGAGAGATGAATGGAGGGGGGAGGGCTGATGCACCATTATCATTTTCTCTTGGCTTTCAGGAGGGACAAGTCCAGGAATACCCTGCACTGGCTCTTCCAGTGTCACCAGCAGGGTTACACGCCAGTTGCCATCAGAGCAATGTGTTCTTTCACTGCCCAAAGCTCCTTTGTTTCCTTCCTGTCTAATGTCCCCAGTTGCACAAGGGTCTCTTAGCATCTACCTAATAAGGTAATAAGTAAGCCATCATAAACCTTCTGACTCCTGGGGATGGCAAACCAAGACAAGGGGACAGAGAGTGACAGCTATGGCGGGCAACACCGAGAATGAGCCAGTCATGTGAACATGTCAGCACCCCAGCTTGCCAGCACCCCCTGTGTGCCACACGGTGTGCCAGGCCTCGACTCCAGATCCTGGTTTGCATAGAAGCAGGAAATCTCTCTTCATATAATATAACCCATTATTTTGTTTTGTTGTCGTTATTGGGTAAGGGGGTTTTGAATTACAAATTTAAAAGAAGAACAGCTGGCTACTAATCAAACCAAAAGCATGGAGATCAGCCTGTGGGCAGATTCTGGCTAAAGGTGGGAAACTAAGATGGAATGGATCATCTGATATTTGTAGAGTCACACTGATCTGGTGATGGGGATATGGTACGAGAAGCAGAGAGTGACAGAAAGGCCAGGCAAGCCCTTGATGGGGGCACTGAGACCTCTAAGCGTTTCAAAATGTCACATTCTAAGTTTGTCAAACTGGAGGCCACAGTGACAGAAGAATCCCCGTGGCCTGTCCCTGTGGCATCTCATATGAGGTGGGGGAGGGGCGCTGTGACCTTCTCTGTCTGCTTCTTTAGAGACTCAAAACCTCACACTGGTCTCTATGTATCTTCAAAAGTTTGTTGACAGTGTGCAAGTCATTGCCATTTGTGGATGACCAGGTCCATTCCTCTAGCGAGGCAATGAGGAGTTAGAGGACATCGTAGCTTCCAATACGATGCCCACCGGTTCCTGAACTAGGATGCGGACAGATTAAGAGGCATCACAGAGAGAGAGAGTTCCCCTGCTAGCTAGTGGCCAAGCTTTTACAAGTTCACTCTCTTGTATTTTGATACTGGCAACAAAACCACCTTCAGTTTCCGGTTTTGGTTTGTTTTTAAACAACTGTGGTTATGTATCTAGAAAGATGATCCGGTGACTTGAAGAACTGGCTGCCTTTATATATGGCTTGGATACCGTTCTCAGTGTCCATGCCAGACAGCTCACAACAGTGTATCACAGATGCTGTCTTCTGGCATCTCAGGGTGTCTTCACAAATGTGGTACATATATGCACAGAGGCACACAAAAAGTAAATATAAGTAAGTATTCAAAAATCAGTTCATATGTGCTGTGACTACTATTTTATCATCACCATCATCATAATCTAGATTTTGGCTGAGAAACCTGCAGAAGGATACCTGGCAGGAAGCCCCGTGAGAAAGCTTAAGTCACTGGGGTTCACTCATTCTGTCTCGTGACAGGCCTAGACCTTCAGCAAACCTTTCTTTCTGTGCTGAAATCTGCCTCTGCCGAATTCATCCTTACAAGCTGCAAATGAGAAAGGGTCAATTGTAGGTGTGTGTGTGTGTGTGTGTGTGTGTGTGTGTGTGTGTGTGTGTATGTGTGTGTGCGCGCGCGTGCATGCATGAGTGCACTTGTAGGTGAGCACACCGGACTTAGTAGAGCCATGGAAGGAAGATGTGGAACTGCTGAGGGACCACAGGGTTCTGAGAAGACCTAAATCTGAGACACGAAAGCTAAGTGCTATTTTTCTATGATACAGTTTGCAGCCAGGTGTAGTAGTGACCCACACTTGTAATCCCAGGTCTCTGAAGCTGAGGCAGGAGGATGACTAGGTCAGGCCAGTTAGAATGACACAGACACTCTGTCTCAACAACAAGCCACAAACACAGCTGGCAGAGAGGGCTGGTGGGACCACAGAAGGCAGTCATCTCTGCCCCTTCTCGGGGTGAATACCTGGAATCTTGGGGGCGGGGAAGACTGGTTTTTATCTAAACGTTCATTAAGATGGGAAACCCTGGATCGACCCATGTTTCTACCTCCCCTTCAGATGTCTAATGACAGCTATTATTTTCGGTATTAAAACCAGCGAGAACTTGACGATCAAGTGTAATACAATATCAGAACAGAAACCTCAGCTACCTGTAGACACATGGGTATCACACCTACCTGTAGACAAACTGGTAGCATGCCCAAGTCTCGGGATCGTTAACTCCCACTTTCCAACTCTTGCTGATATCTCTCTCCTTTGGCGAGCATAAGCCTCCCTGAGCTTCAAGGACCATCTCACGGGAACAGCAGTGTGGAGGCGCGGGTGCCCTGACATGGAATTTGCATGCAGTCACTCAGCCAAGCCCCCTTGACTACTGGCCCAGCTCCAGGCAGGATGGGCCTGTGCTAAAGCAGAGGGCAGGAACCACTTAAAACTTGAGATTCTTGAGAGCAAGGCCAATGAGAGCTGCAGAGCCCAAATCAATTCTTGATTCTGACCTCTGGTCCCCCCAGGCATGGAGCAAGGCAGGTCTGCTCATTTTTGTTTGGACCTCAAACTATCACATTTCTTTGAAATTTCTCTGTAATCCACAGAGCATGTGGTGAATTCTACAGTGATAATATGTTCATTTATTCATGAATTCAACAAATATTTATTGAGCCTTTGCCATATGCCAGGAACACACAGAGATCCCCACAGACACACTTTAATGATGAACTAAAATCCGATGTATCATTAACAAACCACCATTGGTGTGTGCGTGTGTACACATGCACATCACACATGAGCAAGCATGTGTGCATACACATACACATACCTGTGTCTGTGAGGATAGCGAAATCCCTTGAGTAGGCCAGAGGGTCTCCTGTCAGTCTAATTTACATTTTCTATTATTGAACCGTGCCATTTCCATACACTTTGAGAATATTCCTAAGTCCCCATGTTGAATCCGAATGAGTGAGGAACAACGGGTCGGGGATTTCAGATTGTCCAGGCTGGCATGACCTCAGTGGTCACAAGAGATATCTGTGCTCAAGGCTGTCCCAGTCCGACCTGGTTTTCAGACTCATCCCAGAAAAGCACTCAAACTCATTCCCAGCGTTCAACTGTGAGGATCCAGCAGTCTCAGCTCAGTTTCAGACCTTTTTAAAAGGTACCACAAGCAAGCAATTCCCCAATTCACCCAGCTCAGAGGGTCACAGTCCTGGCAGCACCTTAGCATTTTTGTTAGTTAGTTTGTTTGTTTTCTATGTTTGGTTTGGTTTGAAGCAGAGTATCTCATTACACAACTCAGACTGCCATCCTCCTGCCTCTGACCTCCAAATGCTAGGATTACAGACATGCAGTATCATGCCTGGATAGTATCAGCATCTAAGAAAGAAAGGAAGAAGGAAAGGAGGAAAGGAAGAAAGAAAGGGAAAGGAAAGGAAAGGAAAGGAAAGGAAAGGAAAGGAAAGGAAAGGAAAGGAAAGGAAAGGAAAGGAAAGGAAAGGAAGGAAGAAAGAAACCTGTTTTGGCTCGACTTACGTCAGTTTGACACAAGCTAGATGTCAAAGGATGTAAAAGAAGAGAAGCTCTATGGAAAAGATGCCTCCGTAAGATCCAGCTGCAAGCCATTTTCAGGTGTTGGTTCACAGCACTGAGTTGCAAACATAGCCTATCCACCCACTTCCCTATTGGAAGCCCCTCGTGGGAATGCTTTGGTCTCTTTCCGCTGTTTAAAACATTAGCCTGAGTAAATTATAAACAGCACGAAGTTAAAGTACCGTTCCTGAGGACACAGAGTCCGTCTTCTGGTCTCTGCTTCCAAGGTGGCCCCTTGAACACAGCGTCCACACCTAACAGAAAAGGCGAAAGGGTATAACTAGCCCCTGCCAGCCCTTGTATGACACCGACTCCATCCACCAGGACAGAGCGCTCACGACCCACTCACCTCCCTCAGACCCCACTTCCCAACACTGTTGCAATGAGGATTCAGTGTGAATATGAGTTCCGGAAGGGATGCAAACATCCCAACATCTATCAAAGGGTCAGGAAGCTCAGCGTCAACCCATAAGTTAAAGTGGACACTCAAACAGAGCTCTGATCAGTCTCACGCGCAGGACTACTTGGTGCCATGATGATGTGGCAGGCCACCATTTTCTCATGATGTTGTTTTTGTGGCAAAGCTTTCCATTTTTCAGAAGAAAAAAAAAAGTTGTTTATTGGGCTCATGTCTCCAAAACCAAGGAAATAGCATGAAACTGAGAACCTCAAGAGGGACTGGATGAGGGTCTGTATCCAGTTCCCTTCCAGCTGGCAGTCTTGAGTTACTTCGTTGCTCTCTACTTTCTTCATCCTCCCTTTTCCTGTAAGCCGCAGGCAACCAGCCTTCCACAGGACAAGCCGGAAGTAGAAACTGGCTGCAAGAACGTCTGCCAATGTGGCCTCCAGATGCTGGGGGCGGGGCAGGATGGGGGTGGTGGTGGTGTCCGATTGGCTCAGCTCTAGTCAAGTGACTACTTTAGTCCAATCAACTATGTCCATGAGTGGGATCTGGTGCCGTGAATCTGGAGGGTAGAGCTTGTCTGTAGGAAGGGAGGGGTTAGATTCAAGTAATGGGACACGCGGTGATGACACACTCTACCTGGTATTTTCTGTGGTCGCACACAGGTGGCTCTGGGAAGTCTTGAAGGTGATGTGAGGGTGTCTGAGAATGGACAGACTTGTTTAAAGCTGGACATTACCTTTGGGCTTGCTTGCTTCCCCAGGCAGGAAGGAGAGATGTAAGGGCTCTGCCATGGGTGCCCCCACCTCCCTTCTCACCCTTTAAGCTGCCCTTGAGAGTGTTTGGCACAAACACACTGCGAGCTAATTACCAGCAGGACTTAATCAAAACTATTCCCAACTGCAGGCATGATACTAGCCAGGAATGTCTCCAAGCTGAAATTCTTAGAATACTTGTTTTATGAGGAACTTTTTACATGTTAACTTTTTCCAAAAGCCAACGCAAGGAGCGGTCCCCATAGACACGTGAGAGCACTTGGCTGTCTTAATCCTCTCATGATGTTTCATTAATATCCATTTTCTCCTGGCATCCCAGCCTGGCAGGTTCTTTTTACAAGTGCTCTAGTCTCTCAACCTCCTGACTTTTATTTTTTCACTTTAACTTTTCCCTAGAGTTCTTCCTCAGTTCCCAAGAAATTCTCCTAAATCCTCTCTATAAAAAAATAAAAAGTAAGAAATGGAGGGCACCCCGGCCTTCACGGCTCCCTTCCATCCCCACTTCAAACTTGTTCCATAAGAGATAGGTTGGAGGAGAAACACTATGAAACAAGCTTTAATACAGTTCCTTAACCCTAACCTTAAGGCTGTCTCCCCTCCCAAGCACAGTCTCAGTGAGTGCTATTCTGCTCTCTCTCTCTCTCTCTCTCTCTCTCTCTCTCTCTCATGTGTGTGTGTGTGTGTGTGTGCTTGTGCACATACATTCTTTCCTTCCTTTTTGTATCTTCTTCCAATTATATAATATTAATATTAATAATAATAATAATTTGGGTTTGGGTTTGTGCACATGAGTGTAGCTGTCTGCAGAGAGTGTCAGATCTCCTGGACCAGCCACAGTTACATGCATCTGTGAGCCACCCAGAGTGGCTGGGAAGTGCATCCTGTTCTCTACAAGATCACAGGCACTCTGAAGGCTGTCCCTCACTCCCCTTACTGACTTTTTTCAACACTCAGAAGTTGAGGCCTGGTGAACTGGAGTTCATTCCCAACTGGCTGTGTCCTGTTCTATAAGCTCACCTCTTCCTGGCTCTTTCTGAGCTGGTGTGAAGAGGAGGTCATGCAATGAAACCTTGCAATCCAGGGCTGGAAAGAAGTTCTATGGATACTTTATAGCACAAGAAATCATCCCAAGGACTCACAAAAGGGTTACATGATGTTAAAGTTTCTAAATAAAACTAAAAACTATCAGTGTGGTAACAGAAAGCAACAGATGGGAGACAGTCATTGCCTGCTGTACCTTAGATAGGGGCCTGATATTTAGAATATATAAAGAACAGTGAAAATTAACACTAGAACTGGTGAGAGGAATTAGCAGGTAAAGGTGCTGACTGCCAAGCTTCTAGAGTCGTGCTGGAGGAGACAGCCACCTTCTGTAAGTCACACTTGGACTTCCATATGTGTACCAGGCCATGTGAGCCTAAATAAATAAATAAATAAATAAATAAATAAATAAATAAATAAATAAATGTATGTTTCTTTGAGTACTCAAACCATAAAACTATCAGTTAGTAAATACACTAATGAAATGAACAAACAGTTCTGAGAAGACAAAACACAAATGATCAATAGATATTTTTTAAATGTCCAATATCCTTAGACATTAGGAAAATGGGAATGAAAACCATTTTGAGATTCCATCTCAGCCTCGTCAGAAAGACTCTGATCAAGAGAACAAATGACATCGAATGCTCAAGACTCTTTAAGGAAAGGAACCATTGTTCACTGTTGGTCAGATAATCAGCTAGTGCAGTGGATGTGGAAATCTGTATGGAGGCACTTTAAGAAGTTAAACTAGAACTATGTTAAAATGATTCATCTCCTCATCATAGACCCAAAGGATTCTACATCCTGCCACAGAGATCCTGCCACAGAGATCCTTGTGCACCCCTGTTTGTTGCTCTTCTGCTGACAATAGCCAGCCACAGCCCCGTCTAGATGCCCATCAAGATGAGAATGGATAGTAAAAGCTTGGCATACATACCCAGTGAAACTTTACTCAGCTCTTAAGGCAAATGAAATTTGCAGGACAATGTGCAGAATCGAGAAGTGCCACATTTAGTGGCACAGTCCCAGAAAGACAAATATCACACATTCTCTCACATTCCTCTACCCTGGGGCCCCTGACTTTCCATGTTTGTGTGTATGCCAATAAGGGTTTGTAAGAGTAGAATGGAACTAGATAGGATAGGAACAAGGAGCTGAGAAGAGGGGCCAGGGGAACAATCACATGTGACATAGTAGTGGGACAGAGGCTCCTGGGAAAATGAACGCAGAAAGGACACGGTGTGGGAAATGGGAACACAAAAATAAGTAAATGTTTTTTTCTTCTTTGAAAAATCTCACAATGAAGCCAAATTCTTTATAAGCTAACAACGCCAGCATCAAATATTCACAGTTAACTAGAGCAAGGTAGATCTAGAGCCAGGGCTGCCCAGCTATGAGCTCTGTGGAAGATAGCAGGTCCTTGGTGGTTTTGCTCGAAGGTAAGTCCTCTCTGGTCCCAGACTCTCTTGGCAGCTGGCACTGGCAGACAACTGGAGGGCAGAAGCAGGCAGTCAAGGTGTTGCTCTTCTTAACTCTTTATCTCCATTGCTTCTCTGGCAAGGATGAAGTCTTTGCTCTGGCTTCCATGGCTGAGCAGCTGAAGCCATCAGTCTAGCTGAGCAGCTGTAAGCCATCAGTCTAGCTCCTTATAGACCACCTGAATCCTGTGTGCTGGTTCCCCTCAACTGAACTCTCACATTGAACTCACTTAGGAATTTTTGCATTTTGTTCCTGTTCTTGTTGCTATTTTCTAAACAACAACAACAACAGATAGTATCTACTCATTAGATATTAAAAACCTCTGCCTATCTAAAAGATGCTGTTTCTAAAACTATCTGTTGACCTGGAGACATGGCTCAGTAGTTAAGAGCACTGATTGCTCTTCCAGAGGTCCCGAGTTCAATTCCCAGCAACCACATGGTGGCTTACAACCACCTGTAATGGGATATAATGCCCTCTTCTGGGGTGTCTGAGAACAGCTACAGTGTACTCATATAAATAAAAATAAGTAAATAATTCTTTAAAAAAAAATAGTGTATGAGTTAAAGCTCTGAGTTACAAAGAGCCATTAAGAAAATATTTCCAGTCCCTCATAAGCTGACACATGGCCCTAACATATATGCTATTGGATTGTGTTATCTGCAGTTTACAGGTCCAAGAGAGCAAAACTGATCTGTCTAACGAAAAGAGTCTGAGTATACTTTTGGTGCCCCGGCAATGGGTAATTGTCATAAAAGTTCCCACTGACGCTTGTTTTGTTAACATTCTCACAGTTCTCTTCCGAGGTGTGTGCAGGCTTGTGTGGAGGTAGCCACACTTTGAGTCGTTTATTCCTGGGCTGGACTATCCTACAGTCTGGAGAATCAAATGTAGTGTAGATCTTCTATCTTCTGAGTGATCTCCTGACAGGAGGTATCTTTCTCGCATAGGGTCTCCATATTCCCAATGCCAACGTCACGGGTTACAAAGAGGGTAAGAGTGGCCCCTTCCTTACCAAAGGCTGACATAGGTTTTAGTCATTAGATCAGGCAGTCTTTAAAACAGCCCCAAGATGAACATTAAGTGCTCACCTTTATCCCTGTTCATCAATGCTCAGGGAATGATGACTAGTATCACACTGCCTGATGGTGAACATGCCCAGGTTCTCGGTACCATGCTGAGTGGCCACATCCACTCTTGCACTCTTACACATCACATTATAGGAGGATTATGAAGCAGAATGCCAAGGAAAGCTCTGCCTGGTCTATTCCCCCCATCTCTCAGAATAGGATTCCTTGTCCATAATCTACATACTGTTCCCTAGTTGACCCCTCCTTGTCAGCCTTCCTTCAAGATGACTTCCCCACTCTTATGGCTGCCCCTCTCTGATGTCCTCCTTTCCCGACAATCTACAAGACACCGTGAATCCACACTGAGTGCCATTCAATCCCGCTGTCCCCAGACTGTGTTTAGAGACACTTCTCATTGTCTGCCATGCAAAAACACAGGCTTTTATAATAACTATGGCTCCTGGCTCACAGCTAATATTTACTGAGCACTTCTTGGCGCCAGGCGGTTCTTTAAGCTCCTTCCCTACAATAACTTGTTTAATATTTGCAACAGTAGGACTGAGTGCTTTCATTATGCTCTTTTGACATTGGGGCAAACTTAGAAGAGAAAGTAAGAAGGTTTCTTATGCTCCAAGTCAGCCCTGGCCACAGTAACAAAGCATGAAAGACCATAGCACTTAAACAATGGAAAATTTTCTCTCATACATTGGGAGGCTGGAAGTCTGAGAGCCTCATGCCAGCATGGTGAACCTCACCCCGTGAGTTGTTTGAAAAGTGTAAACTGACCTCTCCCCACTCCCCAACTTCCAGGTGATGTATCCCACTCATCTGCTCAAACTATGATGTCATCCATCTGAACCTATGACATCATGGTCCAGCCATTTCTGGTACCACATCCTTGATCCTTCAAACTGTGGACTAAATAAGTCTCTTTCCTTTATACTTTGTCTAGCCTTAGTTAATTTGCTGTAGTAATGGAAAAGAGATGAATAAATATCTCATGAGGACTTCATCTTTATCACCTCTCGAAGACCCATCTCCAGATATAGCACATTCACACTAAGGGTGAAGGTTTCAACTTGCAGGTTTTGGGTGGATACAAAGAATATTCAGTATCATAGGTTCAAAAAGGGAAAGCTGGGGTGCAAATTGAACCCTTGGATTCTTGGCCACCAAAATTATGCTTTCATGTGACTGTATAATAGTGACTTCTTGGATGTTCAGCATCTTTCTATACCTATTATCTATGTGCCCCAACAAAGGAAGGATATGTAGTTATCCATAAGGTTTCCCAGGTGGGCACACTGTTGGAGAATTGATAACTTTAGATTGAGGCTTAGGGAGATGTGACATGAGGCCACATGGTTGGCCATGGTGGCTTCTGACTCCCAGCATGGAGTCTGACTTCCTCTGATCCAGGTATCACTAGCCAGTAGGCAGATACTGACTAGAAATCTGGACACATCGGCACACAGGATTCTGGAGTTTATATCAAGGCAGTGCTGGGACTGGGAGATGATTACAGAAACATGGAAACATGCCCGAGAAGATGCACGCTGCTCAAGAAGAAAGGAAAGGCAACCCTGTGTAGAGACCTGGGTTTGAAACCCCGTTACGCTGCATGCTCTTGGGCCATTTCCCCAGTGGGAAAGTGATCCAGGCTTTGGAGATGCCAGCACGCATTGCAGATATGTTACGGTCCTGGGGACAATGATGCATCTGCACCATCAACCCTGGAAATAACCTGGGTAGGAGTATTTGTCATCCCAGTCACCACTGGCTCAGGGAAGGACCTTGTCAAAAGCCATATGCTGGCAAGTGGCCAAGCCAGAAGTTAATCTTATATTTGACCATCTCTCTATTGAAAGATTTACAACTATTAAGGACTTAGTGTAAACACCAAGCTGTAGGGCTGAAAGGAGCAGGGCACATTCTGGGTGACCATCCCAGGACAGAGTCCTGCTCCCTTCAGATATGGTGCTCCCATACACATCAGGCTCCCAAGTTGGGCTTGACCTTTGAAGTCATGTCTTCACCTTCGTGCCGGCCAATGGGACTCTTAGCCTTGGCTCAAGCTCTGCTCTCTCCTTGGGAGGTCTGTAGCTCCTATACTACTTTAGCATATTGGGTAACTGAGCCAAAGTGGTGCTGTCAGCATAGAGGATTCTGGAACCCAGCACTGGGAGCAGCTCCACAGCTTCTATTTCTCTGTCCTGTGACTTCTAGTGAACTCTCAGCATCCAAGAGCATCCTTAACAAGTCTCCCTGAGTTCCCAGCTGCTTTGCACTCAGTCCCCAGCACCCTATATTCACCTTTCTGTTGCTCTAGCTCTAGGTTTTCACAGTCTCTCTTCTCGCTAGGTTCTCTCTTCTCTGCCCTCTTCTATCTTCCATTTACCCAAACCCTAGCCCAGCGTGGTTTAACTCAGAGTTAACGTCCCGTATCCTGTGTACTCCTTGATGCCTGTGGGTTCCAAGGATAGAGGACTCCCCAATGATTGCTCAGTTAGAACCTTACTTCAAGAGCTACTGGCAGGAGCAGGACAGTATGATGCTCTAGTTTAGGCTCTGGAGCTAGACAGTGCAGGCTCATATTCCAACTCTCTCCTTTACCAGGTATACATATTCATTTCTCCTTGATGCTGTAATAAAATGCAATCTGCTTGCTGCTTTAAAGCATCACACACATGCTAACTTAGAGTTGGGAGTTACATTCCAAAATCAAGGTGGTGGTGGGGCTGCCTTACCATGGAGACTTCTTACAAAAGAATCTGTTTCGTTGTCCCATTCAGCTTGAGAGGATACCAGCAGTCCTTGTCTCCCAGCCCCTAACCCCATGACCCTGTCATCTGCTTTGATCATATGATCTCAAACTCCCTTCTTGCCTCAGTTTGAAAGCATACTTTCAATGCTATTGGGCCTAACATCTCATCTAAGAATCTTAACAACACCTGAAAAGTCTTCTTTGCCAGGTGAGGGAACACAGTGACGGACTGAGAAACCGAGTCGTGTGCATATCCTGAGGACTGCTAACCTGTCTGCCACAGTGAGTTATTTAAACGACATTTCCTCAGCTGTCAGATGGGAAAGGCATGAGTAGATGTATGGGAGGCCTTTCAACAGAAGCCTTCTGAGGAGATGGATTGTTGCTAGAACCTCTTTTAGAGAAGACAATGAGCTGTGGGGAGGGATTGGAAAGGCCACGGAGGAAGCCCTCACACTGTCAGCAAGAAAGGGAAGATGCCTCACATTGAAGCTCCGCCTCCAAAGCCTGGACATGGTCTGGCTAAGAGGACAATATTTGGTGTGACATTAAAGACACATATTGATCTTCCACCCAGTCTACAGGAAATTCCCCTCAAGTTTCTTAGATAATGAGGTTAAAAGAAACCACAAGGGTTCAATTAACCAGAGGTTATTTATGCTGTGGTCTGTGTATGTGTAAAAGCCAGGGAGGCCTGGACCTGGTGGGAATCCAGACACACCATAGTGCAATCACTTGTCTTGTCTATGGCACACTGGGAGTGGGGAAATGGGAAGCAATTATGAGGAGTAAAATTAATAACCTGGTTGCCTGTAATCCCCGCTCTTGAGGGAATGAGGCAGGATTGTGAGTTCAAGACCAGTCTGGGCTACATCACAAAACTCTGCAAATAAAATAAAACCAACCAAATCATGCATTTGAACATGCTTGGCACACCTTAAAAATTTTGGACATTTACAAAAACATGGACCCAGATAGGAAACATAAAAAAATGAATTTAGAAAGAGGAGTAAAAATCCTCCAGTCATGGGCGAAGTCAGATCCCCAGAGAGGATTCATGTTCAACAAAGGGGAGGTAAGTTGAGGGTTGTTGACCAAGAAGGTGCATCCTAGTTTCCAGATGTGTTGGTGTCACCTTATTTGGGAAAAGGGTTTTTGTAGATGTGAAGAATATGAGGATGTGGAGATTAGAGCATTAGCCATAAAGATCCCAACCCAATGACATAGGTCAAAGAAAGTCAGAAGAGAGGTCTATGCCACCAGGAAGGTGATAAAGCCACTGGAAGAAGGAAGAGATATGAGTTCCATTCTCCCCAAGAGCCTCTCTTTCCTCCTGATAGTAATTTTGGACTCTGGGGGGGGGGGGTAAGGGACATATTTATGTTGTTTAAAGCCACCTGCTGCATGGTCATCTCTTCCAGAAACCACAGAGGGCTGATATAGTGGGTGTGGCCACCCTCTCCTTTCCCAGGAGGTCAGGAAGCAACAGAGTCACAGCCCTTCAGTGAGGATGGGGACATTCTCATGGGCCAGCACTAAGGACCCATTCTCATTGGCCAGTGCTAAGGACCCATTCTCATTGGCCAGTGCTAAGGACCCATTCTCATTGGCCAGNGCTAAGGACCCATTCTCATTGGCCAGCGCTAAGGACCTGAAAGACTACTGCTGCAGATACACTCGAGCTCTGACTCCAAACGCTCCTATGTCTCGTTAACCCGTAGCATGCTTTTCTGTTGGGATATTCTTCCCCTACCAAGAAGAGGTGACGTAGCTCAAGGCTAGCCAACAGGTCTTTCTCTACCTCAGGATACCTAGTTCTAAGCAGCTAACTTAACTAAGGAGCTGCCTCACAAGGCCTTCTCATTTTAGCTCTTTGCTCTCCTGTTCTGAGGTACCCCTCCAGCCTTCCTGTCACTCCAGTGGGCTCCTTCTCCCACCTGGCTTCCAAGTCATGCTTTGCCAAACAGGCTGTCACAGTTACATTGCAACCAAGCAGTACAATTGCTGACAGAGGAGGCAATATCAGGACATGCGGAGGATGAGCCACCGTCTGAATTAGCTTCTCCCTAGTGTGAATGGAGATTTGGAACCAGAGATGGTCATGTTCTTGCTCTATGCTACTCTGGGTCCATCTGTAAACTCAACACCCTTCTCCATGGTCCCGGAAGGCGTAGCTCTGAAGCTTTGCGTCCATAGTGTTTGCTCATCAACACTGTGGAGACGGAGCATGACCTCCCATCCTCAAGGAGGCACAGTGAAGGCAAAGTTAGCCACTGAGAAGGATAGTCATAGAGGAATGGAGCCAAGCCTGCAAGTCACAGAACAGACTGTACTGTGAAACAGTGTCTATTCCTCAACCTGTGAGGACAGAAGGAACCCCTGACTTCATTTGTTCCATAAAACTTACCTTCAGGAGGCTTCTCCTATGTTGGTGGCTGATATTTCTAAATGACAACACCATTCACTTTTTCCAGAAAAAAAACAAAACAAAACAAAACAAAACAGACTTGACTCATGGGGCACAAAATCATCTGCAAGATGGAGAACCTGGAGAACCATTGATGTCATTCAGAGGAAGTCTAGACTTTAGGGGCCATGGGTCAGAGAACCAGGAGAACTGGTGACCAAAGAATGGACTGGTGGCACATTGGAGCTCAAACAGGGGGCCAGTTTGCCCTTACCCTGCCTTTTGCTTTACTCAAACCTTTCATGGGTTACTAAAGGTCTCATATTGGTGACAGTGGGTTTTCTTCATTGAGCCTACTGATTACCTCCAAGTCTTTTCCAGAAATAACCTCACAGACACAGGGAGATGTAATTTTAATTTTTTTCAAAACCCATTTTTAATGATGGTTCTTAAATGCTTTACCCGACCCCCCCACCCCCTTATAGCCCACCACCCACCAGAGGTAGTGAGAAAGAAAGGATACGGGAGAAGTGAACCTGTTTAGAAAGGTTCTTTGGAGCAACTCCCATCTGTGTTGTCTGGAAATTGGCAGTTCAGTTCACAGCTTAGCAGTGGCGGCTCGATCCACTTGCAAACACCTCACGAATACACCAGCAATCCAGTCCAGTCAAGTCAGGGAAACAGGAACAAGTAGCATGACTCAGCAGAGTCAGCCAGGCAGGCCTCAGCCTTGGCTGGAGTCAGCAGGAGGGACCTAGAGGGACGCCAGAAGTTGTTGGCTGTGCCTCTCTCAGGGACCCAAAAAGATCAGTGAAAACTCGAGGCCCCCAAGCATTGCACAGCGAGCTGTACCAGCAAACCTAGTTCAGTCTCCATCACCGTTGAATCCTTTTGATCCTCTCTTCAAACATCACGTGTCCCCCATATGTCTTGCCTCAGCAGGAGTCTTGCCTCAGCCTGTGCATCTGTCTCAGCTGACATCAGTCTGCCAATCAGCCTGAGTCTGAGGAAGCCGCAAGCAACTGCAGCACACCGCCGCCAGTATTTTGGTACATTCCTTTCTATGGAGTCCCAACATATGCAGCTCAACTACGACATGTAAGGCCGACCAATGCATGTGTGTCGTTAGCAAAGAATCCTTCATCTCATGTCCTTTCACCTGCTTGCTTTAGCAGAACATCCTCTTTCCTGTGTCTGCTTCGGCGAAACGTTCCTTCCCGAGTCGGCCTTAGCCTTTCACACCTGTGTCCACTTTAATGAACTGTTCCTTCCTGTGTTTGCCCCAACAAAACACCATCCGATCGACTTTCCAAAGAACCCTTGAGTTTCTACTTCGGGGTGGGGGGGAAGTAATGTTCACCATTGTTAAGGCTTAAGTATTTGTGTGCTGGGAACTTGGTTGCTAAGGTGGTGGTCTTTGGGGGGCGGGGGGAGAGCACTGTACCCTAAGAGAGCTGAGTAGAATGAGAAGACTTTGGTTCACCTGAAGATGCACCCTTAGAAGGGAATAAGGTGTGTCCATTGAGACACCCATCAGCTCTGGGTAGAGGATTGTTATGTGAGCCTTTGAATCTCTGTAGCTGTGCGCTAAACCAAGCTCTTCTCTTTGTAAAGCAAGCTTGCCTCTGGTATCTCATCACGGAAACCTCTGGGCATCCCTTAGACTAGGAAAATGGATAAATAAAACAAACACCACAGCCTCCTAGGAGCCCAATATGATTTCAGAACCCTTTCCCCATGCAAGGCTCTAAGCGGTGCCTTCAAGCTAGGCTAAGTTAGGACAAAACCTATTTGCCTTCTCTGAGTGCCTCCAAACTTCTCATTTCACAAACCAGGGAGACTAAGAAGAAGAAAAGGGGAGCAGACTGCAAAATAATTTACTCATGAGCAGGAGGGAGGTGCAGGGGCCAGGGCTCTGGATCCCAGCCCAGGGCATGACCCATCACAGTCCCTGCGTGCAGGGAAGGCTGCTTCTGCATCCACATTCTTCACCCCCACACTCCCCATCCCAGCAAGCCCCGAAGTCTGTACTGTTTGTTTTAGTGAACGCACAAATCTGGTCTCTACAGGATGAGCGTTAATAAAATATGCGCTCTAACTCTGTGTAACAAGGAAAATATAGAATACATTTTCTATTCCCATTGATCCCCAGGCCACTGGCAGTCCACCAACAATTGATTTAGCCATTTGATTAGTTTGGGGGGAAAACATTATATTTTAATAGAGTATATATAATTCTAAGTTACTGCTTTGAAGTTGAACCAAATATTAAAATTACCTCTTTTTATGGATACTGCACAGCTATGAAGCTATCTAATTGCAGCCTTTTTTTTTTTTTTCTAAGTGGTTTGAACTGGAGAGAAAAAAAAAAAAAAAAAAAAAAAAAAAAAGAAATCTGCGAAGCTTTCTTCGTGTGCCTGAAGGTTGCCAGGCCAGACAGCCCCTGCGACAAATCAGAAGATGCAGATGTTTGTGGTTACAGTCACACCAGCATGGGACCCACAATTAATAGATACAAAGCTCAGTTACATAGGCTGTCACCCTGAGCTACATGGTCTGTCACCCTTCATAGCGGCTCCCGGGTCTATCACTGTCTCCTTCTCTCCATGAACCTCAAGTTCAAGGCTGTCAGCATTCAGCCAGACTTCTAGAGGAGGCATTCACTAGGTGACCCTGCCGACCTCCAGCATCTGTTTTCCTCTCCACAGTCAGAGATCGCTTTAACTGTGATGTTCACGTCAGCTCACACCAGGGGCCAGATTTTTACTTAAATCCCTTTGGGGCCACCTGTAACCTATGGCAGAGTCATCAAGTTGCAGACAGGTCAAATCTGGCCCATCCCCCTGCCCCTGCAGATTATATTGCTTTAGAACATTACCCTCCATTTGCACAGAGCTATGGCTACTTTTGTATGACAAACTTGGGTAGTGGGTCATTGCAACCTTGTCCTATAAGGTCGAAAGTGCCTAATGTATGGGGCCCTTCATGGTACCGCTTGTTACTTGGGTTCACCAGGACACGCTGCTCACACCACCTGTCCTCTGCTCATTTCTTGCTGGTTATATGGTTACCCTTTGTCGTTCCACCACCACCACCACCCCCAAGCCAGAGACTGCTCTAGGGTCTCCACCCTGGCTGTTGATGCTAACTCAAAGCTGATCCATCACGGATGCATGGCTGACTCTGCTCACTCATTCAGGTCTGAGCCCCCTAAAGATGCTTGTCGGGGTCACTCTTTCCCATGGTGCTCTGTAATATTTCTCCTGGGAGAAGTGAGGGTAGAACTGGTTGGCTTGTGAAAGCCGCTTTTATTGGTGATTGTGCTGTGACAGCAAACCCTTGGTCCATGGACATGTTTTGCAGTTTTGTATAGCATCCTTCTTCCTGTAAAAAATGACTTCCGGTGGGGGGGGGTTACTAAGAAGCTGGAATGTCTCTGGGTTTTGATGTAAAGAAGCCCTCTGAGCTATCACTGTGGGCCCTTCTAGGAGGTTCTCTCCCATCCCACATTACCATCTGGGGTGCACATTCTTTCAAGCCTCAATACTCCTCACTAATGACTTCCTGCCTGCAAGAACCCACTACTGACACTGGGATCCAGGAGCTAGATGCAGTGGGTTGTAGGAGCACATTTTACAGATGGGGAGACTGAGGCTAGGCCTGGGCCAAGGGCCTCAGACAATGGCTTTAGCTCACCTTACTTACGTGCCTTCTCTTTGCCTCCCCCTGCCTTCATTCCCAGTATGCTCATTCTTCATGGTATCAAAAACTGTCTAGAGCACTGGTTCTGAACCTACAGGTCGAGACCCCTCAGGGGAATCCCATATCATAGATCCTGCATATGTGAAATTTACATTACAATTTGTAATAGTGGAAAAGAACAGTTATGAAGTAGCAAAAGAAAATAATTTTATGGTTGGGGGTCAGCACAACATTGAAGGGTTGCAGCATTAAGGAGGTTGGGAACCACTGGGTTTCCCCTGTGATCCAGTGGATGTCATTACCAACCCACCCAGGGGACAGAGGGTCAGCATCTTGCCAATTCCTTTTCTCCTTCAGTGACTCTGCCAGGCTGATGCCACAGCCAGCCAGGGGTTCTTCTCCCTCATGCGGTGTGACAGCCCCTCCACTAGTTCCACTCCCTGCCTGGGAAGCCGGGGCCTAACAGGTTCTCTTTCATCCGCATTCAGATACATATTGTATCGCCTAGGTGACATCAAAAGGTCTGTGTCGTTACATATTCTATTTCTGAGAGGAGAAAACTAGCCCCTTGCTTTATTAACGTGGCAAATGTTGACTCTAGTAATGAAAAATGCAGAAATGCCAGGCAAGTTTTGATGAATAGGTAATAGAGGAGAGGCTCTGAACGGCGATGAGTAATTTTTCTTCGGGGCTTCTGTCGCACTGTACAGAGTCCCTGTGTGAGGCTGCCCTCTCTCCTTGGCAGGCCTGTGTGGGTCTAGAGGCCCCCAGATATGTATCCAGCCCCAGGAGCCTGGGTTCTCACTGTACATCAGTCCCTGAAACTCATCTTCATTCTTGCTTAACTCCAGAGCAGGGTTACTGGGCACTAGTTCCAATAACTGGGTTCTAAGACCCTCAGGTAAGACTGCCCAGCTGTGCTCAGCTCTTTACAGACACCATCTTGGGAGACCCCTGCCCCCCACAGTGGGTACAGCTATTCTCTTTCCTGTGAGTGGAGACTGACACGGGGGCTCGTTTTAATAGGTTATCTCAGGGCAAGCCGTCAGAGTTTAACCTGTAACTCAGTCTTCAGGGTCACACCAGCATCTACTAAGTTCTAAGGCAAGATAAATCTTGGCTGGATTTTATTCAGCATTTCTCACACTCACGAGGGCCCCAGTTCCCTTCAGCATGTAGAAGAGGAGCCAGTGACGGGATGGCCACCTCAAGTGACACAACAGGGACCTCTCAGAATGAAGAATGTCCTTAAACAAGTATAGGGTGACCTGACTGGACCTGGCCATGTCTTGACTATTCAAATGTCTATCTTTGGTGAGCTTTATGGCCTCTAAAAAGCAGAGCTCCCACTTGCTCTGTTTACCACTGCTATAAGAGAATATCAGAGGCTTGGGAGACAGAGAGAGAGAGAGAGAGAGAATGGAAATTCTGCTTGCCTCACAATTCTGATGGCTGGGAATTCTAAGATCATGGTTCTGACATCTAGCTGATTCTGTTAATGCCTTGTTGATGGGCTGTAACGGGGCACAAGGTGTCACATGGCAAGTGGATTATGTGAGCCAGCTCAGTTTTGCCCTCTTGTAAAGCCACCCAGGCCATCATTGGGCCCACCTTCTGGATCTCATCTAAATCTAGTCACCTTCCAAAGGCCCCCAATCCCAAAGGCCATTCATACAACTCCAGCAGTGATGGCCCTAGCACATGAAACTGGGAACACGTTCAGACCACATCAGAACTTTAGACTGGCAAGCAGTCCCTCACGGGCACTTTCTGGTGTGAATGCGGTGACACCAGAAGGGACAGCAGGACAAGTAGGTAGGCCCAGTCAAGCACATTCCTAGCCCCTGTATGAATCGTAATGGCTAAGGTCACTGAGTAAAAGATCGGCATCTGAGTGGCTTTTCTATTGCTGATAAAAAAAAAAAAAAAAAAAAAAAACACTATGACCCAGGCATCTTACAAAAGAAAGAGCTTAGCTGGGNATGAATCGTAATGGCTAAGGTCACTGAGTAAAAGGAAGAGAAGAGAGGGGAGAAGAGAAGAGAGAGAAAAAAAAAAAAAAAAAAAAAAAACACTATGACCCAGGCATCTTACAAAAGAAAGAGCTTAGCTGGGCTTATGCCAGAGGGTGAGAGTTTCTGATGTTAGAATGAGGCCACAGAGTAGGGGGGGCTGGAGCAACAGCTTAGAGATCACACCTTGAACTGAGAAGAGAGACAGGGAGAACCCCAGGAATGGCTTGAAACCTCAAACCCCATGCCCAGTGACACACCTCCAACACAGCCGCCACTCCTAACCCTTCCCAGACCATTTCATCAAGAGGGGATCAATCATTCACATGTATCAGCCTATGGAGCCATTCTCATTAGGACAAACACATTTCATTCCCTGGCCTCCAGAGGCTCACGGCCATATCAATAAGTATAAATTGCATTTAACCCAGCTTCAAATATCCCCATAGTTTTGCCATCTCAACTCTGTTTAAAAGTCCAGAGTCTCTTCTGAGACTCAAGGGAATCTCTTAATTATAAACCCCTGCAAAAATAAAATTTATTTTAATTGCATACTTCCAAACCACAAGAGCACTGCGTTTATATTACCACATCAGAGGGGGGGGGGGGGAACTAAGGACAAGGTGAGAAAACAATGAGCCAGACAGGATCAAGACCCAGCAGAGCCAAGTCCAAGTCCTGCTGCTCTGTGAACAATGTCAAAGGGCTTAGCTGGCCCTGCCCTGAAACCCATTTCTCCCTCCCTTTCTCCCTCCCATACTTGCCCAGCCCAGCCCAGCCCAGCCCAGCCCAGCCCAGCCCAGCCTGCCTCCCTGTCCCTGTCCCTGTCCCTGTCCCATACCCCTCCCCGTTCCTCTCCTCCTCCCCTCCCTTCCCTCTCTCTCAGGTTGGATGTACTACCTGCATGTAACTCTCCTTGGCAGACATTCCCTGGCTCTAGCACCTCAGCATGCAGGGGTCTCCAAGAGACTCCAGGCTTCACTCTAACACCTCCGGGAAATGGCCTCTCAAGGCCACCATGCATGGATTCTCCTGCCACAGGCCTTTTCCCCAGAAGCTTCACTTACCCATGGAGGAAGATTATTGGATCCCTTTGCTCATGCAGCCTTCATGACTAAATCCAGAACCGTGCGGATGACACCCCCAACATCTTCTATCAACTTGGGGTGAGCCCTGCCACGCCCCCCCCCCCCCATTGAGTCACATTTGTGGCAGCTTTGATTTGTTGCTTTTTAGGAGCAGGAATCTCTTTAGGTCTTTTCCTTTTACAAGTTGGCAGCTTAGTTGGGTGGCAGCTTGCCCCCAGGGTATCCCTTCCTTTTCCTAGCTCTCAGTTCTGAACTCTTCTTAATCTCTTATCTTTCAGCAGAAGCCTTGGCTCCAATGTTAAATTTCTTGATCCTTTTCCCCCTTCAAACTGTACATTTTTATTTCTTTTCGCCCCCACTTGCTCTTTTTTTTTTTTTTTAAATTGTAGACCTGCACAAGACTGATCATCACACAACAGAGTCATGACTAGACTCTCTTAAAATCTCCTCCCCCAGAGAAATTAGATCACTACCTTTCAATTTAACTTCAGTCAAATTCTTAGGACAAGAGCAGTACTTTAGACACGTTCTCTGCCACAGTATTACAAGGATAGTCTCTAGTCCAGTATTTGTTGTCTTCTAAAACCTCTTGCACTTTCACAGTCCATATTTCTGTCAGCTCTACTGTCTTCTTCCAGGCTCCTTCTAGGAGAGCTCGGTAAGCCCTGGGAACAGCTTCCAGCTGCTTCTCCAGTCCAAAGTCTGGACGTCTTCCAGTTTCCTCCCAGGATCTACATGGTCAGGTCGGTCATGATAATAGCCTGTACTACCTCTGCCTTCCTATTACTGTGCAATACCGTCATGACCAAGGCGACGTATTAAAGAAAGACTTTAGCTAAGCTTCCAGAGGGTTAGAGTTTATGATGACAGTCTGAAAGCACAGAGGTAGCTCACCGTAGGACACCGAAACAACAGCTGCGAGCTCGCTTCCTACCACAATCAGCAGGCACAGAGCACATGTAAATGACATAACTCCGGAGATATGCCTCTTCGATAAGTCCACATAGCCTATTCTTTCTAAAACCATTTCACCAACTGGGCATCAACAATTCAAGCATGTTACCCTATGGGAGACATTCTCATTTAGACCACCGCAGCCAGTCACATGACTGAGCCAGAGTTAAGGAGAGAAAGTCCACTCTGCCTATCAGGGTTGGGGGGTGGGGAATATGCTGGTTGGGTGCCTCATCTACCACAGTGACAGAACCAGAGATAAAAACTTGATCGTAGTCATGACTTCCAATACTGCATGGCCACTGTAAGACTTGAGCTAGGCCATGCTTTCTAGCCCTTAACCTTGTGATCCACCTATGTAGTGGGCCTATCTACATATACCTATATAGTGTATGCCACAAGCTGGGCACACTTTGCACGCACATTCTCAGCAGTCAATCATTTCCAGGTGTCTTCTCGTACCCACTCATCATTCCTCTCTCACACAGGAAGCTGACTTTCCTAGTTGTCTTAGCAAACTGCTATATATTATTTAGGATGTGCAGTGCAAAATTAGGCATCCAATTGGGACTAAACTGTGTCCCCGTACCAACCACACCACACGCCATTCTATGGCAGAGACCACATCTGTCCGGAAGAATGGGTTTCTTCTCTTCACTCAAAGCACCATTGATTGGTCAGGCAAGCTGCACCATATTAGTCAGCTAAGGTAGTGTTTTAAATTGCACAGAAGGGGAGGAGGAGGGGAGGGGGAGGGGGAGGGAGAGAGCATACCTGGACTTTAGATACTGCTGCACTCTCAGCCTTCCATGGGAGAGGGGGGGGAAAGGCTTTGCTGATTTTAAGCTGAAAAGTTAGTCATGTGTTATGATTTTTTTTTTTGACCTAGAATGATATTTGATTTGTCTGAATACTTGAAGAGGCCACATCCAAGAGCAGAGCGGGAGCGAAGGGGGGAGATGAGGCGATTTCCCAGCAACCCCTGCATGTTCTCCTGCTGTCAGTGCTGCTGACTGATACAGTTTGAGAGTCCTTTTAACCATCATGTGAGTGTTCTGAACTCTGAATCCGAGAGCTTCCTTTCTCGCTCTTTCCTCCTCTTACCTTCTCTGGAATACTTCTTATACTCACATGTGTTTCACGTCACCCACTGTCTAGAGGATAAGTATGGAGATACAGCTCTCAATGTGTAAATAGATGAGGTAGAAGCTTGTTAGCTCTGAGCTCCTCCCCCTAAAAGGCTGAGGCAAGGCGGGCAAGGCGGGCATCACACAGCTAAGGGTATCAACCACACCAGGTTCCGAAAGGATCACTCGGAAGCTCCTCAGTGGCCTTCAGTGGTCACAGGGAGAGGCATGGTGGCTCTTGGGTCCAAGCACCATGATTATAATGGGCTCTATGCCTGACACAGCGCAGCTTCTCTTCTAGAACCTGAAGACATCTTTGGAGGTACTCAGAGATGTGGGCAAGAGTGAGAAGCTCCAAGACTGTGAACTAAGATCCCAGAGACTTCCAAGATGATGGAAGCAAGGAAAAGCTTCAGGTGGGAAGACACGGAGAGGGTAAAAGAAGGAGAGCTGAGGTGACTCGGCGAAGGATGAGCTGAGGAGAAGCTGCAGCTCTGGACGTACTAGGAACCCATCCAGGTCTTTCCCTCACTCCCATTCTCCTGCTTTCTTGATGCAGAGCCTAAGATGTTCCTTCTGAGAGAGTTCCTTTAGGTTAAGCCACAGGCTGTCTCAGTCAGATTCTTAAAGTTAGCATTGTTTGGAGGCACAGGGGTCCCTAAAGCCACGTGAAACTAAGTGCACACCAGTGAGGGCACAACTGCAGGCCCCCTTTTCACGTCTGATACCCCTGCTCCTGCAAAGGAGACTTTCGACCCAGCGGATGGGTTGGACTGAGGGAATCTTTCCAGGGAAAGACACTGGGAGCAGCTATCCTGTGTGTTATAGACTCTTCACATTAACCCTGTTCTGCACCCACTAGAGGCCAATAGCACTCACCTCCTGCTCTATCTCAGGGACCAAAATTGCTTCGGACACTTGTCAAATCCTAAGAATGTGGAGTAGTTTTATTTTGTCCGCTACAGATTTAACTTTTCATATGTAACTGCAGACAACTTACCTTTCTGACTAATTCCTCCCCCTACTTCTTAGGTATAGAACAGTTTGATTGCTCACTGAAGCCCTTACCCCCAGCATCGCAGGATGGAGCCTTTACAGAGGTGATGAAGTTAGAGTAGCCCCTAAGCCCACATGACTTGCTGTGTCTTATAAAATGAGAAAATATGAATGCAGATAGGCATACATGAGGACACCACCAGGGAAAGGTGAGGGCCGAGAGAAGAAATGCCAAAAAATTCCCACCTGGCAGGAGAAAAAGCAAGCCCACTGTAACCTCAGTCTTAGACACAGCGGGTGAAGCAGGCAGATTAGCTCTCTCTTCCTGAACACTTTGCAAACCAATTTTTGGTAGCCGAGATTTCAGTATTGTTCTTGGTTTCATAGGCCAGGTTACTGATAAGTATTCTCTTTCATATCTAGGGTATATAGTTCCCTGTGTGTGTGTGTGTGTGTGTGTGTGTGTGTGTGTGTGTGTGTGTGGTGCACACATATGGGGTGCATACACCCAGGCATGCATGTGAAGATTTCAAAGGTTCATGTTCAGCATCCTCCTCTGTCCATCTCCACTCTTCTCATTGATTCAATTTATTTGAGACAAGGTCTTTCACCCAACCCCGCCTCTATGAATGATGCTGTCTGGTCAGAGCTGAGGTTAAAGATGCAGGCTACATGCCTAGTTCTTTACCTAGATGCTGGGGCTCTAAACTCAGGCCCGAGTGCTTACAGAGCCAGCATTTACCCACTGAGCCACCTCCACAGATCCCATATGGTCCTTGAGTCTCAGTGATCTTTTGAAATGGGGTAAACACCCAACCCACTCTCTCACTCTAGGTTTCCTCTCTTGGATGTGGCTCCCATATTGTCTGGATTGGAGTCTTTCTTTCATTTTATTTTTCCCAAGAAAGACCCATAGGCCCCACATAACTTGTTGCCTCATACTTAAAGGCAAAGTGGCTTGGTGTCAATTTTAGGAACTTGTTTTTCTTATCAGAGCATCATGAAAACTTCCGTTGTCTTACAGTTGCAAACTGCTGTTCATCTTTGAGGCTGGTCCAGGTTTTCCCTTGTCCTTGACATCCTTCCATAGTAGATACCCACGTGATTCTACATTCCCCCTGAAAGTTAAAATATCTCTGCAAAATTGGTTGCCAAACCTCCTTCTAAATACTCGTGTTTGTGGCAGTAGATTAGTTCTGCTCTCAGCCTTCATCCGAGATGCTTCTTCCTGCCATGGGCAGCGGTTAATGCAGACACACAGCCTGCCAGAGTGCTGGGAATCGGTATGTAAGTGATAGCGGGGTGCTGGATGCTACATGGGGCATCCACAGCATCCTCTCCAAGGCTCAGGGAAGAGCATGGAAGAGAGGACAGGGAGATTGCAAAAGCTGGAGGATGGAGTGAAGTCCTTGCTAACCTCTTACTATTGTGTCCTCGTGTACGTGACCAGTGGGCTTTGAACAGAGTGGTGTGCACGGATGTGAGTGGGAGGTTATTTACTAGTGTGTGAGCAGCCAATCAGGGGAGGTGGGGGGAAGAACGGACTCACTGCATAAGACTTGTACAAGACCAGGCGCCATAACTTCTCATCAGGGCTGGAGCAGGGGCCATGCAGGGGCCACTCTTGAGTTTGCTCTTTCATTGGGACAGTTCTTAGTTGGGACCAGGATGGAGAGGGGACAGGGCATGTGCTGGGGGTGGGGGTGGGGGTGGGGAGTTGCATTCCCTTTAGTTACAGTCCCTGCTACTTCCTCTCCTCAGCTATCGCCTGGGGTCACAAGTATGACTGTCTGCTCCCTCTGATTTTCTTACTGGAGGAGACTGGTATCATTCATTCGCAGCTGCTCTCATGGACCCCCGCTCTGAGCTCAGAGGTCACTTGTGTCCAATTCCCCTCACTTTTCTCCCAGTCTCTCTGCGAGGGGATTCCAAGCCTAAAACCATCTTTCCTTGTGGTTTCTTGCCCTTGGTTCCCTTGAATCATACAGACCTACACAGGGTTGCCTCCTCTGTCTGACCACCTGCCCTTCTTGCCCTGATCCTTGACCAAGCTCGCTACCTCTGGGAGTGCAAACCATATTTTGGCAGAAAGGAGGGCTTGCCTGAGGTTTGACGATGGATGTCTTAGTTCTTTCCGCCTACTATACTTAGTACTATACTATACTATACTTCAAACACAGATGAAATGAAGAAAGGAAACAGAATTAAGTTTATTGTGTTCCCATTTGCTTGCAGTTGTTTAATGTAGATTTTAAAATTTTTATTATTATGTTTTTATATCCCAATTGCTGCCCCCTCCCAGTTCTCCTCTGAGAGGGCATGTACATGTGTTCTCTACATGTGTTCAAGATGCTTCTCCCACCAACCCCCGCAACCCCCAACCCCCACCAGCTTCAGATTTCTACTCATTTTCCTGGCTCTCTGTCCCTCTTTCCTGTCTCTCCCCACACCTGATCCCGAACCCCGCCTCAATCCCCTCCCCATCCCCTTTCCTACCCAGTCCTCTCCCTCCCTCTGCCTCTCATGACTATTTTGTTCTTTCTTCTAAGTGATATTCAATCATCCTTGCTGGGGCCTTTCTTCTTGTTTGGTTTCTTTGGATCTGTGGAGTGGAGTGCAGGTATTATGTACTTTATGGCTAATATCCACTTATCAGTGAGCACATACCATGCATGTCCTTTGGGGTCTGGGCTACCTCTCTCAGGATGACATTCTCAAGTTCCATCATTTGCCTGCAAAGCTCATAATGTCTTTGTTTGTAGTAGCTGAATAGTATTCCATTGTATGGATACACCACATTTTGATTATCCATTATTCAGCTGAGGGACCTCTAGGTTGCTTCCAATTTCTGGCTATTTAAAAGCTGCTGTGAACATAGTTGAACAAGTATCCCTATAGTATAATGGGCCATCTTTTGGGTATATGCTCAGCAGAGGTAGAGCTGAGTCTTGAGGTAAAACTATTCCCAGTTTCTCTGAGAAACTGCAAAATACATTTCCAAAGCAGTTGCATAAGCTTGCACTCCCATCGGTAATGGAGGCGTGTTCCCTTTGCTTCACAGCCTCTCCAGCATGTGCCCTCGCTTGAGGTTTTTGTCTTAGCCATTGTTATGGGTGTAAGATGGAATCTCATAGTTGTTTTGATTTGCATTTCTCTGATAACTATGGACTTTGAACATTTCTTTAGGCGCTTATCAGCCATCCGAGATTCTCCTGTTGAGAATTCTCTGTTTAGCTCTATGCCCCATTTTTAACTAGGTAATTTGGTTTGTTTGAGTATAACTTCTTGAGTTCTTTATACATTTTGGATATTAACCCTCTGTTTTATGTAGGGTTGATGAAGATCTTTTCCCAATCCTTAGGATGCCATTTTGTCCTATTAATGGTGTTCTTTGCCTTACAGAAGCCTTTCCCTTTCACAAGGTCCCACTTATCAATTGTTCATCTTGAAGCCTGAGCTAATGTTGCTCTGTTCAGGAGGTTGTCTCCTGTACCAAATGCATTTAAGTCTATTTTCTACTTTCTCTTCAGTTAGATTTCGTGTATCTGGTTAAATGTTGAGGTCTTTGATCCACTTGTACTTGAGTTTTGTGCAGGATGATAAATATGGATCTATTTGCATTCTTCTACATGCAGACACCCAGTTAGACCAGCACCACTCATTGAAGATGCTTTCTTTTTCTCGTTGCATTTTTTTTTTTTTTTTTTTGGTCAAAAATCATGTCTCCAAAAGTGTGTACGTTTATTTCTGGGTCTTGATTCAATTCCGTTGATCAATTTATCTGTTTCTATAACAATGCCACACAGTTCTATTTTTAATCACAATTTTTCTGTAGTACAGTTTGAGATCAGGAATGGTGATTCCTCCAGAAGGTCTTTTATTGTTCAGGATTATTTTAACTTTCCCAGGTTTTTTTATTTTTCCATACAAAGTTGACCATTACTCTTTGAAGGTCTGTAAAAAAATTATATTAGAATTTTTGTGGGAAATGTATTGAATCTGCTTTTGGTAAGATGGCCATTTTCAGTGTCAATCCTACCTATCCGTGAGCATGGGAGATCTTTCCATCTTCTGATATCTTNTTCTATTTCTTTCTTCAGGAACTTGAAGTTCTTGTCATACCGGTCTTTCACTTGCACAGTTAGAGTTACACCAAGATATTTTATATCATCTATGGCTATTTTGAGGGGTGTTGTTCACCTAATTTCTTTCTCAGCCATTTATTATTTGTATAAAGAAGGGTTATTGATTTCTTTGAGTTATTTTTGTGTCCAGCCACTTTGCTGCTCTTCAGTCTGCATTGGAATTCCAAAGAAGTAGGCTCTAACACCAGTGTAGGATAGATGAACTTGCTAGCAAGAGTGAAGACAAGCAGGAAAAAAATCCAGACACTTCCATCTCCCATGGCCTTTAATGTGGGCTGCCATCAGAAAGCGTGGCCCAGATTGTGTGTGTGTGTGTGTTTCTGTCTCAAATCATTTAATCACGAAAAGCCCTCACAGGCATGCCCGGCTATCTGGGGTGCAGTCTAATCAGCCATCTCATCTCAGAGCACTCCTCCATTTCTTCAAGATGCCTGAGTGGTAGAAGCAACTCAAGGATTGGGTGAGCAAAATCCAGCTTGAAAAGGAGTGAAGTGTTGGAATATGCCTTTCTGATGAACCCTGGGAGATTGTGACATGTCAGGTAAAGTAGGTTTTGAGAGGTACACCGTGTGTGCATTGAGTACTTATCTTTATTATAACCAAAATAGGTGCAGTAAAGCTCTAGGGTGAAAGGTACCCTGCCTCACAGTTGCAGAGGGGTCAGTCCTCCATGGGACAGAAGGCAGATCAGCTCCAGCCACACAGCAGGCAGGGAGGAGGAGGAGGAGGAGGAGGAGGAAGAAAAGGAGGAGGAG
>NC_034609.1:16830002-16833828 GCF_900095145.1 Mus pahari
AGGAGGAGGAGGAAGAAAAGGAGGAGGAAGAGGAGGAGGAGGAGGAGGAGGAGGAGAGGAGCATAAGGAGGAGGACAAGGAGGGGGAGGGAGACGGCACTAGACCAGCGCTTCCCTTTTTGCCCATTTTATTTCACCTGGCACCAAGCTTATGGGATGGCATTTCCTCACTCAGTGTGTGTCTTTTCTCTTCAGTTGATCCTGGAGGTGCCCTAGTCTTCTGGTTATTTCTAAATCCAGCTAAGAGCAAAAGTTACGCTTCACACATTTGATTTCTCTTCCTTGAGGTTTGTAAAACAGTCAGAAGGCACACAGAGGAAGAAGAGAGGGTGTGGCCAGGGCTAGGAGAGTGTGGGGCAAGAACAGTGGTGTTAAAAAGTCTCAAGAGAAAGCCGGGCAGTGGTGGTGCGCTCCTTTAATCCCAGAACTTTGGAGGCAGAGGCAGGTGGATTTCTGAGTTCGAAGCCAGCCTGGTTTACAGAGTGAGTTCCAGGACAGCCAGGACGACACAGAGAAACCCTGTCTCGAAAAACCAAAAAAGTCTCAGAGAGGCAAGTGCTTGAGGGTGGGTGGTGATGGCTGAAAAAACAGCAGGGGAATTCTTACGATAGGCTGCATGACAAGTCTGGCCACATTTAAATGGGAACATGAAGGTGATGATGGCAAACAAGAGTGAAGCCAAGAGAAAACTCAGAGCAGAGCTGGGAAACTGGTCTCCACACCCAGGGGACTGTGCGCCTGCAGGGTGCCCGCTCTTTACACCAGGGAGGCTGTGCACTGTGCTTGATTACTACACCTGCAGAAAGCATGCTTACTGTACCCAGAGGCAGCTGTGTACCTGTGAGGCCCAGACAGGCAGCAGAAGAAAGGCTCTAAAGCTTCCTGTAGAATCCAAATGAATACCCTACCCATAGTCCCCAGGAGATGAAACCAGATAAAACAGGATCATGGTGTCTCTGGGAAAGGACTGGACTTCTTGAGTGGTTCTGCACAAAGTGCCCCATGACTAGCATTTAAAGTGTTAGTGCCTGAAGAAAAAGAAAGGGGGTATTTTAGATAGCTGTCATTCAGTACAACTCACTAGGTGAGCTATGGGAATATAGTCCTGTGGCCCACGGCAAGTGTCATAAGCTGGGTTCATGGCCATCCCTTTGGGTAAGGTGGGCTGACTTGCTCCCTGTTATACCCAGAAACACCTCTTATACTTACCATCCTTCCTTTCACATCCTTTCACAAAAGATTCACTCATGCACATTGAGATGAAGACTAAGTTGAAGAGAACACTTAACCAAGTGCAGTGTATGATGGATCTTCTTCAGGAGCTCACTATCCAGGATAGCTCATTATCCTTACATGTATTTGGTGGGCAGTCATATGAAGAAATATAAATTGTAGCTCTAATGAGAGTACAATAGTGTGCTCTGCCTGGGGAGAGCCCATGATCCAAATGGAGGGTCTGTCTTAGTTAGGGTTCATTGTTCTGAAGAGACACCATGACCAAGGCAACTCTTATGAAGAAAAAAATTTATAAATGCTGGCTTACAGGTTCAGAGGTTCAGTTCATTATTATCAAGGCAAGAAACATGACAACCTGCAGTCATATATGGTAATGGAGAAGGAACTGAAAGTTCTATATCTTGATCTAAAGTCAGTCAGGAAGAGACTCTCAAAGCCCACCCTCACAGTGACACATTTCTTCCAACAAGGCCACACTATTCCAACAAGGCCATGGGCCAAGCATATTTAAACCACCACAGGTTAGACTAAAGGAAAACCTTGCCCGGGGAGATGGTGCTTCCTTTAAACATGGAAGATGAACAGGAAAAGACGTCCTGACAAAAGGGCTGGCATGTGCGAGTACCCTCGGTCAGGAGGGAACCCAGAGGGACAAGGAAATAAGACAGCTTCAGGGAAAGCTGTCAGTGGAACTTGAGAGAGTGGCATGGATGCTGGAAAGCTATTCGTGATGTTGTGTAAACAGGCAGCAATTCTAGGCATTCAGTATGGCAGCATCAGAAAGAACGGTGACATTCAAGGGTGTCTGAGTATGATAAGCATTTTGGTTGTGATCAGGAGTAGGACTGAGTATAATGTTGACACAATAATAATAATAAAATCCCATTAAGGAAAAGAGTGAAGTTGGCCTGGGTAGAAACCTAACATTCCAAGTTACCCAAAACTCACAGTTAACCCAGTTGGGCCAATCAGCAGCCTGGCCTCAGGACTACCTCTGGGAAGGTGGGCTTGCCTTAAGCCAAGCTAAAAATATAGAAGGAATGATTATCTCTGTAATGAGATAATGCAAATTCCTTCCCCAAATTTCCACCTCCTTGTATAGTCCCCATGTGTCCCAATAGGTTTGGTTGAGTATTTTAATCTTTATAAGACCTCTGGATCTGTCTGTCTCTCTGTCTCTGTCTGTCTGTCTCTCTCTCTCTCTCTCTCTTTCTTTCTCTCTCTCTCTTGCTGACCAGAACCAGAAAAGAGTATTTTTCCGAAGTCAGGAGACTTGTGTGACTTCCATGCAGGCTTACCTTGAAAGGCTCTTTGCCCTTCTACATTCTCCTCCCGGCAGCTGCTGGGGATTCTTGACTTGGAGTTTCTTTTTCAAACTCTAAAAAAAGAAAAAAAAAAATTCAAATGTGATGGTTTGAATAGAAATGGCCCCCAGAGGCTCATCTATTTGAATGCTTGGTCATTAGGGAGTGGCACTACTTGACAGGGATTAGGAGGTGTGGCCTCATTAGAGTAGGTGTGGCTTTGTTGGAGGAAGTGTGTCACTGGGGGTGGGCTTTGGGGTTTCAAATGCTCAAGTCAGGCCCAGTGTCTCTTCCTGTTACCTGTGAATCCAGATATAGGACTCTCAACTTCTCTAGCACCATGCCTGCCTGTGTGCTGCCAAGCTTCTCAACATGACAACAGTGAATTGAACCTAGGAAGCTATAAGAAACTGTAAGCCTGCCCCAATTAAATGTTTTCCTTTATAAGAGTTGCCATGGCATGGTGTCTCTTCACAGCAATGGAATACTGACTAAGGCATCATCTTTGAATAATCGTTGGCTTTGCTTGACCTTCAAACCTTCCCTGCCTTTTAATTCTCTCATCACCATAGCAAATATAGCTCCCACTGGCCTTTGCCAAGCTTGTTCCCAGCTCTGGCACGGCTGACTCCGGTCTTCTCCTTGCTCCATCCTATGTTAATACTTTACTAGAACCAACCAGAGTCTTCAAGGCTGTAGCCCTCTTGCCTGAGGGTCAGTCTAAGCCTCTAAAGCCCAGACTCTTCCCTGTCTACAGTGTGCTTTACTGTGATTTCATAGTTTCTGGTTTCCCCCTTGCCCTTCCACCACTAAAGACTGCCTGACTTTACCCTGCCCGCTTTGCCTCTAAAACTGTCCCGTCCGGTGTGCAGGACCTGATATTGTCTCGTCTTCCTCAGTTGTGAAGTGAGAATTCTGAAAAGCATTTTAAGGAAGTAGAACGTGGCATCCACGTTGACAGAGACAATGATGACATCATCCGTGCCGACAGGTGTCAGAGTGTGCAGGAGGGCACTGTTCCATAGAAGATCATCTTGAGCAAAGGAGAGCAGAGTTCTTTTGGGTGGGGAGGGGAAGGTAAGGTATTCAAGGTCCAGAGGGCTGGTCTCTTAAAATTAAGATTTCAGAATACATTTGTCAGATTGTTTTTTTTTTTTTTAAAAAAAAACTTGTGTTTCTTTTGTTTTTGTTTTGGGGTTTTGTTTACTTTTGGATTTTTTTTTTCAGTTTTTGTTTTTTTTGTTTTTGGCCTTTTCAGTGTGTGTGTGTGTTTCTTTTTTTTTTTTT
>NC_034609.1:16833958-16855855 GCF_900095145.1 Mus pahari
AACTCACTTGGTAGACCAGGCTGGCCTCGAACTCAGAAATCCGCCTGCCTCTGCCTCCCGAGTGCTGGGATTAAAGGCCTGCGCCACCAGGCCCGGCTGTGTGTTTCTTCTTAATGAGCCCAAAGAGTTAGCTTTGAAACATACACAAATACACACACACACACACACACACACACACAATAACAAAACAGACTCTCCTATGTCTACAGGAGCACGTTAGTAAGAATGAAGTATAAATTCTAAATGGGGAAACATCAGTAGCGCCTTTCTCAGCAATCCTGTCTTACTTGGCGGGCACAGGAAGGAGGCGTGTCACCATTGACAGATGTGTGTCATCACATCCAATAAAACACCAGTGCTGCCAGCTGCCTCAGCTCAGCCTACCCACCAACTCAGCCGAGATGTGCCCTGCTCAGGCTGCAGCGTTTGACTGGAGCTTAATAAAAACTTCTAGAATTGACTTAGAAGAGCAGCCAGACATGTCTAAGGATGTCTAAGGAATAACCACACCTGATCCCGGATGGGTAGACCCCACCAAAGTGACATTCAGGATGCTCAGAAAGTAAATGGGTGAACAAACACATAGGAGGAAGTCTGGGTCAATACTGGGGAATAATTTATTGGAATATTAATTACCCCTTGCTCTCCTCTATCTTCTCCTTCAAGCAAGAAGGCAGACTTTTTAATTCTTGGCCTCGGGGGTTTTAAAAGGGCTATAAAGGATGGTGTCTGAAGTTAAAGGTACCCTGGTCTTTTTTTTTTTTTTTTTTTTTTTTTTTGCCAAAGGTAGGATTATTGAACAGCTTGGATGGGGTGTTGGATAGGCTGGGTGTGCCCAGAGGAGTCTCTCCTTGGTAAGTGAAGAGCTAGGGTGAGGCCTAGGAAGGGGTGTGTGGAAGATGCTCTTTCTCAGACTCTTGTTCTTGGGTCCCATAAACAGGAAGTTTCAATGGGCGCTGCTGTCAGGGTGGGCCCCATACCTGTGGGTATAGGTTTTCCCAAAGGATCTTGTGTTTCATGCATGGAGGGAAGCTCCCAGCCCTCAGAGGTTCCACCCAGGCTGAACCCTTGACTTATATGCGAGTAAATGAATGTCAGCCCTCTTAGACAGCAGAAAATGCTGCTTCGGGCTGCATCTCCCACTCCTGCCAGGCAGCGAGCATCTCCAAGTGAGAAGTAAGTTACGAAACAAAACAAAAAACAAACAACACAAATAACAAAACAAACAAAACAAAAAGGAGGAGGATCCGCCTTTTTTGTACTCTTGTGTTAATAGACTGTGTTTGAGATCCACACAGCGGGACAACAAAATTATTCTGAGGCTCGATGAGAAACGCTGCGCCCATCCCCAGTCAGATCTGGGGATGTCTGCAGGCGGCAGGAGGCAGCTCTCCAAGAGGGCTTTAATGGACGCCTCATCAGGTCACGTGCCCCTCAAAGACCAGCCCCCTGGACGGCTGTATGCAAACTCCTCTCCAAAGCAGCTTCCCTTGAACAGAGTGGCTACACAATCATTACAAATTGATTGCAAAAGAGCTAACAATCATGATTAAATCATTAAATTCTTGTCTACGCTTCAGAGAGCGGTGAGAAAATTAACTTCCCACCAACCTAATTTTTTCCTGAACATGAAATAATGATTTTCTGCCCGTCTAATTACAAAGCCAACATCTGATCAAGCCAGCATCCAGAGGGGATTATCGCATGCACGAGTATTAGACCTCATTACCAGCTTGACTGCAAAATTATTACATCTTGTAATTGGATGGTGAGATTTATATACAGATCGGCCCGGTTTCTGTAAGATTGTAATTACAAGCTTCGTTGGTTAGCTACTTATCACTCAGCACAGAAGAGAGGAAAATAAGCAACAGAAAGGCATTTCATTAACCCGTAACCCTATCAAGGGAAAGCCACTGTAACACCCATGTCTGCATTAGGGAGAACAGCTAAATTCACAGATGAAACAATTTATTATGCTCTTTGCAAATGGGATTGCATTTTGTTTAACCCCTAATGAACTCTTTGGGTAAAGTGTCTGAACAAACCATTCATTTTATAGACAACTGGGTTCAATACAGTAATTATAAGGGGTAACTGACTGAGATAAATGTTCACCTGCTTAGAAGCAGTTGATTAGAAGGACGGGTGCTGGGTGCTGGGCGCTGCCACCAAAGGCTGTGGCTGGAATGATCTTGCCTTTCCAGAGCGGCAGAAGGCAGGGGATCTCTTGGAAAATCCACCCCTGCTTGAAGGGAAGTTGCAGGCAGGTTTGTCAAGCTTGGCTGGAACGAGGGTGTTTGATAAAGCCGAAAGGACGACAGCATTTAACAATTTTAATGGCATCCTTGCGGATCACAGAAATATAAATAGGGCTTGTGGAGGGGGCTCTGGAAAGTTTCAGATCCATGACTTAAATTAAATGCTGCCTCTTTACATGTTTGAGGACCAACAATAAGCCTCACACAAGGTCACAGAGTGCGTTCCACAGGATGTGGTACTGCAGAAGGATTGCTATTCTGTTGGCTATTCTTTTACTGAAAAGAATATATATATATATATATATATATATATATATATATATATATATATATAACCCCACACCTTGATTTCTGGTGAGCTGATTTCTTTCCTCACTCGATANTACTGCAGAAGGATTGCTATTCTGTTGGCTATTCTTTTACTGAAAAGTATATATATATATATATATATATATATATATATATATATATATATATAAAACCCCACACCTTGTTTTCTGGTGAGCTGATTTCTTTCCTCACTCGATAAAAATAGGAAATTCAAACATGAGTGTGCATAAAGTTTTATTAGAACACAGTCTCACACACACACACTGTCTTCTGTGGCCAAGTTCTGCTACAAAGGCGAAAGCACCAGCACGTTTATTGCATGGCCCTTTATGAAGCACCCCATGGCAACGGGTTACTGTGATCGATTTAAGGTGAGACACATGATCCTGTCCAAGCCGGGATCTCAGGTCTAGAACCTTTGGATGGAGTCACGACTGTTCTCTGTATAGGTAAAGTTGGGCCACTGCGTCTAAGTAGCCTGGTGATAAAGCCATCAGGGAGGACAGTGGAGCTGACAATAAAGAGGCACCAGGTCCTGACATCTTTGAGGCCCTGAATCCACCCTGTATCATACTCCAGTTACTCTCAATCTTTCTTGTTTTATGAGCTAATGAAGTATCTTGCTGTACACGAATGATCATTCACATTCTTCTTCTTCCTTAGTTTTAGTTTCTAGTGGTGCCATGGATTGAACCCGGGACCCCAAAGGTGCCAGCCAGAGCTACATTTCCAGACCTCTTTGCATTTTAACACAGGCTTTTACTAGGCTGCCTAGGTTGGTCTCAAACATGCATCCTCCTGCCTCAGCCTTCACTGTCACTAGATCTTTGAGTAAAGTATATCTGTCCTCCCTTGTGCTTTTTATAAATCACCTGGGCTTGGGCTGGGGAGGTGGCTCAGTGGTTAGGATCACTCATAGGTAAGGTAAGCGTTACTCTTACAGAGGAGCTGGGTTCAATTCCCAGCACTGCTGTGGTGGTTCACAACCATCTGTGACTCTAGTTTCAGGGGACCTGATGCCCCCTGACTTCCAGAGGCACCAGGCACACATATGATACACTGTACCTGCAGACAAAACACACATATACATAAAAGAAAAATTTAAAAATCTTAAGTAATTTTTTAAGAATTCCCTGGTCTTGGGTATTTGGCTAGAGCAACGAAAACACACAGACATGGGGACCAGATCTGCCAATCATCGCCGGAGCACAACAGTGGAGTCCCTCACAGTGGAGCACTCAGGCAGGACCCCAGCCCAGCCATTGAGATCTCTAGGGACCGCAGCTCTCTGATTCAGACCTCTGACTGAAAGAAATGGTAAGAAAGCGTGCGCAGTTTGAGTTCAGTTTACACCAATTCAGCCACATTCGCCTTAATTCGGCTTCTTGGAAGAATTCGACTTTTCTCTAGGAGTTCACACAAAGGAGAGCCAAGATGAGAGGGCCTGAAGCCCCGGGTGAGGTAAATGCAGAGAGAGTGGAGTGGAAAGTGACTGTTACCTGGAGTCTGGGCTTACTGTTAGTCCTTCCAAATCCATCCTTCAAAGTGTCATTCACCACATAAGAGAGTGTGTGGCTGTCTGGGGTTACGGCTACCAAATATTCACACTCGACCATAAAGAGAAAAAAAAAAATGACTGCACACACAGGCACGTACACACACACACTTAGGCAAATATACCATGTACCTCATAGTTTACTCGTTGTTTGTCACATTTAACACCAGCCCCTCTCACGAGCAGGCTCCACGTTGCTCCGCACTGTGGACAAGGCTGCTTTGTGGCCCTCGCTATCGTCTGAATCATGATGTTGCCTCATAACTCCTACACTGGAACCGAGGCCCCGTGGTATGCTATTGAGAGGCGGGGGGCATTTGGAAGGGGATTTGTGTTCAAGGCAGATGTTTTGTCTTCTCCACCACGTGCTTTCATATCATGAAGTCTGCTGCTCCCTGATTGTAGACATCCCAGTTTCCTGAACAGGGAGGAATAAATGCCTAATGTTTGCAAATGACCCAGGTTTAGGTATTTAGTTATAGCAAACTGAATGGGCTAAGCCAGTTGCTGTATCCCAGGGTCTATACACCAATGGCTTCTTGAATAAATGGATGGTAAATGCACATTATAATCCATGCATACTCAAAAAGTAATTTTTGTTTAAATGATACAAGGAGAGGACATGAGCAAGATTTGCCTCGTTTTGATAACGAGGGCTTCCTGGGATGGTCCATCTCATGGCACCATGGGCTTTTAGGGAGGGACTGATACCAGCAACAGGGATTAGAGACCCACAGGTCAAATCAGTCTTCGGATCACTTTAGTCTGAAGTGTTCAGCTTCTTCTGTCCTTATGAGGTAGCCACTGCTTCACGATGACCTCTGGCTGGTCAAAGCCCATGTGAGAAAAGGGAGTCACAGCCCAGCGAGCTCTTCTTCTCTCCCGGTGGCTTTATCGCTATTGCCTTTAATTGTTGACTTCTTTGGGGGAAATCGTCCTTAGCCACTTGTCCTTTTTGTAAAGCCTGGTTTAATTAATACAAGATAAAATAATCTGTAACTCCAATTAGCCTGGCACTTGGAAGACCCAACTCCTCCAAACGGGTTGAAACCAAGTTGGGAACAAAGCACAGGATGGAGACCCCCTACCTTCCCTCCGAATTGAAACTGCACCCACCCCAGCATCTGGAGAGAGGGGGCATGGCACTCACTCCTCAACAGAGGACTGAGTGAAGGGGTGGTGGTGTCAAGGATGCTATTGCTTTGCTTCTGTTGGTGGAGTGGGCTGGTTAGCTTTTTGTTAATTTGACACAAACTAAGGCCATCTGAGAAGAAGAAACCTTAACTGAGGAAGTGCCTCTATCAGATTGGCCCGCAGACAATTCTAGGGAGCATTTTCTTGATTAATGATTAGTATGAGGGGACCCAGCCCAGTGTGGAGGAATCACGCCTGGGCAGGTGGTCCTGGGGTGTATAAGAAAGCAGGCTGAACAAGCCATTGGGGAGAAAGCCAGTAAATTACATCCCTCTATGGCTTCCGCTTCCATGCCTGCCTCCAGTTTCCTGCTTGAGTTCCTGCCTTGGCTTCCTTCAGTGATGGACTGTGATTAAGATACGCTCAACAAACAAACCTTTCCTTCCCAAGAAGTTTTTGGTCTTAATGTTTATCACAGCAAAAGAAGTTTTGGGTCATAATGTTTATCACAGCAATATGAGCCACACAAATACATGTAATCTTCTTAGTAGCCAGCTATGCCCTCTTAGACCCAGACAGGAGTCACAGGCACTCGGGGAGATGCCCTTAAAGAGCCAGGCATCCCGAGCCCTTTGGTATCAAGGAATAGTAGCTGGACTAGTCCACCCGGAGGCTTTGAGGACCACACTCTGTGGAGCAGGGGCTTGTAATCGAAGCTTCAGAAGCCAGAGACTGAAAGCCTCAGGTACTCAAGTGGAGGCACATTGCTCTGGGTGTTAGCCAACAGTGGCTCCTAGAAGCTATTGTCACCCTCAGCTCTAGGCATCAGAAAGTAGCAGTGGGCAAGAGCAAGCAGTGCCTGCTGGTGTAACAGTCCTGCCTCAGCAGGCTGGGATAACCGTCCTGCCTCAGGAAGGCTGGGGGTGCTGCAAACTTGAGCTCCTATGGCAGCTAGTCTCAGATCTCAGATCTAGGGTGTAAAATTCAAAAACCAAAAACCAAAAAGAAACCTTTAGTGCTTCAAAGATGGCAAAGTATTCTAAAATTGACTGTGATGGTGGTCAGCTAGGCTTTGAGTATATTACAAATCACCAAACTGTTTGTCTTAAACAGATGAGTCATATGGTATCAGAACTGCATCTTTAAAAAGGCTGTTACAATTTAAGCAGATATTTTCTACTTTCTGGGGGTTCAGCAGCCATGATATAGCTTCAGTTAATTCATGACTATGGAAAAATGTTAACTGCTTTTGAAAATACTGTGTTGAAAAGTTCTACACAGTGGCCTTCTCATATGGCGGTGAGACATTTCCTTAGAGGCCACAGGGCAGGAGTGACAGATCTGGGTAGAGCCTGACCAGCCATGTCTGTCACTAATGCTGCCGCCCACCCATCAGTACATGTGGCTTTTTACGTGTTAGATCTCATTTCTCATCTAGATCCTGTGTGTAGAAAGCTCATACTTCCTGCTTGCACTTCCTGACTTGTGGTGGGCTGGAATGATGTGCCAAGGCCTGACTGAGGAATGATGACCAGGAATCACATGCCTTGCCAAGCAATAAGTAGTGGCATGAGACTCTCGGGAGTTCACTGTGACACAGTAACAAAACACATGCAAGTGGGAGCTGCTCTTCTGGCCCGGTCCTGTAGTGCAGATGAAGTAGAATGGACCTCGGTAGTGAGTAGCAGACAGCGAACTGGTCTCAAGGAGAAAATCAATCTGTTATTGTAAGCTGCTATCATGTGGGGGATGTTTGTCACCAGGGCATAGCGTCTGCTGACTGATACAGCCAGATACAACATGATAATCTCTTTAAGATTTTCTGTTTGAAATTTAAACATGCACTCTGTTGCCTATCAATGGGTTTTTTTTTTAACATGAAAATTCATATCCTCCCAAGTTTTCAACAAATTGAGGCTATAAGAAGAAACTGTTTGTTTACCTGTTGTTTTGCATATCTCCTGAGACTCTCTCGCGAATGAACAACCCAGTTTGAGAAGTAGTGTGGTTCAATCTTGAGGTCAAACTCTAGACCCTGAATTCCCAGCTGAGCCAATGTCAAGGCTTTGAAGAATCATTCCTATGTGTTTGAACAGTCTTTAGCTAACACACCTTAGTGAGCAGATGAAAGACCCTCTGTCTCACTAGGTACCTGCTGTCTTATAAATGGAGACACTGAGAGTCCATCGAGACCAATGGGAAGGGAGGCAGGATGCTATAGTTTAAATCTTGAAAGCTCCTAGGCATTTGTATGTCAAAGGCTTGGCTCCCAGTGTGATGCACAGGGAGAAGGGGGAATCTTAGGCAGTAAGGGGAGGGGTTAGGACTCTGGGATAACTCCCTTGAAGAGACTGTAGTCTGTGTATCTTTCCTTCTCCCTTCTCAGATTCCAGTAATGAGGTAAGCAGTATTGCTTCACCTTGTGTCCACTATTGCAAAGGACCCCCACCCCCACCCCAAGTAACATTACCAGCAGTATCATGGATCAGAATTCCCAAAGCCTGCCAAACTAGATCTTTTCTCCTTACACCTCATCTCTCTCACCTGACTAACATCTGCTCGTGCAGTTTGCAGGACAGGAAATCAGTATTGTTAGAGTCCAGAGTGGTTTTCTTAAGCCCTGGTTTCCTCATCGGGAATTCCCAAAGTGAAATGACAGTGGCACTTATTCCAGACAGAGAATACAAGAACAGGAGGAAGTGAGGAGCGGGGACTCGCTGAGCCTGTGCTATAGAGCCTGTGCTATAGCCGGGACTCGCTGAGCCTGTGCTATAGCTAGCTGCAGCACAGATTAATTGCTGCCCCTCCTGCCCGAGATCAGATGAACGTTGCCAGGTGGACAGTGTGAAAGGCTAAGAAGAGGCAGTGGTCATAGGATCCAATGGTATCGGCAGATAGAGATGAACACTCCCAAACCAACCAATCATATTGCACACTAGCTTATTCTGTCTAAAAGATACATTGAAAAATGGGCATATGCTCAGGAGCCTGCTCATGCATTAGAAATCCCAAGGAAATAAATAGAAAAATTTGCAAAACTCAGTGTACAAAACAGAATGCCCATACCAAGAGCATGAACTATATCACATCTAGTAAATCCTACTGAGAGAACACCAGACATTTTCAAACATTATGATTGCAACTCACGTAAGGAACATATTGTATCATGATTCAGCATACACAGAGATGCTCAACTGCATAAAATCTTTGTAAACATTCTAATCTCTACTGTTGGTAATAATTTTTTGCTTCTGTACAATATTGTACTTTCCAATTCTACTTTTTAAAAATGTAGATCTTTACCCATTAAAATATTTAACTCCCCATGGCCTCCAACCTACAGTTTGAAAAATAATTCTTCCGAGTATGGTGTTTATAAAATGTTTCTTATAGTTCATGTTCACTGACATAGAGAGATACTTACAGCACACTGACAAATTTAAAAGTCTGTCACAACATACAATGACAAATATTCTCCCTTGTTGGCTGTGTGTCAGTGTGATCTCAGCCAATTAGAAGACAGTCAAAAATAATCTACAACACAACAACGGCCTTCAGAACAGAATGTATATGTAAGGATAATTTAATATTCTTTTTGACTGGGATGGGGTCAGGCATGTGGAACAGAAGCATCTCTCACCAGCCATGTGTACTCGAGTTATATAATGTTTGCCGTCAGTAGACACCCACCTTAGGAAGAAGAGCACATGAGCCTTTAAGGAACTGGCCAATGACCAATTCTAAATATCTATGCCCATCTTGCATGCATGGGCAGAAGCCACAGGCACCATGACGGGCTGTTTTCCAATGGGAGAGATGACTTGCGGGGCTTCATGTCACCAACAGCAGCTCGCTAACTCCTGCCAGCCACAACCTGCCACTCCTCACTACCATTTGGCAGCGGCCCTAGGGTCTCCCACAGCTTCTGCAGAGCTGGCCAAGGAGACCACCAGCACCAGGAGAGGACTCAGGTTTCCTGAGTTCACAGCCATATTTCCAAACTGCACATCAATCGACAGTGGGTAGTTTGCCCTAAGAAGGCCTGTCGTCTTCAGGGCTGTGGTCCCTATTGACATTGGCTGGCCAGGCCAAGGGAAGAAGGGACTGATGAAAGCAGTGAAGAAAAGAAGTCGGTAGCCACTGAGGACTGAAGACTGGGCTTGTTGTCTATGGTGTGGAAAGCCTGGCCATCAACAGCACAGATGTATTTTTGTCTTTTTAGATATACACGCAGCCAAGGCTCATTAGCGGCTGCTATACCCATTTCATCAGCCTCTGCATCAGCTACACAAGTTGGGAAGTTTGGCTGTACTAACCAGCTAAATAATACTACTATCAGTGGTTATTGTATAGGCTACTTAACAAGCATTCAGAATCCTTCCCTCTAGACAGTCTTAGGAGCAGAAATGGTTGTGTGGAGACCCACTCTGCACCTATGTCTCTTCACTGCGACCACAACACTTGTCAGAAACGACTTAAGGAGAAAGGGTTTATTTCAGCTCACAGTTTCAGAGTTGTCTGGGTCCAATGTGATGGGAACACATGACAGAGTGGCTCAGTGGATGGCAGTGGGATTGTGTGGTGGAAGATGTTAATACAGCCCCAGACCAGGAAGCACAGAGCAAGATTGGAACCTAGGAGGAGGCTCAACCTCTAAAGATCTGACCTCCCCCTCACGCCACCCCCTGCAACCAACCCCCGTGGCCTGTTGTTTCAGCCAGATCCCACCGCCTAAAGGTTCCATGATCATGATAACAGCTTCACGGGCACTGAGCATCCCAAACCCAAGCCTGTGGAGGTATTGGGGAGAGGAGTGTTTCAGCTTCAAGCTACGGCACCACAAGAGGGAAATGTGTCTGGTTGGCACGTTGATCCTTGATGCACAACATCCTTCTACACTTAGGATCAAGGTCCAGATCTCTGAGTAAGGCCACCATGGCCTGCATGATTTGATCCCAGGCTTCCTAGTTCTCGTCTTGAAAGGGACACATGGTCCTGTTTATATGTCAGACCCCATGGCTTCCTTGCCATCTCAGAACAAGTCAGTACTCCCCTCTCTAAAAATCTGGTCTTGGTGGGCCTTTGGCAGAGCACTTTATTTGGCACCCAGAATCTGCAGAGGACACCTCTGCCCTGGCCCTCCGTGACCACCCCGTTCTCCATGGCGCAGCATCCCGCTCTATGATCCACCATTCTCACTGGGGCTGACGCTGAGCTGGGGCTCACACAGTGAACTCCCAGGGCAGCTTGGCTCCATGCCAGTTCCTTTTCACATCCCAAGCAGCTTGAGCGGCAGAGATGCCTGGAGAGGTGAGAAACAGCGGGGAGCAGGAGACCAGGTAACATCTCCCCTCCTAAAATGAAAAACCAGAGTCATGTCTTCACGGACCACCGCTGATAAGGATCTACAGAATGGGGAGATTCTGACTGCTTGCATCGGAACGCACCCAAAGGGGTTGTTGTTTTACCAATGTCTCGGCCGAGATGAGATCTGTTGAGGTTCTTGGCCAAAAAAAAATTACCACCTGCAGCAAAAGCCCAAAGAAACAGATAAACAAACAAACAAACAAACAAAACAAAACAAAAACAAAACAAAACAAAAAAACTAACCCAACAAAACCAAAGCCAACTCTGGGTCAACCTCTTCGCAGGAAGGGTCCATTCCCCAGCTCCTGGGCTCTGGTGTGGATCAGGGCTCTTTGGACCATCTCAGCCGTTACTAGCTCTCAACCCTTATTTTTCTTGGCGTGGACTGATGTTCTCAGAGTGTTTATTAGAAGGGGTATTGTAGCTGTACCTTTTGGGCTACTTTAGTGGGCTCTGTTATTTACTGCACTTTCCCACTAGGTGGGAGAGAAGAAGGTTTCTAAGATGTATAAGATAGTTGACAGTAGTTTAACAATTGTTGGTAGTAATTAAATAATACGATAGGTATTGATATACTATCATTGGCTCTTCTGGCCTGAAGACCTACTCCAAATTCTCATGGCTAGATTTGGCAGAACCACGATTCAAACTGGATCCTTGTAAATCCTGATCCTGGGCCCCGGGGGCCTTAAAGCTGGGCAAAAAGGGGGGTAGGAGTTGGGGGATCATCCCTCCAACCCCACCCCTACCCCTCCACAGTCACAGCCAATCAATATGGGTTTACATTTTATGAGACAAGGAGTTAACTTGTTCAATTACGGGGGAGACAGCTCTATTCTTTCGTAACAAGTAATCTGAGTAGGGAAATCGATCCTGAGAGGCCCCATGCACGCTGGCTAATTTTATATTATCCTTAGCCAATGGGTGGGCACCGAGTAATGGAGTTGTTGTTACAGTTCATTATGGAGGGCGGGGATCAATAATGGGACAATCTGTGGCTCAGCATCCCAGCTGTGGTAGTGACAGGCGATGGGGCTCCGCGAATGGGGAACATTACGTTCACGCGGGCTCTGCTCAAACACAGACACCTCCTCCATAGCTCCTAAGACAGAACCCTCAAGGGCCTCACCATGGCCCAAGCCCCTTGTCCCCAGCACATAGAGGCTACCACAGGCACAGGAGACTGAAACAGAGAACAAAGCCTCTTGTCTTCCAAGGCCAGGCTTGGAGCACCACCCTCTCGCTGGCAGCCTTTGGACAGAGTGCAGGTTTGGTCTGGCAGTGGGTCCTCCTTGGCACCTTGGTAACCCCAGTCACTAATTCCTGTTTTCCTTCTTAAACACAGGCTGAGTGACAGACAGGCGTCTCTTTGCTCTCTGTATTAAGGGCTGAGAGATGCTGTCCCAGCAATCCCTGCGCCTGGCCGGAATTTTTGTCCCCTGGGGCGGTGGCCTGAGTTCCAGGCCCACTGCCGACATTCCAGCTGTTCCAATTTCCTCCGTGGTAACGGGAGCAATTTGTACCAATTCAGCATTTTCTGCCCCCATCTTATTTGTGCCCCTACAGCATTTTGGAGGCTGTCCTTATTAGTGCATGGCTGCCCCAGGCTTTACTTTTGCCTGCGCGAGCAGGTTTATCACAGACTGTACAAACATCCATGGGCAGTTTACATGCATTGTCTTCTTCTGCCCTCGGGGTTGATTCCGGTCCTATTATAGTTTCCATGTGGGGAAATTGAGGCTCAGAGGGAAAACACTGCGCTCTGTACTCATATGCCATAAAGACTGGGGTTTGAAGCTGCCTTCCCCCGCAACTCTAGAGCACTGAGTGTATTCCTGAGAGAGGCGCCTTTTCTCCGTGCCAGCATTCTCTGCTCTCTTGACTATGCTGGCGCCCGGCATACCCGGGACACATAGTTTTAGTAAATCACCTTGTTTGGCATAGGTGCTCACAGAACAATCCTAGAATCGCCCTACCATGTGATCTGGGGAGTGGCGACAATGTCCCTTAGAGAGGGACAGATTTAAGAAAAGGGGCTGACCCATAGTAAGCAGAAGTGTGACAGGCAGCCTTCTGCACCTGGGACTGCACGAGCAGAAAAGCACAGGTGCCAACCAACACCCATGGCCTCTGTGTTAAAGATGGACTGTGGCAGATACTGTGCAATTATCTGTTGAGCGTATGTAAATGTGTTTGTATGTAGTCTGCATGCTTTATACATATTAATTAACTCTCACAGCAAGCTTTGGGGGTTGTGTGTGTGCATAATTGTTGTTCTACCTCACAGATGAGGAAATTGATGCTCTGGGAGGCTGACAATCTTGCTGGGTTGGAAGCCAGCCCCCCCCCCTTACAAATGTTACTTTTGACAAAGCTACTCTTGATGAGAAGAGGGCAGAATGTTCCTAGATTCCTCTTTCTGTGTGAAAGTCTCATTAACAAGAATAGTAGCTTGAAGGGAAAGGTGAACTTGGGCACAACTATTCCCTGTTGGAAAAGAAAGGACACTGGACAGGGTACTGTGTTCCCATGAGGGTCTGTATAGTGGAATTACAGTGGTGTATGATACAGGTAGGCGGAGATAGGCCTGAGTTAGGCAGCTAAGGCACCAATGGGGTCCAGAAGAACTTGGCTAGCAGACCTTGTGTAGGCTGAGTGTGAGCCTTAGTTACTGTTGTATTGCTGTGAAGAGACACCATGACCAAGGCAACTTATAAAAGAAAGCATTTAATTGGGTCCTTGCTTAGAGTTTCAGAGGGTTAGTCCATGATCATCATGGTAGAAAATATGAAAGTGGGCAGTCAGGCATAGTGCTGTAGCTATAGTTGAGAGCTTTCACTGTATCTGAAAGATAATGGCAGAGAGAGGGGGGGAGGAGGGAGGAGGGAGGAGAGAGGAGAGAGGAGAGAGGAGAGAGGAGAGAGGAGAGAGGAGAGAGGAGAGAGGAGAGAGGAGAGAGGAGAGAGGAGAGAGGAGAGAGGAGAGAGGAGAGAGGAGAGAGGAGAGAGGAGAGAGGAGAGAGGAGAGAGGAGAGAGGAGAGAGGAGAGAGGAGAGAGGAGAGAGGAGAGAGGAGAGAGGAGAGAGGAGAGAGGAGAGAGGAGAGAGGAGAGAGGAGAGAGGAGAGAGGAGAGAGGAGAGAGGAGAGAGGAGAGAGGAGAGAGGAGAGAGGAGAGAGGAGAGAGGAGAGAGGAGAGAGGAGAGAGGAGAGAGGAGAGAGGAGAGAGGAGAGAGGAGAGAGACTGGGCCTGGCATAGGCTTTTGAAATCTCAAAGCCCACCCTTAGTGACACACCTCCTTTGACAGGGCTCCACCTCCTAATCCTTCTCAAACTGGGAACCAAGCATTCAAATATATGAGCCTATGGGGGCCATTCTTACTCAAACCACCACATACCCCAACCCTCACAGGTTGAGGTCAGTGATAGGGTCCAGCATTTAAGGACGATTCCCACCAAGCCTAAAGGTCTGAGTTTGACCTTCAGAACCTGCATGGTAGAAGAAAAGAACTGACTCCTGCAAATTGTCCTTTGACCTCTCCACACGTGCACTGTGGCATGATCACCTGTGTGGTCTCTGAGACTGGGGACCTACAGCATGAGCAGTGGTCAAAGTTGGGTTTCCCAGAGGGACACAGGCCAGGAAGCTTTAGAAGGAAAGGTGGTGGAGAGAACATGGCCAGAAGCCTTGGTGTGACTCTCCCTTCTGAAGAACATCAGAGACATTACAGAAGGAAAAGGCAGTTTCCTCAGGGGCACTGGAGGCAGCTTTCAGAAAGAAGTTCCCTGCCGGGGAGCAAGATACGTGTCCTCCATGAGGACAACTATACTTGACTTTGTGGTCCTCTGAGGACTTTATTGATGCTATGGAGAGTGTCCCTCAGTGAGCCCACCCAAGGGCAGAGTAGCTAGAATGTCACCTCCCATCTAAATTAGCTAAGGGTTGCTTGGAGTTTTCTGGTCCCCTGCTCTATCTTTAGCAATTTACCAGGGACCCCATAGCAGCCTTCCTGTGAAGAGTCAAGAACAGAGGGACAGGTCAGCTGGGGGGGGGGGCAAGAGTGACATTTGTTCTGTCCCAAGGTCCAAATGAAGAATAGAGCTTAACTAGTTGATGGGATCTTAAGAAAAGCTTTTCCTGCAGAGTCTGGATCTTCCTGTGGGCAAGATTATATTGTCATGGAGTCTCAAGAATTTCTTGCTCCCTTACAAATATGGGTTGGGTTGGGTTGGGTTGGGGACACATGTGTTCTAACCAAGATTCTGTCCCCAGAGCCTGATTCTACACCAGAGGGTATGGAGGTTAAACTTTCTTCCAGCCTTGGTGAACACCCAGAGCTCTGGAATCCCTCCTTTAATCTAGTGCTTGCTGCATGCAATATTAGTTGGGTCACAACAACTCACTAGGGAAGTCAAAAGTCCTGTCCAATACACAGGGGACAGAGGGAGGAACCAGGTTCTCAAAGGTCTTAAGATAGAAGACATGAGCATGACTGGCTTTTCTCTGAGGACTTTGTGTTAGGACAGCTGTTCTTTTTTTGTTGTTGTTGTTCATAAATTTTATTGATTCTTTGGGAGTTTCACATCGTGCACCCCAATCTCATCTCCCTGTCCCCTCATATCCACCCTTCATATCCTTGCAACCTCTCCCCACCTCACCCCACCCTAGTCCCAAATTAAAAAAAAACCACACACACAAACATACAGACCCAAACAAAACAAAGCTTAGAAAACTCCTCATGGAAGCTGTAGTGTGTCACAGTGTACAGTATCCCCCCTCTGCCCACACATCTTCACTTGCAAATGCTCATTGCAATGAGTCCTTGGTCTGGTTCAAGGTCTCCAGCCTCCGTGACACCATCAGTATTAGACCCCCACCAAGACTTCTCCCAGTTATCCTGCTGTTGCCCTGGGGACAGCTGTCCTTAATGTAAGGTGAGGGGACCCCGAGGGTTTCTCTCAGAGTGCTACAGGAAGGTGGTTTGGTTTGTTGTATTGTCCCCCTCTGATAAGTGTAAGGGAATCTTGCCAGAGGCTCTGTGATGGGAAATGTCACAGCAGATTGACACTGGAGGAAGCTAGGACCCAACTGCCATCTGTTAACTGAAAAGCTGTAGGGCAATGTAAACCGAGGCTACACACCTCACCGTAACCTGTTCTTATTACCTAAATATAAAATGGATTCATTATTGCTATTTTAATAAAGTAGTAATTATATCTTTTTAATTTTTAATTACCATAAGTAAATTTCAATGGTATGGTATCAAACTCAGCTGAAGTTTTTCTCAGTAATAACCACTTTTAGAAGAGCCAATTCCCAGCACACCAAGAACAATAAAAAACCAAGGGGTCCCAAGATCAAACTGTTCGGGAACAATATACCCAGAAATCTTTAGCTTACGGATCCTAGTAGGAAAACACCCACTCCCCTCCATGAAAAGGAAGGTGGTTGAGCAACCTTGTTCTGGCTGTCTCTGTAGCTGGAGCATGCCTTTGTAATCTAGGTCCTACACATTGCTTCAAGCCCAGTCTCTGGGTGAGGGTTTATTTGAGTGGGAGGTCACAGTCCCCCAATATAATACTCTCTATACAGAACATGGGTGGAATTTTCCTTGGCTTTCTTTCTTTCTTTCTTTCTTTCTTTCTTTCTTTCTTTCTTTCTTTCTTTCTTTCTTTCTTTCTTTCTTTCTTTCTTTCTTTCTTTCTTTTAAAAGATTTATTTATTTCATTTATACGAGTACACTGTAGCTGTCTTTAGACACACCAGAAGAGGGCATCAGATCTCATTACAAATGGTTGTGAGCCACCATGTGGTTGCTGGGAATTGAACTCAGGACCTCTGGAAGAGCAGAGGGTGCTCTTAACCACTGAGCTATCTCTCCAGCTCCCTTGGTTTTCTTTCTAGTTGCTGTGATAGTATGCTCCTATAAAAACAACTTGGGGGAAAAGGGATTTATTTTCGATCGCAGTTCAGGTGACAATTCTTTGTTGTGGGGAAGTCACAACGGTAGGAGCTTGGGATGGTCCGTTGCATCACAATCATCACCAGGAAGAGAGCAGAGAACGGGATACCAGCATTCAGCTCCCTCTTCCCTTCTCCCTAGTCCAGGACCTAGAGCAAGAAATGCATGGAAATGGTGCCACCCACTTAGGGCGGATCTTCCACTTCAATTAACCAATCACGAAGTTCCTCACAGGCACGCGCATATGCCAACCCAATCTTAACAGTTTCTCATTGAGAGTCCCTTCCTGGGTGGCTCTAGACTCTGTCAAGCTGACTAACCATCACACTCGCACACCTCCAGCCAATGTCAGATGGCGACGCCTAACACGTCAACTCGAGTCTAACACTGTCTACCCAGAGACAAAGTTGCTCCTGCTGGCTAAAGGCTCAGTCTCAAAAGTCTTGTGTTGTGGCCTGTGTCTCTGCGATCAACCTCAGTGTTCAGCCACCTTCCCTTCCTCAAAGGTCGGGATATAGCGGGAAGTCTTCAGTATCTGCCTGGACCTTTTTTTGGCGACCATCCCCCATCCTAAGGCTATCTAGGGTCCCCAGCTTCAGACAACCCATTAGCAAATCATACTCACATATCTGGGGATAACCGAGGACTTTATGGGCTATTCCAGGAAGAGGTGTGTGCACATATATCTTACTGTAAATTATACTCTCGTGGAAAGTGAAGAGTTCAAATACGGCAGCATTTAGAGGGGATTTGACAGTGGAAGCCACGGTTTTCTCAAAGATCCCCAGCATGGTGTAGCTGGGATGGTGACTCATGGTGGTACATCCTTTCTCTAGGTAACAGGATGTTCCTTTCTGTCTGGGATGTTGCCTAGTCTCCCTTCTCCGAGTCATTTTCCAAATGTCAGGTAACTGCCCATCTGCCTGGCACTGTTGAGTGAGCTTGGACAGTTTTTTTTTTTTTTTTTTTTTTTTTTTTTTTTTTTTTTTTTTTTTTTTTGTCACTTCAGAGCCTCTGTAGACACTGCAAAGACAATTGCCTCAAAGGCCCATTTGTTGAATTAGACAGAATAGATAAATTAATACACACAGAGGACTCAGTGATAATAGACATCAGATCAGGATGAGGATGGTGATGGCAACCATGACAATCATGAAGTCGTTGATGGTCCAATCAGGATGGTCTCCTGAGGCCAGCTCATCAGCTCCATTGTGGAGGCACTGATGTCAATGAGGGCGGCCTTGACCATCTATAGTTTGGCCCTTCATCCTGACCACTGTCTGTTTCCTGGCTCACAATCTGCGGTGACCATCTTCCTCAAGCTCTGGTTACAATGCCTTCCCTGTCATGATGAACTATATTCCACCTTAAAGCATGAGCCAAAAAACATTCCCTTCCTTCCTTCCTTAAGTAGCTTGTCAGATATTTGGGCAAAACATTGAGAAAAAAATAACCAATACAAAAATAGCTAGGAACAAGGGACCTGGCCCCAGAAATTTGTGCTCCACTCAGGCTATAGCTGGTGCTGGTTGGGAATGCCCTGATAGTTCCCTTCTCTTTAATCCAGGCAAAGCTGGTTTCTGTTGGAGATGGAGCCAGTGAAAAGGACCAGGCTCTATCACATCAACCAACCTCCATGAAGAGCCAGCACTTGCCTTATCATTGAGATATGTAGCTTTTACCCAAAGCTCTGCCTCATGGTTACTTGAAATTTTTTGTTAATTGGTTGTTTTGTTGATTGATTGGGTTTTTTTTTATTACTTGGAACAGGTCACATGTAACTGAAACTGCTCTGAAACTCACTATGTAGCCAAGGCTGGCCTCGAACCCCTGATCCTCCTGAGTCTACTTCTCTATGCCTGGGTTTAAGATTTGTACTTAAATATTTATAGAAGGTGACATGCTAGGGCAATTCTATCTTCCTGGTTCGTATTAACATTAATGCGCAACTTTTCAACAAGAACTCTTTGTTTCCCCAGGCCCAAGAATTCTTCTGGACACTGTGAGCTCTGCAGCCTGGGAAATACTTCTGGGCTCTCTGCGTAGGGTGGCAGAGCAGAGCAAGTGGGTATAGCGACTTTGTCCTTATTTCCTTTTCACAAATAAATACAAAGTCCCTGTCATGGGTCTGGGGACAATGACATACAGTCATACGTGTAAATGCTAGGCTGCATCCTGGTACCCAGTTGAGCCTGGGTAGGATTTCCCTTTTTCCCAGCAAGGTGAGAATTTCCCAGGTGATTGCTGGCTAAATCTTGTCTCCAATAGGATGGTTCTGGCCTCGCGTTCAGGAAGCGAGAGAAAAGCAAGTGAGGCAGAGAGGAATGAGCAGGAGGAGGGAGCTGGAAGAGGAGAAAGAGGACAGAGGAGAAAGGCCTTGGTCACAGCAAGGCTGAGCTGAGGGGGGAGGAAGTGGAGAGTTCCCAGCCCTGCCAGAGCCATGAGCATCCCTACTCCCTCCACTTCCGCTCCCAGCCCCGAATCGGCTCAGACTTCCCTTACTTTCCAGAGGTGCCCAACAGTTCACACTTAATTACTTCATAAAACACTGGAAAGTAGAAGAGGAAGAGTTAAATGTTCTCCTAAAAGGAGGAAGCTGTAGCTAATCCCAATTAGGAGGAAGTCCCAGGCTATTGAAACGCTACAATCCAATTACATCAGGTAAAATGAATTACTCCTTTAATGCTGACTTATTATGAAGACACCTTCTTATTGCTCTCATTAATAATCTTTAGACATCATTTTAGTGCATATTGGCTGCAATAACATTTCTATTAGCATCATGGTGGAGCAGGGCTGACAATTAAAATAAAAAATAAATCAACCCAAGGAACGAGCAACCGTAATTATAGTTCAGAAAGAGCTTTTATGTGCGTTTGATTAGTCAGTGGAACAGCGCCTCTCCTCTTGCCGTGACTATGTGTTTATCCCGTACTGTGTGCCTCCGTAGTTTGAGGAGGGGAGGAGGGGTGTGTGTGCATGACAGGCCTGAGGAATTGGGGAGCTTGTCAGGAGGGTAACGATTCCCAGGTTCTAGCTTGCTGAGTGCCCGTGCCCAAATACCTTTCTCTCTTTGGGTCTCATTAGCCCATTTCTAAAATTGGAAAAATTGTAAACTGTGTATTTTAGCAATTATGTACAATTATGCCAAATTATAGTAAATTATGTCTAAGACTCTACACAATTGTTCTGGTCCAGTAGACTGAAGAACTCAAGCACTTACTCCAAAGGTAGAAACTTGCAGGGACAAGACTGCTCTGTGCTCAAGGCTTGTGCCCACCAGGGCTGGTTATGGGGCAGACTGTGCCCCTGCCGTCTGGTGGGTGGAGAATGGGTCTGGAATGTTACAGGGTATCCTAAAGCATGCAGCGCCCCATCACAGAGAGACACCCCCACCACTCAGCAGTAACGCTGAGGCTGAAAAACAGTTCATACCAGCTTCCAGGCCTTGTGTCTTCACACCACTGGAGCAGGAACTTCCCCAGACACCTCAGAAGGAATGAACCCTTGTCAGTCTCCTTGTGGGTGATTTCTCTCATGGACACAAAGTGCAAATTCAACAGAGGACTCAGATCTAACTAAATTACTGCATCAGCCAAGACATCCTCAACAACCACACATAAATACACCTTCAATAATTTTCTACATTTGATACACTTATACATATATAACCCCGGGTCATGGGCACCCTTAATTCTACTTTCTTGGCTCCCATTTATTTATACACACACATATGTACATATATACACATCTATAAACAAAATATATAGAATTACATGGCACTTATACAATGCTACATATTTACATATATAGTACTTCATATATACATATATAGTGCTTCCCATATATGGAGCAATATTTATTACTTTATATGGATAAAATGCTTCACATAGAAAAATATATGATACCATATATATATATATATATATATATATATACATGCAATTGTACACATATGTAATATCTCATACATATGTATACAGAGATATCTGTGTGCTGCATGATGATATTTAGACCAATGATGTTCTTCATGTACCGTGTTCAACATGTAAGGTTATATGATGAGTTTACATGGCACACTGATAGCCCAGCCATCTTAGCTTGGGTAAGTTACACTCTGTAATTCCCAATGATGCACTTTTCAGAACTCATTTCTGTGCTAAGCAGTGCCTGACAACATGTGTGTAAACAAGAACGTATGTATTGATACTTGCACTCTCTTACCATTCTAAGACATCTTGTGAAATTGGTCAGGCATGCCGGCCAAAGTCAAATAATTTCAGACCCTTGAAAGATGCACAGATTGAGTCCCTTGGGCAAATTGTCAATTTTGAGATTTTGCTGTGTCACCTGGAGCTCCGACATGTCATAGAAACTCTTCTACGGATTGTCCAAATGCAAGGTATTAAATTATCTTTTAAAAAATAGTTTTAGCTATTTTTAGCTAAAATGTAGTTTTTTTAAAAAAAATTCTTATAGCCCTGAAGATGTTGGATACTGAATGGAATAACCTTGGGGCCACTGAATCACCAACATACTCTTCGTGGACAGAAGTTAAGTCTCTCTGTGACTGTGTAAGCAGAGTTGCTCAGAACTTGTAAATTGTGTTACTAATGACCATGTACCACAGAGAATCCAGGCATCCCAGATACTAACAACAGTTAAGACAAAGCTGAGTGCTATTATCAGCCATCGTTTTAAGTAGAAATGAGGAGGGGCTCTGTCTGCCGTCACTGGCTGGGGAGAGGGAAGTTCCTTTCTCACAAGAACATCTTTGATTGACTCAGAAAGCAAACATCGTGGCGAACCTTTCATTTCTACTGCCATGCAGTACCACACCTAGCACCCACAGCGGTATAAAACAATTTGCCTATTATCTTCATTCTGGAGGTGCGGACTCTGGCTATAACCATGGCTGAAGTCAGTGGTGTGCACAGCAGTGGCTTCTTCTTCTCTGAGATTTTCTTCCAAACTTAGGTTGTTGCAAGAATTCTGTTCCTTGGGAGTTTGTTGAGAGGTTCTAACAGCAGAGCAAGATACTGTGTACCCTTGACTGTAGAACAGTCTAAAGGATAGTTCCAAACTGGGAGGCACTGGGCAAAGGCCCCAGGTACACAGTCCATATCAAGACTCTTGAGCTGTCCCCAGATTCCTGGACATGAGCAAATTAAATTCATAGTGCACCATGGAGTTATTGTTCTCTTCCTCTTCTTCTTCTCCCTCCTCCCCTTTTCTCCTCTTCTTCCTCCTCCTCCTCCTCCTCCTCTTCTTCCTCCTCCTCCTCCTCCTCT
>NC_034609.1:16856000-16880026 GCF_900095145.1 Mus pahari
TCCTCTTCTTCTTCTTCTTCTTCTTCTTCTTCTTCTTCTTCTTCTTCTTCTTCTTCTTCTTCTTCTTCTTCTTCTTCTTCTTCTTCTCCTCTGAAGCGCAAGTCCCTATTGTATAGCATATGGTGTTCTGTTGCAGGTCTGTTGATGCATGAGATCAGTAGTTAACTCTAAGAGCACTGGGCCTGGATTGGACCCTCAGTCACACTATCTATGTACTACCCTCTGGAGTTCCTAATGCTGTTGTTCTCAGAGGAGCCAAGATTCAGAGTCCATAGCAAAATCTGCCTCCCCTCTATGACACAAGAGCTCTGTCAGAACAGCATTAACGAAGCAGAAGCTTCCAGAAAGTATTTCACACTCTCACCTTGGCATCCTTAGCATGGAATGAACTTTGGTTAAAAGCAAATGTAAAGTCAGGACTTCCTGTTTAATAATAGAACACTAACCCAAACTTCCTGCTTCTGCAATAGAGTAAGTCAGGAGACATCACTATGTATTTCGAAAAAACACAAAACACCATCCTGGTATCTTTGGAGAAACTATTTAAAAAGTCCCAACTACTCCATACTGTAGGAAGCGTGTAAGAACAGGAGCGGGCTCTTTGCAGTCTTTCTTTGTGTTAACATCTCCTGGGTGCAGTTGTGAAGCATGAACAAATCATTGTTTGAGGGTTGCTTACAGGGCCACCTTCTCCTGCCCTGCTGAGACTCACAGCACCTGCTGTGCTGAAGACCACTGCCTAACGTAGGGGTTTGGGAGTGGTGACGGAGTACACAGACTGGCTGGTGGACTTCCCTCTGCTTCCCCACATGCCAGGCTTTATGAACAACAGAAACTGGTTTAATATATTTTTTTAAATTAGGTTTTTTTTTTTAATTTTTAGTATGGGCACATGTGTGCCTGCGTGTGTACATGTGCATGGGTATGCGTGTGTGTGTGTGTGTGTGTGTGTGTGTGTGTGTGCGCGCGCGCGCGCGCATGCGCGTGCTTATATGTGCAGGAATGCCATGTGTGTACGATTCCTGAGCTAGGTTCTGGGAACCAAACTCAAGTCCTCTAGTAGAACGACAAAGGCCCTTAGCTCCTGAGATGTGTCTTCAGTCCCTGGCTTTTAAATATTCAATGTAACCCCCCTCTTCCCCCGGACCATAGTTTGCTTGGGTGTTTAAGCTCAAACTCTCCGTGAATATCTCTCCACTTCCCGTTAATTATCTGCTTCTTTTCTTCCAAAACATTATCTTCAAACTAAGCAACTGAGGAAGCCACTGCAATATGTTACAGAGTTCCCTAGTGTGGTTATGCTGCCTCTCAGCCTCCTTTAGTCTCTTCCTGAGGTGGCTGTCAGCAGGGGTGGGGGCGGGAAGGTAGGGGGCTCACTTCCTGCTTATTGGAGTATCTTCACCGATCACATGGCTTCTGCCAGGCTGAATGGGCTGAAAGACAAAGCAAGAAACATTGAAGAGACTGGGGCTAGCCGGTAACCAAGATAGGAGATGAAGGGTCCCTCTAAGGCAATGATGTCGCTATTATATCATAGAGTATCGACTGTATCGATGTTCCGTGGGAAAACATGTAATACACGCCATGCCCAGTAGGCATGAGCATTTGAGGCCATCTTGGAGGCTAGCTGCCATAGCGTCTCAGTTTATTCATTTCTAGAATAAGCTTATTGGAAATTAACTTACTTTATTATAAAAAAAAAAACAGAATAGTGCTTGGATAGAATGCACACTGAATGAATTGTTGCTAATCTCATTAGTCAGTTACTAAATGAAAAAATAGAGATGAAAATGTGCTTTTCTAAAGTCTCTACAAGTCTAAGCCCTACAACCTAGTAAAGGGACTAGGAAGAAAGCCAAGCTTGGTGATCCATAGATGCAAGCTAGGCTTTACACGGGAGAATGGTAGGTTCAAGGCCAGCTTGAGCTATATGGTGAGAGACTTTGTCTCAAAACAGTAGGAACGTGTTTAGATCAGAATAAAACTGAGGGGAACCAAAATATAAAAAGAAATTCAAGATTATAGTTAGGATATACTAACCCCAGTTATGAGCTTCCTCTGGAGGTCACTTGAAAAGATGCATACATTTTTTTTCCCCCCCCCAAATTATCTTTGAAGTCTCCAGAGCAACAGCAAACATCCTGGACTGTAGGGACCCAGGTCCCAAGGAGGGAGAGCCTCGTGGGGTGAGAGTGCTCCTGAGGCACTCCTCCCCTTGAGGACTCTGCTGGCATTTGGGTGGGAGGATCGGAGAGGCTGAGACAACCTCACAGTGTCTCCTCACCTTATTGGGTTCACGCGATCTGCTTCTAACCGCCTGACAAATATTAAACTTCCTGAAAGAAGAAAGAGCGGCCAGAGCCTCTGTGATTTTTACACATTCAGTAATTATTCTCAGACATCCAGAAATTAAGTCCGTCAGAATAAAAGACAATAGATATTGGCATATCAGGTACTTGCTTGGAAGTGAGCATGCGCCTTTCGTTAAAGGAAACGGATTTAAAAAAAAAAAAAAAAAGGCGAGTTTGAGCAGATATCTAGGATCTAAATAAGAAGTCAAATGAAAATTCTCCAAGTAGGAAATGCAATAAAATGTGTTTATTAGGAACTCCGTAGACAGATTAGAGAGAGCGAGATTAAATATAGTGGGGAAGAGCACCCACTGTGTGGAGGGGCTGTGTGGAAGAGGGGAGGGAGAACAGAGGCAAAGTAGGGTCGTGAGGGGGACAGACTGTGCCAGACGAGAACAGATAATAAGATACCCTCAAGATATGCTGAGGTAAGCCGAAAAAATCAAGCAGAATTAGATGCAATGAAAAGCATGCCTCCTCAAATAAATGCTAAAGCCCCCCAATGAAGAGAAAAGGCAAAAGGCACACAGGGGGGACAGGAACACACGTATACATGGCCCCACCCATCGAGCCACCTCTCAAGCAGAAATTCTGTTTATTTAATTACATGTGAGGGGGAAATAAGATTGACCTTTAATACATCTGGCAGTACATGGCAGGAACCGTCAAGTGGCCTGGCTCAGATTCAAACCCAGGACTACGCACTCAGAACCAGCGCCCTGTGACATTCTGTGCTGCCCCCTGAAGGTCACTCTATCTCCTCTCTCCATCATCTCACCTATAAATTGTGCGACCCACAGATGGTTATGAAGACAAATAGGACCCAGCATACCAGTGTGGCCTGTGGTCTGTGGCTCCTGCTTCTTCGTTAGGTATAACTCCTCTTCTCCAGGAAGCCTTCTCCAACACCACTGCATCAGGAACCCTGCACACACCTCTCCTTGTTAGTTCCATAGCCTATTTCCTCTCAACCTCCCCCATGTTAGAAAGACCATCTTTCCAAACTCTGAAACATAGTTCACAAACTCCGTACACATTGATGCAGTGGTGATGTGGTGACCCTGAGTGATTTTTTTTTTTCAATTATCTACTATTCCTGGGTACTGACCTATGTGCCAGGCTCTGTCCTGAGTTTATAATATTCCCGCACAGAGTCTTCACACAGCCCTAAGAAGACACTATTGTTACAGTCATTTTATCTTTGCGGGTAAACAGAGGCCTGGGGAAGTAAAGGAAGACATTCTTCTGAGTCAGCTAGTTCCGAAATGACAGACCAACTAGAGCTTCCGACCACTGGACACCGACCTTGACCTTGGACCTCCAAAAGAATTACATGTTCTCACACCCTGCTCTCAAGACAAGACCCAAGCTGTCACACTACTTGCTACACAGTGGTGTTGGAGAAGTACCCAGGGACTTCCGGCAGCCAGCTACTCTGAGAAGCTGCCTGAAAACTCAGGGCCATAGGGTCTCCACATGAATCCTTCTCTCCCATCCCAAGACAGAAGTCAAAAGCCTGCCTCTTGTCTCCATAGCATGAGGTTAAAGAGAGGGAAAAAAAATCCCCCATCCACAGGTAGTTAAGTGATTATAAACTGTAAAAATAAATCAGCCTGATATAATTGCTCTGAGGAAAGATGACCAACATATTTAAAATGTCCACTCCTCCCCTCCCCCACCTCCATTCGGCATCGTCTAATTACCTTCACATTTCATCTCCATCAGCAAGATGACCTGTATTTCCTTGGTGAAGTGCCGGGGAGGGGCCTGGCTGAGGAGCAGAGCCCCTGGTGATAAATCAGCCTCGCCATTAGTGGTGAACTGCTCATCTCGGCTGCGCTAAATGCAGGATTTATAAAGATGTCTCCACCATCCAGCCCAATTGTGGACACCATAATAAATTCATGAGCGGGTGCCAAGGTAGCACACTTCATTATGTGCGAGGCTCCTGGCCATTAATCTAGCCAGGCGGCGGGCAGGATTCCTGGGGAAGGAAGACAAATTTATGTGGCCCAAACTTACTCATTCCATTATGGATTTAATCGGCCCAGGCTGCTGGCTGCAGAGACGAGGGGACCGTTTTTTTACACTTTGGATCAAGTGTTTGTAACTCCCTGTTGTGTCTTATTTCTTCCATAAGAGCGCCCTAATTTTACCCTTCACTCTGCTCTCAGGAGCATCTTCAAGAGCCCTTCATCCTGGCCACTTACTCCAGATAAAATATTTATACAATCAATTGCCAAAGAGCATTCCCCTTTAACTGTCCTATTAACATGGAAATGCTCACATGCAGAAGGGCTGGGGGTTCCCCCACATTTAACCCTTTACTTCCTCACAGCAGAAGTTGGTTCAGGACCCAGAAGAGGAAAGAAAACATAGGTGCCAACATGAAAGGTTATGTGTGTGAATGTTTGTGTGTATGTGTGTATGTGTGTGTGTGTGTGTGTGTGTGTGTGTGTGTGTGTGTGTGTGTAAGAGACTCCTCAGCCCATCCGTGGAACTGAATTCTCAAAACTGTATAAATAGAACAGTGTTACTCAACCTGTGGGTCACAACCCCTTTTGGGGTCAAAAGACCCATTCATGGGGCCTCCTACCATGATTGGAAAACACAGATTTTACATTATGATTCATAACACTAGCAAAATTATAGTTGTGAAGTAACAACAAAAATAATTTTATTGTTGGTGGTCACACACTGTGCGGAACTGTATAAAAGGGTTTCAGAGTTAGGTAAGTTGAGAACCACTGAGGTGGAACTTCCAGATCTACACGATATGCCCATGGTGCTCTATAAAGTGAAACATTTCCTTCTGCCCTTATAGTCAAGTCAATAAACAGTTGCCCTTTGAGTCACTGTTTTTGTAGTCACCTTAATGGTGTGATGCATTGAGCTCACAAACCCTCCAGTCACTCTCAACACAGGCACAAAATGCCAATCAACCATCATTAACAAGAGTGTAGCAATACTTACATTGCTTACATTAGGTTTATCCAACGCTGGTTCTGTGCTTTACAATCTAGGTGGTTCTCAACCTTCCTAATTCTGTGACCCTTTAAGTCAGTTCCTCATGTCTTGGTGTTCCCAGTCATGAAATTCTTTTCACTGCTATTTCACAACTGTAATTTTGCTACTTCTATGAATCAAAATGTAAGTATTAGTATTTTCCAATGGTCTTAGCCCCTAAGAAAGAGCTGCTCTACCCCCAATGGGTCTCTATCCACAGGTTGTGACCTGTTGCACTAGTAACTTATTTAATTTCCATAGCAACCTGCAGTTTTTGTACTATTATTATCCCCTTGGGTATGCTAGCTTTATGCTACTGTAGCAAAACACCTGAGTTAATCTATTTTTTAAAAGAAGGAAGGCTTGCTTGAGCTCTTAATTTTAGATGTTTTAGTATGTCCAGTGTCTTGCTGTTTGTGGAGGAAGGGCTATAAAGCTGCACATCATTGTAGAAACATGTGCAGAGCAGCTCCCAAGCCTCATTGCAGCCAGGAAGCAAGGAAAAAGAGGATGGTGTCTCCGTTCTCTTCAATGTTGCATTTCCTGATGATCTCTCAAAATTCTGCCAAAATCAGGGTCAAGCCATTAGCATCTGGGCTTTCGGGGAACATGCCACAGCCACCTGGAGAACTGGGGCCAGAGGGATGAATAAATAAGTTGTAGAATGCATACTAGTAAGCAGTCCCATTCTCAACCTTCCGAATTCTGGACTGAAGGCCTTTCATGAGCATCATGATTCTCCTGCCAAGCAGATCATGGATGCTGTTGAACAATCTATACCTAAGGAGACTGACCAACAGAGAAAAGTCATAGGCAGGTACCACCCTCCAGTCAGCAGGCAGACCACCACCAGATGCAGCTTGACCTGACCTGAGGGCGTGGAGGACGGTCCATCTTGAGACCTGTTTCTGTCACCAAGGCCATAAAGAGACTTTGCCTGTCAGTCAGCAAGAGAAGGATCAATCCCTTCCATAAGCACTGATATGACCCAACATGTGTCACAGAGTATGTCAGGGACACAGAGTCATCTGGGGCAGGACATACCTTTGGGAAGATAGATGGCACCATGTATCAGCCCAAAGAAGCCATGTAAGGTATTCTTTGTGATCTGCCCAGGTCCACAGACTAGGAAGAAAACACCAAAGCAAAGCTTGGGGAGGGAAGATGGTGACATTTACCTAAGCTTGGAAAGATGCTGTGAGATAGGCAGGAGACAGCAGTTGTTCACTCTGGGCTGGGGGTGGGGCAGCAACAGCACAGACGGAGATGCAAAGCTGAGGGCCTGTATTCGCTACTACTCCAAGTCAAGTGGCCCCTGGCACTTCTGCTCATGATTCTGTGTGAAGTCATTCAGCATCATCTTAGTTGGGTTGTTCTTCATTGAGACACTCAGGGTCTGTTGGATGATCTACATCCAAGATGGTTTTCCCACTCATCTCTGGATACCATGACGTCATAACTGGAAGGCTCTCCCTTCATTTACTGTGTGTTTCAGGGCTTCTCTTTGGGTGTCCAGTAAAGCATAGACTCCTTACTCAGCAACCTAGTGCTATGTAAGAGTGAGTGTTCCAATGGACTGAAGTGAGTCTTGCCTCAGTTCAGAAAGTACCAGAATGGCTCTGCTGTCATATTGGCAAATAACACCCAACAGTCTAACCAGGTTCCAGAGGAAAGAACATATAACTCTGGTTCCCAGTGAGAGAAATGGCAGTGTGAGGTCATCCATACTCTGCTCATCGTTTATCACTCTTCTCCTAAGGGGATTCATCCCCATGATACACCCCTAGTTCTGCATAAAATAGGCAAATGCCTTCAGGAGTTTGTCAGCCTTTCCTGACTTCCAGAGAGTAAGCCTGGGGTTTAAGAACAAGCGAAAATTCTCTTAAAATTTTAACAGTAAAAAGAGAACAATTCTTTTCAAGACAGGACCTTGCTATGGACATACCATTCTAGAACTCACTATGTGGCCCAGGCTGGTTTTGAACTTGTGACACTCTTTCCTTGCCCCCTGCTAAGCGCTGGGATTACTATGGGGGTATGCCATTATACTCAACTTACATTCTTTTTAAGTATAAAAAAAGTAAACTTTCCAATAGACAAAAGGGAAGGAAAATAATTCCTGGGGGCTTATGGCAAATGATTAATAAATATATCATTTAAGACAGAACATGTAGCATCCATTCTAAGATTCCATCTGCTTATTCATAACCAACGAGAGTAAAAATGGGGCACTTGATGAGGGATTATCCATGTGTGCATGCCAGACCTTGGGTCTCAGAAATGCACCTCTCAGGTTGTTGAGTTTTTCTTAACTTTCTCTAGGAAGGGTGGTCTCGTGGGCTCTAAACCAAGTTCACCCAGTTGAGTGATCCTTGGTGGACACCATGACGTTCAGCTGGTGTTACAGCTGATCCCTGTAGGGCTGCAGATACACATGGGCACTGGGGACTCCACGGCTCTTCTTGGTGAATGTGACAAAACAGGGGAAGTTCTGCCTTTCCTCTGCTGTGTTATGGCTCAGAGACTGTGCTGCCTGAGGCGCTGCCCTCTACAAAGCTAGGAAGAACGTGGGCTTTCCACATCTCTTTTTCTCTCCAGCCTTCTTCCTCTGACCACTCTATCATAGATGACCCTTCCCCCCCCCCCCCCCCGTGACAGGCTCAGTGAGGAAGAGACATGGTGCTGTGCTGAATAAAGTCACTTCCTCTCTTCCCACTTTTCGGTTATTTGCATAGCCAACTTTACTACCCGTGAACATCTCTTCCCAGGACATCCCTCAGTCTTCTAAACACACACTGTAGGCCACTGGTGTACCCTAGACTCAGCTGTGGCCAGTCATCATAGCTTCCTCAAACTGTAATAATTTAAAATTCACTATTAAATGACCCGCAGGTGAGGGCTCAGGGAGCAGTTTCCTAAGAGCACTTTCTGTGCAAGCAAAGCGACTTGAGTTCAAATGCTCAACACCCACATAAAAATCAAGACCAAGGTGTAGTTGCATCTATAGACCCAACACTGTGCCCAACACACAATACGCACACAATACATACACACACAATATACACATATACACACTACACACACAATATACACACTACACACATAATACATACACACAATATATACATATACACACTACACACACAGTATACACACTACATATACACACTACACACACAACACGTATACACATATTATACCACACACATACTACACAAACAACACACATTATGCATGTGTGCACACAAACACATACACACAAATTTAGTTTGAAAACATATCACGGGTGAGAATAAAAGTGAACTGCATACCATGGTGCTTGACCCTCATTGTTTCAAAGGGCAGCGCAAGGGTAGAAAAGTGACACCTTAGTTAAGAGCACTCTCTGTTCTTCCCAAGTGCTTGGGTTCAGTTCCCAGCACCCACATGATGGCTCACAACTGCCTTTAACACCAGTTTATGGGAATCCAACACCCTATGCTGGCCTCTGTGGACTGTGGCACACACTTTTATTTTTAAAGGACTATTAGAGAAAAATAAGACAAACACAAAAAGAAAATGTTTTTTAAATAAAAAAATCCCTTCATTATGACAGAAGTTATAAGTCTCTGAGGATGATGTAACAGGCTTTTGTGAACCTTCAAACGGTTTGACTATTTTGGAAATATAAGTAGTTGACAGAAATTTGATTCTAAGAGAGGTCCCGGGTCCATTCCTGCAGTGCATCATGTAAACAGCAACTCTGCATAATGCAGTTATTAAAATATGACCAAATATTTGTAGGAAACCAATGTTTCCAATGGACATCTCTTTGAGGGTTAATGAAAAAAATGTTCCAAAAAAAAAAAAATGTTCAAAGGCTCCCTTGCTTTATACTATCAAGAAAGTCTTGATTAAAAAAGAAAAGTTTACAAGCCAAATTCCCCAACAGAACAAAACCAAACAGAAACATTTCCAACACCCCAAAGAAAATGATAGGAGCTTGGAAAATAAATGCACAAATCAAAAGTTCTCATAAATAGTTACCGAGTCAAAAGGGAAATAAAAACTTCCATTACGGACTGTTTAGAAAACAATAAAATGTGCCCAAACAACCTTCTGTCAGAGCTTGTGGATCTCACCCAAAGCCACACTTGGAAAACAGAACATAAACCAATACATTGTTTTTATTGTTTAAAAGGAATAGGAATAAATTGATTACGGTTTTATTTCATGAGATTAATAAGTGAATGACAGAGGAAAATTAACACAAGTTGGATAAAACTAAGCAAATAAAAAGTGATTGAATTAGCAGAGAGAGACTGAGAGAGAGAGAAAAAAAGAGAGATACGAGAGAAAGAGAGAGAGAGAGAGAGAGAGAGAGAGAGAGAGAGAGAGAGAGCAAGCACATAACATACAATCTGGCCCCTTATAAGTATGAGAAAGTCATACTTCTCTGGTAAACCCAATAATAAAAAAGAAAACAAGAGTAAACGCAAATAAAAGTAGAAATGAGAAAGGAAATGTAACCAGAGCAGAGTTTTTAAATGGAAAAGGGCATGCCTTGTATGCATAGAAATAAAAGTGAAGCCCAGAGTGCTAACGACAGACTATACAGACAAGAGAAGCCCCTGATGCAGAAAATTAAAAGTTAAAACATGTGAAAAAAAATATACTTGCAATCTCTGTGATGGACAGCTCCAAGTGGTGAGGACTAGGACCAGCAACTGAAGTCGGAGGAGCACGCGGACACGCAGCTCAAAGAATAAGCACCATGAAGGCCCTGTCCACCCAGTGGAAACATTTACTACCAATGTTAATGAAAAAATAAAAAATAAACCTTAAAAACAATGGGAAAGGTATTTGAAGAGCGATAGCCAGGCATGGAGAAAATCAAACTGCACTCCTCAGGCACTGCCTCTGGGCTAACTTCTTCAAGAAGAAAATTTACAAGTACAGGAGAAGAAAGCTTAAAACATTGCAGTGTTGGACTTGCCCCTACTTCTAATAAATGTGTACCAGGAAAGTAGTGATATATGTGGATCAAGGGATATATATCCCAGGAAACGAGTCACTCAAACACCTAGCAGGAAGCGAGGTGAATTTCTTATGGTATAATACTTAAGACATTTTGTGGTGCTGAAAATTACAGATACCATGCAAACTGGACAGGCTAGACCTTGAAATGTGAATAGGCACTTGGGATTTTATTTTATTTTATTTTATTTTATTTTATTTTATTTTATCTTTTTGCATTTCTTGTTCTACCCCAACATCTTCTAAAGTTAACTTGTTTGTCTTTCTGATCAGGTTAACAGTTGACGTTGACGAGTAGCTGTTGTAAATTTTGGAGTTGAAAAGAAAATAAAAGAAAATGTTTTACAGCACATCAGAGCACGGTAAAGACAGCTTAAAGCTCTGTAGCCAAGGTCACTTGTAACTGTGGATGCAGACATTTTCCAAATTTAAGAGAGCGAACAAATTGAAACCAGCAGTGTGTTAAAATATGAGAAATGAAATATGGTGTGCACAGTATTATTTGTCTCAGGAGCTAAAGCATGTCTCATATTGGTAGCATCTATTAAAACAAAATGCTACATTTGATAAATCAAAGGGTAAGAAACCAAATTATCATTTCAGCGGATGCCGAAGGGAATCTGACCAGATTCAACACCTACTTCTTAGTAACCTGGGAAGAGAGGCCTGATTTGCTGCTGACGTAAGGGTGGGTGTGGTTTAAAAACATATGTTCTTGTCCCCAAGTTGAATCCAGCTTCCCTACCTGCTTAGGGACACACTGTGTCAGAGGTTTGAGTAGCTTTGTCTGTTCAATTATAAACAAGAGCGATCAGGGCTGGAGAGATGGTTCCGTGTTTAAGAGCATACATTGCTTTCCAGAGGCTACAGTTTGATTCCCAGCACCCATGTGAGTCAGCTCATAACTGTTGGCAACTCCAGCACCAAGGTATTCAGTGCCCTCCACTGGCCTAAACAGACCCTGCACACACATACACATACCCACACACAGATGAATGCCTGCACACACACACACACACGCGCGCGCACACACACACACACACACACACACACACACACGCACACGCACACGCACACGCACACACACACACACATTTTAAAAATAAAACTAAAATATTTAAAAAGAAGAAAGGTAAAAGACGATTGGAGCAGCCAACAGTTTTAAATACACAATATAGAATTTGGAAAATGAAAAATGAAAATGAAAAACCCAAGACATGGTGATTAAGAAGTCTTAACATATGAAATCATTGTGGACAAACTGTCTTGTGACCTCACGGAACTTGCTTCGGGATCCTTTGGGGAAAGGCCTGTGGGCACAGGAAGTGAGGTCAAATTGGTCCAGAGTTGGAGACAGTCTAAAGCTAGCTGTGCACATGCGAGCTCACTGGTCCCACTGTCTCTGAAAAGTTCAAGTGAAAGATGACACCTCTGAAGACACCTAAAGTCCTGTGAGATAGGCCCAAGCAAATGGCTGAAAAATCATTTTTTAACTTACTCACAAGATCATTTTTTATTTGGCGTAATGAAAATAGTTGTTCAATTTTGAATATATAGTTTGCTTTAAAAAAAAACAAAAACAAAAAGTAAAGATTTGGGGACTGGAGAGCTGGCTCAGTTGTTAAGAGCACTGACGGCTCTTCCAGAGGTCCTGAGTTCAATTCCCAGCAACCACATGATGGCTCAAAACCATCTGTAATGGAATCTGATGCCCTCTTCTGGTGTGTCTGAGGACAGCAACAGTGTATTTACATATATAAAATAATAAATAATTCTAAAACAAACAAACAAACACCTAAAGATTTAGGAGGGAAAAAAACCCCAAACAGTAAACTAAAAAATAAATGATTAGGTCTAAAGTCAAGTGGAGTAAAGCATGCTAAATTCAGAACAAATATGCAGAATAGAAACTTTGTAACACAGGAGCCAAACCAGTTAAAAAATAGTGTTGAACCAATGACACCAGGGACAAATGACAACATACAAAACACATAAGAATGGTGTTTATAATAAATATTCAGAGCTCTCCATTAAAGCATCTTATCAGGATAAATAAAATGATATATGGATGAGATTAATAAGTTGGCCTGCTTCTAGATGGGAAGAGAGAATCCTAAGTGTATGCTGGCTTACTGAGGTGTGGTCTGTTGCTATATACTGTAATGCTAAATCCTGTGTCCCAGGGTCTACTTGCCTCAAGAGCATGTATATCTCGTGCATATCAGCTTTTGTTGTGCAAACCTTGCCCCTTAATTTAAAACTATTGGTTATGCAAAAATGGCCACAGTCATTTACTAGAGGGAATAGACGTAAGTGGGTTTTCAGTTACCTGACATAGGGGGGGAGGGGCGTCATAGGTAGGGAAGAGAGAGAAGAAAAGCACAGGAGAGAGGAGGAAGTCGCCATGAGGGGAGGAGGAACTATGAGCACATGGCCAGGAGAAACAGCAAGTATCTGAGTTATAGCACTGGGGAAGTAGCCAGGCCGGCAGTTAGAAAATTATACTAGGGGTGACCCCGGTAATCATCAAAGCCAAATAAAATAACCATAGTCTAGTCTCACTGCTTTGTAAGCTAGACAGGGATAAGTTTAAATTGGACCAACTGCATTGGCAATTTCTGAATTCCGTGGTATGTCTCATGTAATTGAGACCAAACTGTGATTCACATGAGGGTGCATGGATTAGTAATGCTTGCTTCTATGACTTAGATGGTTTTCTTAAAGAAGGCACAGGAAAAAAAAAATGATTTGGAATATTTTTAAGGGTGGAGAGAAGCAACGGGACTGATGACTTGGCCACGTGTCCAATGAAAACAGTAAGTTCCGTCTCAGTCAAAGTTTGTTCTGCTGAGTAACAAACGTCTCAAGTATAAAGTGTCTTAGAGACAAGCCCTTTTCTAATCCGGTGTCTGTTGCAGGAGCTTTCCAGGGGTCCTGCTCCACTTCCTACGGCGGCAGTTCGTAGGGTTAGTGATAAAATAAAGCAGCATCTTGCTAGTCTTCCACTGAAAATTAAAGGTCGTTGACCCCAAGGCCCCACATCATATCTGCTTATACTTCACAGAACAGAGATTCTCAGACGACTCCAGACCACCAAGCAGAGCTACTTAGGCAAGTATTGCTTCATCCCCAGGCACTAGATAAAACATTAGTTATTACAGATGCTTACAGAATAAAGGAGAAAGAGTAGCTGGTGCAAAAACCGTGTTGCATGAGAATACTCCATCATAGACTCATGACAGAATCATGTCAGAAGAGGAGAAAGAAGAGGAGGAGTAATGGGAGGAGGAGGAGGAGGAGGAGGAGGAGGAGGAGGAGGAGGAGGAGGAGGAGGAGGAGGAGGAGAAAAAGAAAAGAAGAAGAGTTCTGTAATAAAAAACAAAACAAAAACCAACCAAGAAAGCATGTTCCCTATGTTCCCTGGTCCCTGGGCTGGTGTGAATAAAAGGCTCCCCACAGGCTTCGGCACTGAACACTTGGTCTCCAGCTGGTGGCGCTGTTCAGGGAGTTTAGGAGGGTTTGAGGTGTGGCCTGGCAGGAGGATGTGCGCCATTGTGGGAGGGCCCTAGGAGTATATGGACTTGCCCTGCTTCCACTTCACTCTCCCTGCCTGTGCTTATATTTGAAAATGTGATCTCTCAGTTTCCTGCCCTTGCCACCAAACCTGCTGCTCGTTGCCAGGCCCCTCCATAGTAAATACCAAAAGAAAAGTATTTTCTCCCAGTGCTATAATTTTTTTTTTTTGTAAATTCACGTTCACATACAAGCATATAGGTATATATAAAATGAGTTAACAGTAGGCTGAGAATATAACATACACCTGAATCTTAACAAAGGCCAATGTGTCTCAAGATTTTGTACAGAAGAAAAATGAGCAAACATTTCCAATGTCAAAACAAACAAAAGGTATAAATCATTCTTACAAGAAATAATGCAAGTAGTTGTAATCATTTTTTAAAAGTTTGACAATACCAGTAAAAATTTAAAAATTTATTCTTCTAGATTTATTCTTAGAAGAGTAACCTAAAATTGCCATTTTAAAGAATTTTTTAAAATATTTGTTGATTTTTAATGTGTCTGAGTGTTTTGTCTGAGTGTATGTATGTGTACCATGTGTATGGCTACTAAAGGTTAGAAGAAGACGTTGGATCCCCTGGAGCTGGAGTTATGGATGGTTGTGAGTTACCACGTGGATGCTGGGAACTGAAGCCAAGTCCTCTGCAAGAGCATCCAGTGCTCTTAACCACCGGGCCGTCTCTCCAGCTTCAAAAGATTTGTTTTCAATGATGAGTATATGTGTCTATCTGTGTATGTATGTGTCCTCAAAGTCCAGAAGAAGGCATCAGATGAGCTGGAGCTAGAGTTACAAGTGATTGTGAGTGCCTAACATGGGTCCTGAGACCTGCACTCAGGGACTCTGAGAATAGTACCCATTTTTAATTACTGAAAAACCTCTCCAGTTTCTGAAACTGTATGATTCTGCTCTACACTAAAGAGTTTTTCAGTGTGTGTGTGTGTGTGTGTGTGTGTGTGTGTGTGTACACCATATGTGTGTGTACACCATATATGTGCAAGTGCCCATGGAGCCATAAATGGGCATATTGATCCTTTGGGCCCGAGCTTCAGGTGGCTGTGTGCCACCTGACATGAGTACTGGGAATCAAACTCTGGTCCCAGAGCAGAGTTAGCCCAGGCTTTGGTGAATAGCAGTATGTGCTCTGAACATCTGAGCCACCTCTCCAGATTCTAAAATTGGTATTTTATACAAATATAAACTGAGTTCCATTATATAGAAATTTAATCTTGTCATTTTTTTTAATGAAGGAAATCTAACAATATTGTTAAATAGCTTAATAATTCTCACAATTTTGAAGCCAGCGATCTTATCTATAAAAATTGATTCCAGGAAAATAACCATCCATATATAGGAAAATTATATACAAACTTTTATTGGGCAACAATAGCCCCCCAAACCTAAAAACAAACAAGAAAACTGCGAAGAGCCTTATGCTTCAGTATGGGCTCTGATGGAGGAATGCCAGTTTACCCAGTGTGGTGCCAGCTCGGCTCACCCAGAGTGGCATGCCACTAAACTCTAAGCAAGTGTTTGTGAAGGCACCTAACGTGTCCACATGTTCATTTCAGACATCTACATTCATCACAAATGCCTTTTCAGGATAACACAGAGAAAGAATGAATGTGTCAGACTCAGAGTCGCAGTCTAAAGCCATCAAAACGCCCATTGCAGTCATCTGTGGGCTCAAGGGAATTTTCTTTTCTCTCTGTATCTGATTTCCTCTAACAGAGACTGCTCAACTTTTTAAAAGTTAATCTTTAAGCAATGGGAATATTGAAACTACTTCTTTAATTAACAAGATCCAAAATATTTAAAAAATTTCTTTAAATGCATCTGTCTACGGATGATTTGAGGTAAGAAAAAGTGGACAAGGACAGATACTGTATCACTGAAGACTTCCTTGCTTTTCTAGGTCTGTGGCAGACATCACTAATCAATCCCATCGCTTGTCTCTGCTCAGGCTAAGGTGGTCCTTAGGCATACCCTGAAGAGCCAGTGCCAGTGCCAGTCGATCACTTAAAATGTTGTCTTATTTGGGGGTTAAAAGGAGCTACCAAGTACCATTAAAGAGACTTGAACTGTCTTTTCTATCTGTCACTAAATGTGAACAAGTTCACATCCAATCTGTGCCTCAGAATCTATCTTTAAAAATGGCAGATTCTGATCAGCCTTCCATGCAGGACACCAGGGGCACAGTTGTCCACTTCCCAAACTCCTGCGTTTCTAAAAGGTAGCTTGCAGCACGTCTGTGGGTGCCAGCGGGTGTTTCCATGGAATGCTCTCTATCCTGGGGTTCTGAGCACCCTTGTGGACTGGGGGGGGGGGGGAGGTGCTTTGTGTGGGCCCTGTCAATGTAACTTCTGCTCACCAGATACCCAGAGAACATCCATCACCTAGATAATCAAAGGTGGCCTCTGACAACCAAGGTGGCCTCTGGAGACGAGGTCTAAAGTGTAGGTCCTGAGCAGAGAGCCAGCAGTGCCCCAACTCTACCCATTTACCACAGCACCACTTCCTGGAGGGGAGAGCCTCCGCTGAAGAGTGTAAATCACCCTTCCAGGTTGGTTGGGCACTTAGCATAATGGAATGATTGACAGATGGATATTTATACGCCGCTGACTAAGTGGGCAAATCAATCAGGTGGCGCCAACGTAGAAAGAAGATAGTAGATGAAATGAACGGGTTCCTGGTCCAGGGTGACCATTACTGCGAGTACCATGGAAGATTCTGGAAGGCGGTCAGTGTAGATCTCTCTCTTGAGGCATTTATTACACGGTTCTGTTGAAACTTTCTCAGTGTCCTAGCTGTTGTGTGCCCTTCCTGGTCACTGCAGCTGGGTTGCTGGTCTCTGGGTGAGAAAACCAAGGGACAGGAGCAAAGCTTGGAAGCTGACTGCTGGTGACCAAGTCAGCTTTGCTGACACGTTCAAAGGGTTTAGTTCTTTGAATTAAACAAAGGGGGGAAAAAAAACCCACAGCCCTACTTTTGTCAGAGCCAGTGTGATTTCTAGCTTTCAGTTCATCATTTTGGGTTGAAGGGGATGTAACTCAATTAAAGACAGAAACATTAAATACATAGTAAAGCCGCCACACACTGAGGATTTATAGGGGTATTGATTAACGCCATCAGTAAAGTATTTACCTTGATCAATAGAGAAAGGTGATTTAAATGGGAAGGTGTCTCCTATGTTCTGTCAGCCAAGGCGTCTGGTAAAAGCATGCACTTTGTGATATATTCCTCAGTTTCCTCCTTTTGATTGTCTCTCTTCTTAGTAAAGTTCATCGCCACACGACGCCTTCCCCTTCCACACTCCTGGCATAGCTTTTGATCATTTGAGGCTTTTCTAGAAGGGACAGGGCTTCAGACTTTGGAGTTCAAGGATACATTTTTGTGTTGTTTAGTGTTTGACTGGATCTAGCTTGATAGGCCATGTGGCCTTGAACTTGTAACCATCCTACCTCTGTCCCCAAAGGGATGGGGTTACAGCTGGATGCCACCACAATGGCTTATTAAAATATTTTGTGTGGTCCTGGGACCAACCCTGTGATGCTGTGCATGCTTGGTGTGTAGTTTGGATGAGAATGGCTTCCACAGACTCCCAGGGAGTGGCATTAATAGGAGGCGTGGTCTTATTGGAACTTTTCTTTATAAGAGTTGTTGCGGTCCTGGTGTCTCTTCCCAGCCAGAGAAACCCTAACTGAAACACTAGGCAAGCCTCTACCACTGAGCTGTGAGCCATTTAAGGATCAATGCCTGTGGATTTTGGCAAGAAGCAGCAGGACATATGAGATGGAGTGGAAGACATGTAGTCAAGTCTGCCAGCCCCTCCAGAGTGAGAAGTACCCCCAAGGGCAAAATGACCAGGCCTTCATGTCCTCTACGGAAAAGGTGTGGCCCTACATGGCCACTCCTCCAGACTGAAAATAAAGCAAGTTTCATTAGAAGGCTGTTCTCTACCTTTCCATCGCTAAAAGGTTCTTGCCAGAGCCCAGCATCCAGCATCCAGAGATGTGCCCAGAATCTGCAGGAAAATGGCCCAGGACTCCAACTGGTTTTCTCGGGCATTCCAGGTTACTGTGAACCTCAGATTGAAGATGAGATCATGATCCCCTTAAAGAGCCAGAAACTTCAGAATCCCTCCTGGAGATGTTGGAGGTGGGGACTGCCTCAGTCTGGATGATTGAGTTTCAGAGAGCTTATATAATAACCATGGCCACGATTCCTCAATGAGATAAATCAGCGGCACAGATGGCTCCTATTCTGCTCCTTCCCTGCTGAGCCTTCTCCAGTGGAGCTCTTCCTAACAGGCAGGGCTCAGAGCTGCCTACCTGCTCATGGTTTGTTTGGTTAATAGAAGTGGTAGAAGGCGACTGATACAGAGTTGAGCTTGACTACCAGTGTGTTTCTGCTTCCTCAACTATACAGCCATCACTGAGAGAAGCCATTCCCAGCCTAATCCACTGATCTCGGGGTAAGCACGAGAGACTCAAGAAGAACTGCCCAGCCCACCTTCCAGATACAGCACCTCAATTAACAAATATAGTTAGTGTAACTGTAACAAGGCACTTCGTTATATATGCCTATAGGTGTGTATATCTACATTTATGACATTTGATCTGGTGATAATCATGACATGGGACTATCATTATTCCTGTTTTATAGATGAAATCATGGAGCATATGACTGACATCTGTGCTGAGTCCAGTAACCCTATAAGACTCTGTTGAGGGGGCTGCAAATGGAAAACAAAGGAAGAGACTGAGCTGGGACTAGTTCATTACCCTATGAGTCGGAACGTGGGCGAAAAGGGCACAGTTATCTGTATGATTCTCACTACACTGTCGTCTCCAGAAAGAAGGGCTTGCAAACATTCCCCTGTGTGCAAAGAGGAGGGACTGCAGATTATGTGACCCTGCCTTAAACAGTACTACTTCCCCATTGGCCAGTTGGGACCGGAAAGAACAGCCGATACAGAAGTCCCAGACACGCTGATTTTCCTCCCAGGTAGACTGGAATCCTTGAATTTTGGAGTCCAATTCCACAGACAATTTCTGCTCAGCCACATTCACTGAGTTACAATGGCGCTCAGGGTGTACTGCACTGTTGTGATGATCGCCCACTGGTCCACACAGTAGAGGAAGACGAGGGGTCCATGGTCATCGTGGCAATACCTGACTCACCCTTACATCCAGACAGTAGGTTGTGGAGATGGCCCAGCCCTAGTCAAAATAGACCAAGCTCTCTACCTCTGTTAGGCTCACCTTCTGAGGCAAGGGAGTAGACAGACAGATGGAAGCAAGTACGCAAAGGAGATGATTTTCACATGGTAGATGATTTGGAGAAAATGGGGGGGGGCAAGATGTACAGTGATGGGTATTCTCCCGGGAGACCAAAGTTGACATCGGGACGTGAGACACCTAGTACCCATTTATGGTTTTGAACTGAAATGTCCCCCAAAGGGTCCTGTGTTAGAAGCATGGCCCCCAGCAACAGTGTTGACAGGTGTAGTGTTTGTGACATGATTTGATCCTGAGGGCTATGGCCTCTTGCATGGATCAATCTACTGATGGGTTCATAGCTTTACTGTAAAGCAAGCCCTTCCCTGCCTCCAGGTCACCCAAGGGTGAATGAATAGTCTGTTCTTCCTCATGCTTTTATAGTGATGTTCTGCCCACCACAGGCCCCAAAGCATGGAGGCAGCAGATCATGGGCCAAACTTTCTGAGACTCCGAACTAAAGTCAGCCTTTTATCCCACATATCTTGTGACGGCACTGGGAAACTATCTCACACAGATCTGCATGGCAGCAATAGTAGGACTGGGAAGAAGTGAATGGATTCTCTCCCTGTATTTGTTGAATTTAGCGATGGTTGATGGAGGCTGAGACCAGGAAGGGTGAGGATGGCTATGAAATGTTTGGGGTGTTGTCTGAGTTAGGGTTTCTACTGTTGGGAAGAAATACCATGACCACGACAATCCTGTCTACCCCCTTTTCTGCAACGTCCCACGAGCCTTAGGCGAGGAAGTTGTTTTGTAGATGTATCTAAAGATGTATCTACTGGGACTGGCCTCCACAACTCGGGATTTTGATTGCTTGGGTTTTTTCTGAAAAGAATTTTGTCTGTTGCAAAGAGAGATGTTCTTGATGAGGAAAGAGGACTACACCTATCTGTGGGTAGAAGAACAGATGTTTAGTGTAGTTAATGTTATGCTGGTTTAATGAAGGGGAAGTTGCAGATTTCTTGACTATACTAAGCCCTCGGTAGCCAACTAGGTTTCCAGTACAGGAATGAATTTTCCCTTGTTGAGTGGCTCATATGTCCAAGTAGAGAGCTGTTCGTTGCCACAAAAATACTCATGCCACTACTGCACCCTCCAGGTTATCATGACATGTTGGTCCTTGCTGTAGACTGCTGGTTGACTCCCTGCTTTGGAAACTGTTTGATACCTACTGGTGTCATGAAAGCTTGTCCTCAGGGAAGAGGCATTCAGGTGAGCTCCAGCTGAGGGGCCTGTAGGTCCTATGTCTGATATTTATGCAATCTTTAGTAATAGATACTTACTTAACTTCTCTACCTGTGGGAGGCATGTGCTTGTGTGTGTGTGTGTGTGTGTGTGTGTGTGTGTGTAACCAAATGCAATAGTGATAGACTGAATGTTTTGAAAATCTCTGGGACAGCTCTGGCTAATGACTCCAAAGATGGCGCCTCACACCTAGGGTTGAGTTTTTTATTAGGGGCTCTTTGAGGGTGCATTGCAATCCTAGATAAGAAAAAAAAAATCATTTAAACTATATATGTATATTTATACACAGACTTATGTGTATCACAGGGTTTTTAGGTAAATAGCTCCTTATGACTTTAGGCAACTGTACTATGAGTTTACTATTCTCCTGCGTCTGTGTTTCTCTCCCTCCTCCTTCCTATTTAAGATCTCCCCTGCTTTCCCATTTCTCCCATCAAGTCTCTTATGCCTGCTACTGCCCTCTCTATTGCTACTCACTTCCCCCGCCCACCGCCACCTCAACCCAGGCAATGGTCTCTTTTTCTTTTCCTTGTTTCTGCAGTTACCACAGGATGTAGACATCTGAAGATTTGGAACTAGGAGCCTCCAAATGATGAGACGTGAGAGAGCATGCAGTATTTGGTTTAGCATGACCTCACTCAACATGATCTCTTCTATGTCCATCCATGTGCCTGCAAACTTTATGATTTCGTTGTTCTTGACCAATGAGTAGTGTTACGTAGCATCCATGTACCACTTTCTCATTATGGATTCCCCTGTTGAACGATGCTTGGGTTGACTCCGTTTTCTAGCCGTTGTGATGGAAGCAGCAGTGAACATGGCTGAGCGGGTATCTGTGGAGCAGAGTGTTGAGTTCTTTGGGCACCTGTCAAGGAACGGCATAGGTGCATCATATTTTAGACTTCTGTTTAGCTTTCTGAGGATTCTCCACCCTGATTTCCAGAGTGACTGGACCAGATTACAATCCCACCAAGAGCGAATGAGGGTTCTCTTTTTTCCACACCCCTGTCAGGATTTGCTGTTGGTTGTTTTGTTCATCTTTGTCATTCTGACTGGGGTGATATGACATCTCAAAGTTGTTTTGATTTACACATCTCTAACTGCCAGAGATGATTAACACATTTGAGATATTTCTGTCTTTTTTTTTTTTTTATGTGCATTGGTGTTTGGTCTGCATGCATGTCCATATGAGGGTGTCAGATCTTGGAGTTACAGACAGTTGTGAGCTTCCATGTGAGTGCTGGGAATTGAACCCGGGACCTCTGGAAGAGCAGCTATTGCTCTTAACTGCTGAGCCATTTCTCCACCCCTTTGAGATATTGTCTTCTATTGAAAACTCTCTGTTCAGGATGCAGGGCTATTTTTTGAATGGGTCACTTATCAATTTGATTCTCCATTTTTAAAGCTCTTTATATAGTCTGGATATTAATCCTCTGTCAGGTGACTTGCTGGTAAAGATTATCCCCATTCTATTTCCAATCATCTTGATTGTTTCCTTAGCTGTGCGGAAGCTTCTTAGTTTTGTGACATCCCACTTGGCAGCTGTAAGCCTTGATTCTCAGTTAAATGGAGTCCTAGCCAGACTGTCCTTTCCAACTCCTCCATCACGTAGGATGCGACCTAGGCTCTTCTCCTCCCAGGTTCAGTGTTTCAGTTTCATGTTTAGTTTTTACACAATCTGATAGATATGGGCTTAGTTCACTCTTCCATGGGTTGACCTCTAGTTTCCCCAGCAACATATGTTGAAGACGCTTCCTTTTCTCCAGTGTAGGTTTTTGTCATGTTTATCCAATAGTAAATGCCGGAGGTTCCATGTCCTCATGTTCGGGTCTTCAGTTTTGTTCCCTTGGCCTACATGTCTGTCTTTGCGCCAATACTATATTGCTGTTGTTAGCATGGTTTGTAATGTATCTGGAGTTCTGGACTCCCTCCAGGATTGTTTTTTTTTTTTTTTTTTTTGGTTTTAATATTTGTATTTTTTTTTTTTTTTTTTTTTGAGGTTTTAATTTGGTGGGGGAGGGGAGGTTGTTGTTGTTTTTTGTTTTGTTTTATTTCCTGAATTTTTCTGGCTATCTAGAGACTTTTGTGTTTTCGTATACATTTTAGGACAGTTTTGTTTCTATTTCTGTGAAGAACGAGATGGTAGTTTTGATTGTGACTGGGTTGAATCTGTAGGTAGCTTTAGTAAAATTGTCGTTTTCACAGTATTGTTTCTACTGCTCTGTGAGCATGGGATGTCTCCTCCTTTTCTGGTGTCTTTATCTTTTCCTGCAGGGTTTAAGACTTGTATTGTGGAGGTCCTTCACTTCCTTGGTTAGGTTTATTTCTAGTTTTTTTTTTCCTTTAATGTTGAGGCTTTTTGAATGTGAGTTTGTCCATAATTTCTTCCTCTGGATGTTTGTTGTCGGTGTAGAAGAAAGCTGTTGATGTGTGCAAGTTGATTCTGTCTCCTGCCACATTGCTGACTCTGTTCATAATTTCTAGAAATTTTCTGGTAGAACTTTTAGGGTCGCTAACATATCGTATTATGTCATCTGAAAATAGAGGTACATTGACTTTTTTCCCTATTTGAATCCCTTTCATTGTTTTACCTTGCCTTATTGCTGCAGCCAGCACAGTGTTGAAAAGGGATGGTAGTGGACAGCCTTGTCTCATTCTTGAGTTCAGAGCAATTGCTTTAAGCTTTTCTCCATCTATGATGATGTTGGTTGTGGCTTCCTTTTATGTAACTTTTATGATGTTGAAGTATGCCAGTACTACACTCTCTAGGACTTTTATCATGAAGTCATAGGAGTTTGTCCAAGGCTCTTTCTGCATCTGTTGAGATGATTCTGTGATTTTTGCCTTTAAGTCTATTTATGTGTATTATTCCTTTATTGACTTGTGTATGTTGAACCCTCCTTGCACTTTAAGAATAAAGCCAACTTGGCCATGTTGGATATTAGTTTGGGTGTGTGTTTGTATTCTGTTTGTAAGTTATTTTCTTGAAAATTTTCAGTCTGTGTTCATCAGGGATATTGGCCTGTAGTTTTCTTTGTTGTTTTGTTGTATCTTTGTCTGGTTTGGGTAGTAGAGAAGTACTGGCTTTGTGCAAGGAGTTTATGAATGTTCCTTCTCCCCTCCCATCTCTCTCCCTTTATTTTTTTCCTTCCTTCTTTCCATTTTTCCCTTTTGGAAGATTCTATTTATTACTATTTTAATCTCCTTTATGTTGTTGACTTCTTGATTTAATTTTGGTCATTTGGCTGAATCTAGAAATTCATTTAGGCTTTCCAACTTAATGGAACACAGGTTTTTAAAGTATTCTCTGACAATATTCTGAAATTCTGTGGTGTTTTTGTAATATTTCCATGTTCATTTCTGATTCAGTTAATTTGGGTCTTCTCTTTCTTTCTTCTGATTTGCTAATCCAAGTATCTGTCAATCATGTTTATTTTCTCAAAGAATCAGTCCTTAAATTCACTGATTCTTTATGCTGCCTCTCCTCTTCTCTTCTCTTCCCTTCCCTTCCCTTCCCTTCCCTTCCCTTCCCTTCCCTTCCCTTCCCTTCCC
>NC_034609.1:16880173-16907350 GCF_900095145.1 Mus pahari
TCCTCTCCTCTCCTCCCCTCCCCTCATTTTCTTTCTTTTCTTTTCTTTTCTTTTCTTTTCTTTTCTTTTCTTTTCTTTCCTTTCCTTTCCTTTCCTTTCCTTTCCTTTCCTTTTCTTTGATTTCTGCTCTGCATTTTATTATTTCTTGCCGTTGAATGGGTTGTATTTGGTTTGTTCCTTTTTCAAAATTTTGAGTGGCATGAAGTCATTTGCATTCATTCTGATTTTTTTAGTGTAGGTCTTGGAACTATAAGTTTCTCTTGTAGGACTGCCCTCCGTGTGTCCCAGAAGCTCTGTTCTGCTATATTTTTAGTTTCATTTAGTTACAGAAAGTTTTTTATTTATTTCTTAATTTCTTCTTTTACGCATTCATCATTCAGCAATGAGTCATTTAATCTCAATTCATTTGTGTATTGTAAATACTACAGATTTGTTTGTGGTCAATGTTAAGTCTTATTACATTATAATAAGACTAAAAGGAGTTATTTCAATATTTTTAATTCGTAAAGATTTGTGTGTGTGTGTGTGTGTGTGTGTGTGTGTGTGTGTGTGTGTGTACCGGGATATAGTCTATTTTAGAAAATGTGTAGGATGTTTTCTCTTTTCTTTTTTGGTGTTTGTTTAGAATATTCTGTAGATATCTGTTAAGTTCAGTTACTATATGATGTCCATTAATTCTGATGTTTCTGGTTTATTTTTCTTGTTGTTCAGGTGATTTGTTTATTGGAGAAAATGGGATAATGAAATCATCTACGATTAATGGCTTGATGTTAATCTGTATCTTTAAATTCAGTAGTATATTTGTTAAATGAAATTGGGTGCACCAGAGTTTAGAGCATATATATTTAAAATAGTGATATCTTCTTGATTGTCTGCTCTCTTGATCTGAATGAAGAGTTCTACTTTATCTCTTCTTATTGGTTTTATCTGAAGTCAGTTCTGTCAGATAGTAAGAGTGATGCCGGCTTACTTTCTGGTCCCATTCGATTGGAGTAACTTGTCCATTCTCTTACTCTAAGGTGATATTGATCCTTAAAGCTAAGATGTGTTTCTTGTAGACAAGAGATCATTTCATTTCTTTATTCATTCAGTCAGCCTGAGCTTTTGATCAGAGAATTGAGGCCGTTAATATTTAAAGTTATTATTGAAGTGTGTGTGTTAATCGTGGTTATCATGTAGCTGACTTTCTGCTGCTGTTATTTGTATTCTCGGTGGTACTTCATGACTTAATAATTATGGAGTTGTAGTTATTTCCACTGGTTTTCTCTCATGCCCTTCCTCTCATTAGCCTGAAATAATACTTCCTGTATTTTCTTTAGGTTTGGGTTGTTGAATATAAATTTTTAGGTTGTTTATATCATGGAAATATTTTTCTTTCTCCTTCAATGATGGCAGATAGCTCTGCTGGGTGTATCAGTCTAGGCTGGCTAGCATAGTTTTTTAGGACTTTGGATGCATAGCTCCACACTCTTCCATTGAGAAATATGCTGTTATTCTTAGGAGTTTCCCTTTGTATGTGACTTGCAATTTTTCTGTTGTAGCTTTCAACTTTTCAATACTCTTTTTTTGTTCTCTATACTTAGTGCTTTAACAGTGATGTTCTGTGGGGATTTCCTTGTCTGGTTTTGCCTAGTTGGTGTCCTGTGTGTTTCTTATAGCTATATGGGTGTGTCGTTTCTTAGCTTTAGGAAGTTTTACTCAATGACCTTGTTGACTTGGAATTCTTTTCCCTCATCTATGGCTATGGTTTTGAAGGATTTTTTTTCATGTTGTCCCATGTTTCCTGTACTTTGTTTTTTCTTCATATTCCTTGATTTATTTGTTCAAGATCCTCAACTTTATAGTTAAGACCTAATATTCTACCTTCTGCTTGATTTGTTCTTCTTGTAAGCTTTTCTTTGAGATTTCTAGTTGAGTTCTTGTGTTTTTCCATTCCATCCTCATTTCAGTTTGAGCTCTCTTCAATGTTTCTGTCTTCTTATTGAATCCTAGTCTCAAGTTTTACATTAATTATCATTTCCATCAGCTGCATTTTCTTGGACATTACTCAGATATTTATTCTCCCTATGTTCTTTATTCATAATTTATCTGAGCTATTTCTTCTTTAAGCACCTTGAATTCTTTAACCTTTTCATTATTTTTTTAAAGGCTGTGTCCTGAGCATTATCTGTGTAATTCTCATTGGCAAGCATTTCTACAGTACTGGTAAGTTTTGGAGAGAAGATAGTGGCTTGATCTTTTGTATTTTTTGGTATTTTTGCCATGAGATAAGGGCGTGTGGACTTATCTTGTTAGTTCTAAGTGTGATATGTAGGCAGGCAGAGGTTGGAAATGGTGAGATGAAGTCAGATGAACAGAGAGGACTAAGCTGGTGTATAGGATGTGCCCCCTGATCCAAGCCTGGAGTGTATGGATAGATCTGAGTGCAAAGGGTGTATCTGGTATGAGAGGGGACCGTGGGTTGGGGAATAGGGAGGGAGGGTCCCTGCAGAGACCTAGAGATTATGGTACAGACTGATGTGGCCAGACTAGTTCAGAGCACTGGACTTGGGACCAGGGCTATTACTGCTGGTTGAGGAGAAGGTTTGGATAAAGAGGGTCAGAGAGGCACACTGGGCTAGATCTTGGAGAAGGATATAGGAGATGTGACTTGGTAGAGAGGTTGGATTCAGCTCAGAATGAACTTGTGGGTGGAGACAGGGAGGGTGAGTCAAGACAGTAGCCTAGAGTAAACCTCCTTTCTTTATAAAGTTATCCAGCTTCAGGTATCTGGTTACAGCAATGAAAAGTAGATTAATGCATCATGCCTTTGTAGAGCTTCATATTAACGATTTTAATATGGTTTTGGTTAAATCTATAAATCAAACAATAAAAAAAAATCAGCACATTCTGCAGGGCGCTGTATTAACAGATAGAATAAGAGCCGGTACCTGGTGTCTCAACTGCCTGTCGTCCTTAGGAGGACGAGAAAAGAACTTCACAGGGGCAAGGAGAGTTTTCAACCATAACCCTTGCGAGAAGAGAAATGTTTCAGCGTTTTATGAACTTTCTCTTCCCCCTCATCATTTAAACAACAATAAATGTAGCACATCAATTTATACTATGATCCTTTTATTACATTCTAACCAGGTGCCAAGTGGTTAGGGATTTATGAAGAGATTATCATAGAGGCAATAATGAGGGCTAATGGGCAGCAGGAGAACCTCCTGGAAAGGAGGGAAACCTCCGTAGAGAGGCAGGAGCACAGCCCACAATGGCAGAAGGCTCTGGGATGGATGGATGGAGGGAAGAGCCTCAGGCAGACTGGGGCTGGGTACAGGGAAAGTGAGGTGGGGGGCCAGCCCCGATCCCGAAACACTGGGGCCATGATCTGAGAAGACTCACTCCAGGACTTTCTCTCTCTCCAAAATGAGCACCACAGAAGCAGTGTGCAGCAGTGTGCAATGTGCTGGCCCTGCTCAGAATACCCAGGGTACTCTCTGTTTAGTTATTAGTGTATCATCACCTCCGCCGCCGTCGTCATCGTCGTCGTCGTCATTATCATCATCAGTCTCAAGCCAACTTTGAATTTTTTTTTTTTACAATCTTCAAAGACAATCTTGGGGTTCCCCACTTTAATTCAGAAATCCAGCATCTTGTTTATAACTGTGGCTTGCAAAAAGCCATGTTGCAAACACCTGATACATCCTTGAAGCCCTGGGATGTAACTAATGTCGCATGCATTGACCCCACCGGCCCTGTAGAGGACCCATGGCCCGGTTCTACTCGTACACTGACATTCACCTGTGCAGAGGAACTGCTTGTCCTAGCAACGAAGACCAAACGTGAAGCCTGTGAGGAGAAACTAATCAGCTTTCACACAGAAGGTGGTCTTCCTGTTGGTATTCTGTGAACCAATCAGGAGGGAGCCAGCAAAGGCTCAAGCTCAGGGGTGTGAGTGAGCCTGTGACACATGTATATTCCTTAGCAGATGACATAAGTTCCATTTCCTCACATGTTAAATGGATGTGATTGTGGTACCCAACTCATGCAGCCGCCTGCACCTTGACTACACTGGATAAACTGTTTCACAAGTGTGACACATACCAGGAGCTGGGTGAACATGAGTTATCATTTGGATTTTGCTAAAATACCCAAGCAACTAGAGATGGGCTTTCTAGGAGATGACCTTGGACTTTCTCGGGAAGGATGCTATGCGCTAAGTAGGGAGACAAGCTTGGGTCATGTTTGGGGGGACTTGCTCCCCACTAAGGAATGCACAGATGCCCTTAGTCAAGAAGTGAGACTGGTCAGAGATGCAGAATATCTGGTTCTAAGGACCTGCCTGCCTACCAAGGCCACCCAGGAACAACCCAAGAGCATCTTAGTATCAGAAATTGCAACCTACAGAAGAACGGTCCCCCTGACCTCCCACACAATATCCAGTGTCTACCGTGCAGTGTCCCCAGCCATTACAAGGAAGTGATTCTCAAAGTCTGGACCCCTGGCCAGCAGCAGATTCTTGGGCCTCATCCAGGTCTGTGAAATGAGAAATCCTGGTAGCAGAGATTCGGTGGTATCTAGCAAACCCCGGAAGGGTACCAAGATCTGCACTAGTTTATGCCTGGATTCGCTCCTGGCTTGCTAAAGGAACGTCGAGACACAATGTGTTTGAAGGTATCTTGCCTGTGGAGAATGCCAGAGTAATGGAAGGGACTGTCATTCTCAAGAGGTGACAGGTATCGACTGGCTACTCATCTGGGCCAAGGTGACATACATATACCTAGAGATCCTGTTTATTTCTGCAGAACAGAGGTGTAAACAACATGGGCTTGTCACTCTAAAGTCATGCACCCAAACTCCACCCCCACAGACTCAGACCTCCACCCCCACATTCCTCAAATTCACTATTCAGTGGCATGGCTACTTTCCCCCAGGTTAAGCCTGGGGGCTGGGGCTCAATATTTTCTTCACTGTTATAGTTTGAGCCTGAGATGTCCCCCTGGTTGTTAAGGTTGAGCCTGAGATGTCCCCTTGGTTGTTATGGTTGAGCCTGAGATGTCCCCCTGGTTGTTTCGGTTGAGCCTGAGATGACCTCCTGGTTGTTACAGTTGAGCCTGAGATGCCCTCCTGGTTGTTACAGTTGAGCCTGAGATGTCCCCCTGGCTGTTATGGTTGAGCCTGGGATGTCTGTTCCCTTTGCTGTTGTGGTTGAGCCCAAGATGTCCTCCTTGTTGTTACGGTTGAGACTGAGATAGCCCCCCTAGCTGTGATGACTGAAACTGAGATGTCCCCATCAGGTTCACCTCCCCTAACTGGCACTGCTCTCAAGGAGCTGTGGAACCACTGGCCTCCAGAAGTATATCAAGAGAAGCAGAAACTCTGATCATGACAGCTTGCCCCCAGTTCCAGCCACTCTCTAGGTTTGCAGAGCTGTCAGGCTACAGACAGCTTCTGCCGTGACTGAGCTCCTCTGGTACACCTTCCTTACCGTGATAGGCTAACACCTCTGAGAGGGTGAGCCCAAGTGAACCCCTCCCATTCAGTCAGGTCAATAAACCAATATGTTACATTTATAAAAGGTACGTTGGGGGAGAATTGTGGACATTAGGCACATTATCATTCAGGCTCAGTCAATGGCAGTAGGATACAATTCTTGATTCTGTACTCTGGGGGTTGGCATCGGCCAATTTCAGGCTGTCCTAGCCATAAACTCAGCTTATGAAATGAGAAGAAGTCCCTTTTCAGGCCTAGAGTTCAATCAGTGCCTCTGGCTGGTCTAACCTGTATCTTAGCCTCGTTCTGTAATAAAACATGGCCAGAGAGATAGGAATAGAAAGAATAAGGAGACTGAGTCCTTCCCCGAGATGACACTCCACAGGGATAGAGAGTGAAATGGCATGAGTTTCTCAAGAGCGAGATTCGCGATTCGGGGTTTCAAGAAGAATGTGCCACAAGATAGAAGAGGGAGCCATACATGGAATCCCAGGGCTTGGCCTACACTTCTTCCAGGTGTAGGCCTAGGTCAGCAGCACTCACTGCCCCACCCCACCCCCTTCATGCACCCCACCCCCAGGGGAGCTCAAAGGAGAGGACCTACGCAACAGCAGATAGGAGCGGATGTGTGTGCTGGCCCCTCTGCAAGATGGCATCAGGCAGGAAAACGGGGTCTGCTTTGCTTTACCTTCTGGCCCTGTCACTGGAATCCAGAAGCAAACAGCCCTGGAGGTCCCACAGGGGCTTCCCACGGCCTCACCAGCCCCTAATCTTCTCCTAGGGATTTCCTGCAGCCGTGCTGGAGTGTGTGTGCCCGTGTGCATGTTTTCTCTGGAAAGGTCATGACTCTTTGGTGACATTTCCCTAAGTGGGCGTGTGTGAGCTTCTGGCATCCACTGGATCATGTAGGGCGAGCATGTCCATAGCACTTGAGTGTTTTTCTAAGTTTGCATCTGTTTAAAAATGCAATGGGGTTTGACTGGTGTTAGAGTCAGCTACTGTTTGTCCTGGGGCTTCTTAGGTACCTGGCATTTCTCATCCACCAATCAACTCGTTTAAAGAAATCCCTCTTACTCGTTCCATTTTACAGATAAACATTGTAAGTACAGCAAGGTCAAGTACGTTGTGCAAGTCACATAGTTAGTTAGTGGTGGGACCAAGCCTCCAGAACCCTGCAGCATCTGGATGTCCGGGAGTTTGGGAACCCTCAGTCCCAGGCTCCTTATCCAAGGCCCGTGACACTCGACTCTCCGTTCCTGACTGTTCTGCTCGGTTTCCAGCAGTGACTGGACAGCGGCCATAGGGTAAATATAGTCTAGCATCTTCTTGTTTCATCTACTCAGCAGCGTTCCCATGCCCGAGTGTTGGGGTGAAACGGGGAACAATAGTTATGAATTTTTCTGGGAAGAAACTGTAGCAAGTGTCTACCCACCACAGTCAGAGCACCGTTGAAGCCAAGCTTCGTGGATTTGTGCATTTATTGAGGTTACTTGCATGCATGACTCGAAGGCAGCTTCATTAACAAGTCCATCCCAGCTTAGATGTCAGCTCATGAAAGCTACATCCTTGGGATTTCCTATCCAGCTTGCAGGCGATTCCTCTAGAGTCTCTGTGACCCCAGCAATTGTTGACCCCCTATGTCTCCCGGGGGGGGGGGTGGCGTCCTGTGGGTCTTGCTACATTCCAGGACATCCTAACCTGTATTAGATGTGTGAGTCTTCTCACTCACCCTCCTCTAGCGGGGGGACATGTTTCAGTTTGGAGGGAGTAGTTGCACACTGAAAATCAGTCTGCAGTAAAAGGTTGGAATAGCCGCATCCCTGCAGGCCAAAGGATGAATTTTTATTCCTTCCGTGGTGGTAGGTCTTCACTGTCATTGTTTCTGGGCTTGGATCAACCTAGGAGAGTGGTAAGGGTGTTTACAGAGAGGATCAGCCGGGAGGATATGCCTACCCTGAATGTAGGCAATGCCGTCCCACAGAATGGGGACACACTGGACAGCAAGAGGAGAGGAGAAAGCCCAGAAATGGTGGCTTTTCCTCACCTGTGTTTTTCTCCACTTGGATCTGCCCTTGGTGATGGGCTGAGCCTTCTAAAATGAGGAAGAAATTAAGCTTCTCCTATTTGTTCAGGTGCTTCTAATAGTCACACAACTGCTAACTGATGCACCTTCTGGATACCACAGGGAAAGTACACATGAACCATAAAACCGAATGCAAGTGCTAAAATTGTTTTAGAAACGATAAGGCTAAATGTCTGTGGCCTGGGCTTGGTTGACAGTTTGTCTTTTCGATGGGATACCAAGTCATAGCAAAGCCAGGACAGCAACAGATGAGCCAGACACATCGCTGCTAAAAGAGTTTGTATTACAAATAATCTCATTGAGAAAGTAAGAACAGAACCTGGAAGTGGGCGATAGCATGCAAATTGTCTGCCTGACAAAGGAGTGGCCTGCAGAAAACAGAAAGGACAGTTGTCATTTGGTGGTTCAAGGACAATCCCAGCTTTCATATGGGCAAAGTTTTGACTGTCCTGTCTCCAAATCAGATATGCAAACGGCCAACAGCCTCATGACAAGTTGCTTTAGGTCTTCAACCGTGCGAGAAAGGCAAACAGAACTGCTTCAGCCCTTCCAGGAGTGATATAACACACACACACACACACACACACACACACACACACACACACACACAAATGGTAAAAACCACTTTGGAAGCCAGCTTGGCAGCTCCACAGATGTGTAGCACAGAGTTATCATATGACCAGCCGTGCTCATAGGTACCTACTGTGGTGAAATGAAAACACTTGCACACAGAGGACTAGAATTCTTCACAGCAGAGCTACTGAGAGCAAACACATGGCCGGTCCTCAGAGTGACCAAACAGGGCGTGCAATGTCCACACACGAGCATTATTCCTCCATGGGGGGAAAAAAAAAAACATGGAGGAGCAACGGTCACCACAGCCACCACCGTGGGGATGAACTTAGTCACTGTTGTATTAAAGTGAAAAGTCAGTAAGAGATCACACATTGTGGGATCTATCTGATCAGAGTGTTCAAAATAGACAAATCTGTAGAGACCGAAGTAGAGAACAAGGAGTGACTTAATGCATAAGAGGTTCCTTTCTGGGGTGATGAGGATGTCTTAAGCCTGGCAGTAATGGCAGTAGTCCTGTGGATGTACTGAACCCTGAGATCCTTATCTTTAAATGAGGGCATTTATGGTCTGTGAATCATCTCTCAAAGCTATCTTAATGCCTTCGGAGAACTGTGCTTTTAAAACGTGGTCAGATGGTAAATCTCATATCTTTATGCACAACAAACATATACCTTGAGAAATCCATGCCCAATATCTTAGTGACCCTTGCAAATAACAGAGCTTAGAAAGGGAAAGCACTCCACCTTGGCAGTGGAAGACCCAACAAATGCCACCTTACCGAGGTGGTGAAGGGACAGGGTTGCCAGTAGAGGCTTGCGCGGTGACGTTCATTCCCCAATACAGGAGATGGGAAGGATATCATGCCTTTTGCTATATCCTCTCCCATGCTATGATACCTATCTAGATAATACCAGACCAACCCCAAGTCAGGGGCATCCTACAAAATGCCTCAAAACTGTCAAAGACATGCAACACAAAAACCCAGGGAGCCATCACAGACCACAAAAGACGTAAGAGAAGAGAAAAGAAGAACCACAGGCCTCATCCACCATGGCGGGGAAGCAGTGGTCTTTGCTAGTCTGGCTGATGACTGTAATGGATCAGTGGGAATTTTCCAGATGCCACAATTCAACATGGTCCTATAAGATGCTGTGCTGGGGATGTTGGGTGAAAGCTGTGGGAACTGGCTCTGTGTAGCTTTTCTGTAAACAAGTGACTACTCCAAAATGAAGTACTTTTAAATGAGGGGGGAAACAATCACTTTATGAAACTTCTTTGTTTAAGCATAGGTCCTGATCTACGATGCACACAATGTGTGTAGCATATGCATGAACAAACCATCGTTTTCCCTGTTAACGGCACATGTGGGTATGTAGGCTCTGTTTAGAGCCAAGACTTAGTTCTCCCTTGCTTCCTGATACATCAGCGTCATTGACCTGAGTGGACCCACCTCACAGTGTTTTCCTGGTTTCTTTATTTTCCCTTCTTACTGACATTTCCCCCCTTTCCCTGCAGCAGCCTTCGAATGTGTCCCTCCATGAATCCAAATCCCCCTGTAAAGTTTACCTTGATGACATTACAATTCGTATCTCATTGCATTTCCTACTTGGTATGTGAGGGTTTGTGTGGTATATGTGCATACGTGTGGGGAGTAGGAGAAAGCATACAGGTCAAAAGAGAGCATACGATGTATTGTTCTACCACACTCCACTTTGAGAAGAACAGGCTCTCTCATTGAACCTAGACTAAGCTGTGGACCAGAAAGCCAAGTGATCCTTTTGTCCCTGGCCCTCACAGGGTCATCCTCTGCTGTGCCTGGATTTCCACATGGCTGCTGGGCACTTTATCTCAGGTCCTTCTGCTTAAATAGCAGGCATTCTTATACACTGAGCACTCTTCCGATTCTCTGGTTATTGCCTCCCACCCCAAGGCAGGGTCTTACACCGTAGCCAAGGCTCTCATCAAACTCACAGCAATCCTCCTGCTTCAGCCTCCTTACTGCTGAGATTACAAGTGAGCCACCTTGCCTAACTATACCTTACTTTAAAAAAACCAGCCCGACAAACTGAAGCGGCGTCCCTCCCACTACACAGGCAGCTGGACTCCTTTTCCCAGGAATGGACCCCAACTTATCTCTATGTTCCACCGCCAGGAAATATACCACAATGAGTTTCCTCTTGATAGTCCTTCACGACAGACCTCTGTGGGAATGTCCTCAGGGTATGTACCCAGAGTCAGAAACCCTGGCCCTTGGGATTTCTATAAGGTCAGTTACATCACCACAGGGCTGGGGTTATGCTCACCTATACAGTCCCCAGCTCGTCATATCCTCCATGCATGCTACCTTGACACATAATCTGGCCTGGATTTGTGAGAGGCCATGGGGTGAACACGGGAGGCAGCATCCGGTCCTTGGCCGGGATGCAGGGATGCAGGGATGCAGGGATGCAGGGATGCGGGAACTCCCTCTGCACCAAGTGTGGTTTTGTGCATTCTGAGACTCTGTGAAAGGGAATCAGTTCATTTCCTTCTTGCAACATCCCTTTTGGGCAAGTGCTGTTATTGTTCTTCTCACCACTGAGAGAATGAAGACCATGTGGGCTCTGGATCCCTGGATGGCACTCATGTTTATGCTGAGGGTTAATTAAAACATAAACGGTGCTCAAAATAGCATTAGTAACTCGGCTTTTTCTGAATCCAATCAGAGCATCTCTTCAGCACACTAGATCCTGGAGGGTCAGAAGCTGCCCCTGCTAAGTGTGGATCTTCTCCCCAGAGGCCTCCCCTATAATGCTAAGCAGTGACTCAGGGAAGGATGCCTTGGGAAAGCCATGCATGCTCTGTCACTGGGGGCTAAAGGCTCACAAAGAGGCTTATCTGCAAGGGCGGAAGGAAGCCTTCTGATTTCCTCTGCCTTAGAAGTCAGTTCCCATTTTTTTATCTCTGGGTTCCCACCAAGCCACCTTGCTGGGGGTGGGGGGTGATGAAGAGCAGATTCAAGTTATGACCCTACCCCTCTGCAGCAGACCCTGCTGCTCTCCACACAATGGCCATGTGGGGGGGTAGGGGGTGGAGTAGGGAGGAAAGAAAGTGATGGAAAGCCAAATCCATGGGCTTCTCAGGGAGAAGAGGAGAGAGCTCAGACCTGGCCTGGCCTGGCCTGCCTTCTTGCCCTCATTCATGCTGATCCTCCACACTTGAGACTTTAATTTTCCAGTGGGCTGTTGAGTGTGTCCCCAGTCAGGCACCCTGTCTCAGCTTGGGCAGTCTGAAGTGCCATCTTCTTAGCACGGCACTCCCAGCTATAAGTGGGCTCACTGACCCCAAGCTGTATGTGACCAGGTCACTGTCCACCCAAATTATATGTGGATAGCTCACCACTCCCCCCAGGTATGTATAGCCAGTTCACTGTGCACCCAGGTATGTATAGTCAGCTGCCCACTATATATGTCCAGCTCACTACTGCACCAACTATATGTGGTCAGTTCACCACACACATACACACACACACACACACACACACACACACAACTATATGTGGCCAGCTCACTATTCCCTCTATATATGGCCAGCTCACTACCCACCCCCTAAGCTACATATGTACAGCTCACTAACCACCCCCCCCCCAAGCTACATATGACCAGATCACTACCCACGCCAACCTCCAACTATATATGGCCACCTCACTATTCCTCTCCAGCTATATGTGACCAGGTCACTATCCCCCGACCACCAGCTATATGTGGCCAGGTAACTACCCCTCCAGCTATATGTGGCCAGCTCATTACCCTCCCCAGCTACATATGGCTAGTTTAGCCCCACCCCCAGCTATATGTGGCCCTCTCGCTTCTCCTCACCCCCAGATGTGGCCAGTCATCTAGAGAGAAAAGCAGCTGTATTGACTGCCTTTATCTTTGCTTCCTCCCACAAAAGAGATCAATTATTGAGGCAGGTAGGGATCCAGACTCCAGGGTGATCCGAGGAACCCTGGGAGCCATTGAGATAGGGATGGTTTGTGAAACCAGGCTCCTTCCCTGTCAGAGAACTGTGTAAGAGGCATTTCCTGCCAAGATGCCCCACCATGTGCGCTGAGGGGCTTTCCTCTCATTTTGATGCAGGGCACCAGGCTAAGGGAATTTGCTTGGAAGGTATCCTTTTCAGTCTCCCGAAATAAATCACTCAGCAATTCCTATAGCTTGTTGTGGCAGGTAGTGCCGATCTTGGGGCAGGGACAGCCCATTTGGGGGCTGCTTTCTCGACCTTGGAACCCATGTGATATAGGAGCCATGAACGCAGCTCTCCAGCAATGCCACAGGCTCTCTCCCCTTGGCTTTGGCCATGACTTCTGAATCAGCAGCATGGAGGCTCCAGCCCCTTTCAGCAGTGGAGCCTTCCAGTCTGCAGACTGCAGGAGTAAGAAGAGACCTCCCAGCTGGTAACCCGGCTGGGCTCCCAGTGTCTAATGGTTGGGGGAAGACATACAATGCTCCATGCTTGGGGTGGATTCTCCCATCCTTCCCCTTTGAAGGCACCCATGCAAAACACAGGTCTTGCCTCTAAGGAAATAAAAGAACATTTATTCTAAGCTAAGGATGGGTGAGCCCAATGAAGAAGCAGGGCATGTCCCGATGTGAAAACTTTGACACGAACTTTATAATCACAGAATGAAAGAAAGCCATAAGTCAAGGAAGGTATTTGCCACATATATCGGGTTAGGGATACAGGTAAACAGGGTGCCGAGAAGTGGGAAGAGCTCTGTTTTAGGTCTCAGGCTCTGCTGGATGGCAGTCTCATCTCTGACATTGGTGGAAGTGGCCGCGCTCTATACCCGAGAGCTGAAAGAAGCTTAAGTCAGGCACAGAGGTGATTACTTGGCCAGCGTAAAGGTGATCATGGTAGCTCAAAGTGATTTGTCATTGGATCGGCAACATTCAGACTCTCTGTAACTAAGACATCCTAATTTATTGTCAGAGTCGCCAATAAAGCTGCCAAGTTTTCTGGAACTGCAGCCACAGGTATTAGATAAAAGTCCCAAGGCATCCTCTTTTTTTATTTAGGCCGTGCGTACAAGTCCTACTTCCTTCCCAGGTGTCCCTGGGCAGCTCGGTAGTCAGTAACCCCACCCTAGTCACCCTTCAGCCAAACTACACACGTATATATTTAGCTCGTTTAATCTTTCCTTCTCATAAGGTTCTAATTTTACATTTTTTTCCAGGGTATTTCGGATTTGGCAGAATAGCCTTCGTCTGCGAAGAGTAGAACTTAATTATCAAAAGCTGAGTGGGAGCGAGCCATCGATCACCCGTGACACACCCCTGCCTGTGTTCACTTGGAAAACTTTTTTTTTTTTGGTATATGTGTAGGGGGGGCTCTTAGAAGAAGCAGGACAGGGGGGATGTCAGAGAAAATAGAGGAGGGAAAAGGAAAAGAGAAAGAAAGAAATGAAAAAAAAAAGAAAGAAATCCGTTCTGACAGCCACCGTCTCACAAAGAAAACACCTTACATCAAACAGTTGAGCTTGGGGATCAGAGCAGCAATGTTCCTTTGACACCTCTCTCTCTCTCTCTCTCTCTCTCTCTCTCTCTCTCTCTCTCTGTCTCTCTCTCTCCTCCTTCTTCCTGTCACCCTTTCAAAAAACTTTTGTTTGAAATTGGATCTCAAAGATCTCCAGCGCGTGAGAGATGCGTGGAAAACGCCTCCTAAGGCAAAAGCCATCCCTCTGATGAGACTTGCTTAGCATTTAAGGCTCTGTCAGGGAACTTACCCAACTACCATGTTCCAGAGCTTTCCTTAAGAGCCAGGATTTTTTAGCCGCCAGATAAGTGCTCACAGAGGCCCAGCCCAGTTGCACAGCGACACCCAGTGGTTGTGTTAAGAAATGCCCCCTCACCCCTGGGGAGACCACCCCAAACTGGACTGCAACAAGGTCTGTTCCCTTTACAGGTCGAGTTCCCAAATTTTTGTCCTCAGGGCCCCTTGTGCTTGCATGCAAATGGGTTAGTCTCAGGCCAACCTTCCCTGAGTGCTTTTAAATGAGATATATTGGTCAAAGTGTGTGGTGAGCCTCTGCCTCTGAGAGCTCAGTGGTGACTCCCCTGAGATGGTCCCAGCTCTTCCCAAGGCCATTGACAAGGCCGACTGGTCACCTAGAGGGTTCCACACACAAAATAATTTTTCTTAGTTAATTTTTCTCTCTCTTGCCTTATTATCCTGATGGTACATAACCATCAATACATTTCTTTCTGACCAGCTAAGGCTCCTTGGAAGTTTGCCTGATGAGCCGTTTTCAAAGTGAGCTGATAGAGTGAGTCTAGGGCTACACCCATCCCAGAGGCAGGATGGAAGTGGGCCATTGCAGCGGATCCAATTCAATGAACACCAGCTCCGAAAGGCTCAGCCTGGCACAAGAAAACCCGAGTGAAGACTCCCAACAATGATGGTCATGCGCCCCCCCCCCCCCCCGAGAGAGAATCCGTGTTCAGGGACACAGCCCGCGTCATTACTGTTGACTTCGCTGCTGCTGCTGCTGCGCACCCATGGCTTTTAGAGGATCCATTCTCAGATACGCCGCTGCAGGATACGGACTTCTGAACACGGTAAAGCATCCGTGTGAACTGAGCATTCGTTCTGTCTGCATGTTGCCACCATGCTTCTCATGCATTTTGAGCCTTGTAAAGACCACGCTACATGGTGCGAAGCAGATTCCAGAAGTAGAGACACAGACCGATTTTTTTTTTTTTTTTTTTTTTTTTTAGTTTTGGAAGATCACTATTTCTTGAGAGGCAGAAGTGGGTTTCTCATTAGGGAGGGGCGACCCCAGAGGCTGCCTTGGTTAAAGACACACTGTAAGGTCTTTGATTCGATTCCTATTGGGGGTCATGCTGGTTGCTTGGTCTGGCAAGTTTGAGCATGGAACCTGGGGCCTTGCGTGGGTTACACAAGCACTGGACCACTGAGATACATCCCTAGCCCAGCAAGGCCGTCCGAGGAACCCCTGAGACATGCAGTTCTATTACAAATAAAATCCACAGGTTGGCATGGTGATCTGTAAGGCTATCATTGCTTTTTAATCCACTCTTTAGGAGCTGAGATCCAAGAAGGTAGGGTGTGGTCCATCTTCAGGCAGGGTGCCTGCAGCCAGCAGTGGATGTTGACTGTCACAGACACCGAGACAACAGGGGGTCTGCTCTGAGCCGACCTTGTGTGTCAGCCACTGGGTGCTCACCACTGGGTGCTCAACCTTACAGGCTGGTACCTCCACACCTTCACCTTCTCAGCACACACCCAGACCCCTGCTTCCCCATGCTTGCAAAAATCAGCCTGGCACTCAATGGGGGGGGGGGGCTGGGGGAGGGGTAGCAAGGATGTTCCTTCCTCTTACCTGTTCTTGTTCATGGTCCTGGCTCATGGGTCATGGATATTATAGAAAATAATTTAGAGCCATGATTTTACACAGGACTCAGGACAGGTGGACCAAGTGGAAGAAAAGGATGCTTACATTCATGGAGGGTGTGTCTCATGAGTCAGTTCAGGGGTGACCTGGCAACCTGACCCTGACCATGAAACCAGCCCAAGGTTGTTTGAATGAGATGCCCCCTCACAAGCCCCCAGTTGGTGGTTGTTTTGGAAGGGTTAAGAAGGTGTGGTCTTGCTGGAGGAAATCTGTCACTTTGAGCCCTTGACGTTTCAAAAGTCACACGCTATCTATCCCCACTTGACTTCCTCTGCCTTCTGCTTATGTTTCAAGATGAGCGCTCTCAGAGGTTGTTCGAACTATCTGGTACCAGTTAGTCCAACACCTCGGACCCTAACCCCTGAAGCCATGAGCCCCAGATAATCTTCCTGCTCTTTACATTGATTTGGCCATCCTGTCGTCACAGCAATAGAAAAGAGACGAATGTACCTGCCCTGTGGATCTGTGTCACATGGTCCCATCCTGCTAGGACCTCATGAGACTGCCCCCTTGTCTCTCTCCACCCATAACGACATTTACCTGTGTAGCAGGTTGCTTCCATCTTCCCAGAGCACAGGGGCGGATCTCATTTCCTGCTCCAAAGCATCCAAAGGGCTCTTGACATTAGCAAACCCAAGGCCTAGGTCGCAGACGCATCTCCTGCTTTCACTCTATCCTATCAACGGCCTCCCAAGATGCTTACACTCCGGCCAAAGCCAGCACAACCTGCCCCTTCCTGTAATAGTTGCCTGTGTATTCCTGTCTACGTGCAGGGCTAACATACTGCACAGCTCTCCTGGAGCTACTCATAGCAAAATCTGCACAACTAGCCCGGGACCAGCCAGGTCACATATCCCGCTGTGTCTGTCCCCAGTGGAAGTGGGAATTTTCAGCAGCAACACTACAGTTTTTGTTTGTTTGGGTTTGTTGTTGTTTGTTTGTTTTGTTTTGTTTTTTAAGTCAAATCGCTCTTTATAGTAAGGGAACAGCCATACTTATTGCAGAGTGTTTTCCCCATGCCTCTGACACTGCCTCCACTTAGTCACAACAGCCAAAGATGTCTCTTAGATCTTGTCACCTCTGCTTGAGAACCACGGAACACACTTGAGGCTTCACCTTCAAAGCCTGTCACTCAACAGAAGGGAGAACAGACTGGCTTGCCCAAGTACCCTGGACCGTGTCCACTAGCCCTATATCAAGATACTGAGCCTACTACTTCAAAGATATCCCGCCCACCCACCCACCCCCCCCCCCCCCCGCACCCTTTACGGAAGGGACACATTTGAGACACACTTTGCCACTGCATGTCTACCAAGACGAGCATAAAACAGAAACTCAAGAAACCTCAGCTAGTGACTGAGTGCTTTGCCCACTTGGCAGGAAATCGGGTTCCAGACAAGCTTTGCGACAGCAGGGGTCCCTGTCACCCCAGAGGACAAGCGCTTGGGAACCCGATACTTTCCCCACAGCCTGGTGCCAGTGCTCACCAAGAGAAGCAAACCCATCCAGGTTTAGTCCATTATTCCAACCTAGAAGAAAGTCCTAGAGTTTGGTGAAATCAAACAATAAAATACTGTTAAGCACTCTGGCTTGTCAAAATAGGGGGTGCATTTAAGTTGAAAGTCAGGGGCCTTCTGAAGCAAGGCAGGCACTCAGCCTATGCATGAGGCAGCTGGCTTCCATTTAGGGAAGGTCCGCAGGACCTTCAAGTCTGTGATGTAAATGAAGACCAGAGGCCCCCAACAATTTAACTGTCATCGTTGGAAATGTTCTGACTGGCATGGCCACAGGCCCAAACCTCCACTCCATCTGGGCAGCTCCTAGCCTGCCTTACAAGAAGATGAAAGGACCAGGTCAGCTCCCTGCAGGCAGACATTAGGCTTCTAGTGGTGGCAGGGATGGGGGCTAAGAGAGAGCTGGCAGGGGAGAGCCAAAGGGGGCCTCTCTGAGTTCAGCCTGTCTCTGGGTACACAGATCCCAGGGGACATGAGTACCACGCTGTTGCCCTGAGCTTTGGAACTGGGGGGGGGGGCACTGAGCTGCTCTCTGGCTCGCTGGTGTCTTTTTCTCAGGGTCCCTCCTCTCTTTGCAGACATGTCTCAGAGCTGCTCTCTCTGCACAGGTGTCTCTGCTTCTGTCTGTCACCTACTCTGTGTCTGTCTGTCTCTGAGTTTCAGCTGCCTCTCTCCACCTCCTCTTCTCTTGTGCATCTCTTTGAGTCTTTCCTCTCTCACCTTCCTTTCTCCTTTTTCTCTGTCACCCTGTCTGCTTCTTTGAGTCACTCAGTCACCTGCTTTGTTTCTGGTGAGCATCCATGTGTCTGTGCCTATGTGCCAACCCCTTCTGCCCCTTTGTCTCTTTCTCTTATCCTAAGATTATCAACCTAAGATGGACTAGTTCTTTCAACAGTCTAAAGGGTCCCTCAAAGCCCAACAGTACTAGAGGATAAGACCCCCTGCCTTCAGTGATGCACAACACCCTACTGACACTGTGAGCTGAATACTCCTGTGCTTGGGAGCCCCGCCCTCCCTACTCCGGGCAGAAAGCATCCTATAGCTGTTCCCAGGAGCCTCAGGTTGCTTCTTAAGTCTTTGCGCTGGGGAAAGAACCCAGGACACAGTGTGGCCACCCTCCTGGACCTAAGAGGATGGGCTCGAACTCCTAAGAGCCCAGTCAAGGCCTTCTTGGGGCAATAACCACAGAGGTCACAGTGAAATCTTACCCTGGGCTGTAGAGTTGGGAATCTGGGGTCTTCACACTTCTCTATTTGCCCCATTCTCTGAGCTTAAAATCCAAGGCTTAAGAAAACAACATGGCAAATGCAAGCATTTGGGGAGCAACCTGTTATTAGACTTTGCATACCAAATGTGCCCCTTCTTTTCTCACTTAGGGAAAAAAAATAACTTTTTTTTTTTTAATTCATTACACACACCTCTCATCCTGATCTCAATGCTGGGCTCTTTTTATGCCTTACCTAGTTTCAAATTCACAGTCCCATGAAGTGAGAGCTACCTTACCACCTCCTAGTGAGCAGATGAAGAAAGTCAAGACCAGAGAGGTTAATTCACCTGCCCAAGGTCACATTGTTGGTTAAGCGGAGGAGCCAGGGTGATGGGCTGCGAGCAAATTAATAGATTCCAACTGGCATCACTAAATTTATATTTCCGCCTCTGCCGAGGTCCCTACCACTGCAAGTAATCCTGAAAATTCGTCATGAAGCTTTCAAAACAATTTATGCAAACAAACCTCAAGTGGGCTATTTGTATTGGCAGCCCATTTCACTTAACCACCCACAACAAGGAACAGATGGCCCGGGCCAGTGCTGGAATCACCCGCAAAGAAAACAGGCGAGGCGGAGTCATGCAGCCCGCCTTGGGACTCGGACTTGCACGATTACAGGCTTGTTCTTGTTTGTGTCTTTGATTCCGTTGTTAGTTTATGTACTTGTGAAACCGACCCGACATTGCATGGCACAAGTCTGTTCAAAGACCCGTTGGCAGCCATCTTGGGATAGTGGGAGCCTGGCGTTTCTTCCTGCCGGAAGTAGAATGATCTTGCAGACACTGGATCAGGGACTGGTGAAAAAGCAAGACAAATGTTCAGAGAGCCCAATTTACCTGCCTGGTATTTTTCCAACTTTGTTTCCACTGGGAGAGTCTAGACTGGAAGGCAGATCCTGGGTTCAGATCCCAGACAGATGGCAGAGGGTAGCTATTCACAGCTCCCAAACTGAGGGTTATTCAAATGTTAATGGCTTTGGAGGCTGAACCTTAAGGAGGTGATTAGGATTCTAGAAGATTCTGAGGGTAGCACCTCTGGGATAGTATAAGTGGCCTTAGAACAGTGGTTCTCAGCATTCCTAGTGCTGCAACCCTTTAATACAGTAATAATAATATTATTATTTTTGTTGCTATATCATAACTGTAACTGTATTGTTTTGAATCATAATGTGAGTACCTGTGTTTTCAGATGGGCTTAGGGTATCCCTGTGAAAGGGTTGTTTGACCCCTTAAAGAGTCACAAGCCACAAACTGGGAATACTGTCTTGAAAGAGTGACGGAGCTTGCTCTCTCTTGCTCGTTGATACCTTCCCAGGTGCTATGTTCGATACAGGTGAAGCCTGTCCCAATGCCAGGCCAGGCCAGTAGACTCACAGTCTCCAGAAGCATAAGCTATTCGGTTATAGCCATGAAAATGGTCAGAGACAGATCGTCTGTGACACCCTTCCCCCGAGAGGTTGGGGTCCGTCTTTGAGTGCTCATTTGGGCAGTAATGTGTGGCAACTACAGACAACTGAAGCAAGAAAGAAAAATTAAAGTCCAGGCACATGGGAAGTTCATTAAAAATCCATACGGATGCCAGGCGGTAGTGATGCACACCTTTAATCTCAGCAGGAAGCAGAAGCAGAAGCAGGCAGATCTCTGAGCTTGAGGCCAGCCTGGTCTACAGACTGTTTTAGGACAGCCAAAGCTGTTACACAGAGAAACCCTTTCTCGGACACGATGATGATGATGGTGATGGTGATGATGATGATGGTGATGATGATGATGATGATGATGATGATGATGATGGTGACGATGACGATAACAATAATAATACATATTGGCATGCATCAGAGACCATAATCAATCAGGAGTTTAAAGGAAGCAGCAAGTGTGCGTGTTCAGATCAGGAAAGGTAATTTTAATTTCAGGCCACACACTAAGTGGAGGTTTGGCGCGTTAGCTGGGGATTAAAAGGGGGAACCCAAGGTGAAGGGATTCACTTAGCAAAAGAGCCCATAGTTTTCTAGTTCTCAGCAAATGCAGCAAAAATTCCAGTGAGAGTCGCTGACTGGGTGGTGGACCTGGCAGCCCCTGGCACCTGGTGGCTCCTCCTTCTTTCCCAGGAGGTCTTGCCATATGGTGTTTGCCATCTTGGGATGAAGGTGTGGAAGATAAAGATGATTTATGGGTCCCGAGCCTGGGTCCCCCAGAATGCTTAAAACTAAAAATATATTTACTGCCCCTTAAGTTCCTATGAATAGTTCCTGGGGTGAGCAAGGGTCCGAAGGAATCAAGAGGAATGCTTGGGTAACCCCCAAGAGTGGGTGAAGGTCCTGAGCAGGGTAGTCCCACAATAACCAAGATAGAGCTCCATAGCTGAAAACAGCCGTGTCCCTGCTCCCACAGGAGCAAGACCTTGGCCGGAGGGGAGAGATGGCCTTCCTGGCCTCCTGTAGCTATGAGAGATCATCGTGGAGATGTTGGACTGAAACGGCCTTGCTCAAAGAGGAAGGTGCAGCAGTGACCATGGAGACAAACAACAGGGGCCAGGTGGGCACAAGGATGGTACAGTAGATGCAGGTGAATAAAAGTGCTGACCCTGGTCCCCCTGATCCCCTGCTGGAGAACACATACTTCTAGTGGCTGTCACCTTGCTCATTGAGCTCTTTGTGCTTTCACACACACACCTCTCACCACTGTCTAAGAAATAGGCCCTGGCTCTTCTTGCAAAAATGGAAAAGAAGGACCAGAAATTCTACCCCACTCATCCTCTGACACTCAAGCTCTGAGTGACCTAGCAGGGATGTCAACCAGGACTAGCTTGTAAAGAACATGTTCTAGGCCTGTCCTCCACAAGACCTCCCCTAAATTGCCACTCTGGGACTGGGCTTCTATCAGAATTTCAAGTCAGCCTTGAAACCCAAGTTCTAGAGTAACAGTCCATGCCAGGAGAGACCCAGGCATTTGGCACATCATCACCCGATAAAGGCAGTATTTCCTCAAGCTGTGTCCACTGCAGGTTCCTCACTTGAGGATAGCCACTGAACTGGTTTCTCTGGACTGCTACTGGCTGTGTGGGGAAGGAAGCTGAGGGCAACCTGCACGTTGACACTCAAAAGTTCTTCCCTAAGTAGTGTGCTATTTCTGCTCACAGCTCATTGGCCAAGGCAAGTCAAAGGTTATCCATCTGAGCTTGGGGGTCTAGATGTGCCTGGATGACAGGGAACTTGAGTATAGCATTGACATTGCTGACGGCCACACCTGCAACAGCTCCATTTGTCCTAGAGTTGTGTTAAACATGGAAGAAGAGAGAGGCCTAATGGTCTCTGAAGACAGTCAGCTATCCAAGTGCTCAACCAGTCCTCCGGTCATTGCTAGGATCTCTGTCTAATAGTGAACCCATCTCTTATAGCGAGCATTCATCATGTGTCAGAACTACAAGGGTAAGTAGATTATTTATGAAGTTCTAGTGATATTAAAGAATCTTTGGGATTTCTAAGGAAAATGGTAATTAAACCTTATTAGATTGCATCCATTCTCAAATGGAGAGCACAAAAGATACCCACGTAGCATTGATGTGTGATGAGTCATCTTTCATACAAAAGGCTTTCTACCCACGAATGCCTTCATCCATCTATGAATCTATCCATTTTCCCACTCATCCATCCATCCATCCACCCATTCACTGATTTATCCATCCACTCATACATAAATATATACATATATGTATACATACATATGTACATACACACATGTATACATACATTCATCCATCCAACCATTTATACCCACACACATATGTATATACACCCATCTACTCATCAAGCATGGATCCATCCACACAGCGATCCACCATATATATTTAACCATCCATATATATACGTGTATATACATACATTCATACATTCGCCTACTTATCTACCTACTAATCCATTCATCTACCTATCAAGTCATGGATCCATATATCCATCTATCTATCCATCCATCCATCCATCCATCCATCCACATATATATGCATACATTCATTTATCCATCCATCTGCTTATCCATCCACCCACCCACCCATCCATCCATTCCTTCACCAATCCACCCATCCATCCACCCATTCAACCCGCCCACACATCCACCCACACATCCATCCATGTACATTTCCATCCATCCATCCATACATACATACATACATACATACATACATCTATCCATCTATCCATCTATTCATCCATCCATCCATCCATCCATCCATCCATCCAACCATCCATCCATCCATCCATCCATACAGCCATCCATCCATCCACCCATTCATCCATCTCCTCATCTCTCTACCTACCCAGCCACCCACTGTACATAACAACCATTCACCTTTTCCCTCAACACCAAGCAATTGTGGTTCCTCCTTGCATTCAAATGTAGAAAGACAGGCACCTATCATACAATCATTCAAATTTAAAACCTAAACTTACATAAAGAAGGGTGTATTGCCATGAGGGCACTGAAAGGCGGCCTGGTCTAGTGTGAAAAATAGCATCATCTGCTCTCATTCATCTCCAGTTTCCTACTTCTGCCTGAATCTTTGGGAGATGACCATCCCAGCTCTTTGGGGTCATAATTGGATTTTGTACACTCACAATCCAAAGGTGAGTATACACGGCCATCAAAACTTTCCCCATTTTTAAATTTAATTTTTTATCTATCATTATTATGGGAGGGCATGTGTATGCTTTGACACATATATGGAGCACAGGAGACCACTTGTGGGCATCAGTTCTTTCTTTCCACCTTGTTGAGGCAATGCATCTTATTGTTCACTTCCACACACTCCAGGCTCTCTGACCCTTGACCTTCTGTCTAATTTTCCTGTCTTTGCCTCCCATTTCACCACAGGAGTGCTGGCCATACCTATTTAGGCCACTGTATCTATAGTGTTTTGTGAGTTCCAGGGGTAGAACTCAGGTCAGGCCTGTGTGGCAAGAACTTTTATCTCACTGGACCACTCTCTGGCTTCTCATTTCCCTTTGAGGGACCAATGCTAAGAAGTCAGAGGTGCATGACAAAAATAACTCGATTGCCACGTGGAGCCAATGAGCTTTCCTGGACCTGCAGGGTTCTTGTCCTAAGTGAAAGATAAACTTCTGCTTAGAGGAACCAGTGAGGTTTGGAGGCCGTCACTGAATAACTACACTCAGCCAGACCAACATCTGTTAAACACAGCCAGAGAATGGAGGAGGTTGAGTTCCAAGGGACATGGAAACTGAGCTGAAGTCTGCAAGATGAGCAGGCACTGACTCTCCAGTGAAAGGCAGACCTGTCAGATGGCCAGAACCTCCCCTTCTTCCCCAGCCTCCTGCAAGCCAGAGCAGAGCTTGGGTTTCCACACTGGCTAGTGGAAGATTAGCAGGCATAATCTCAAAGAGATGAGCCCTGAAGTCCTGGAGCCAAAGCTGACAAAATGAGCCCAGGAGTCCACGGTGGTTGGGACCCAGTAAGGTCAGTAAAATAGTCAAAAACTGTGTTTAAGACCTGAAAGGCAAGAAGCACGGTAACATTGTGGCTATAGATGCTCTGCTGTGCAGCTATGAGTCAGCTCCTACACTTCCCTGTCTTCTGATCCCTCAGCTGTAAGATGAGGACATCTAGAGCTTTGCTAGCATCATCTGAGGCCAGCCCTGAGCATCCGTGGTCTCTTTTCTAGCCTGGTGGGTACAAAAGAGCAGGGGGTGATCCTGGCTAGCATGGATCTACATTCCAAAGCCTTCAAGCCATCCGAATTGGCTCCATTTAAGTTAGTATTTCCTTCTCTTGTGAAGAACCAGAGAGACAGGGAGGCAAAGGAATTCTTCAAATAAACTCCATCATGGTAAGAATGATGACAGATCATAAATGAAGCTAGGGGAACTTCATTAGAGTGTTATCTCTTTCTGAAAAGCTTTGCCATGATTTGGTAACACACACCTCACAACAGGAGATTCATTACTCTGTGTTGGTTCAGTCTCCACCTAAGCAAGTTGGCCCAGTGGTTTCAGGACAATGATTTCAACTTCATCTCCAGTACCTTCTGGTGAATGTGCTCCTACCAGCAAAGGGAAAGGGTAGCTCTGGGTGAAGAGCCAAAGGGGTTGTCTTGATAAGTACCAAGCACTGTCCTTGGGTTGGAAAAGAGCAGGGGTTCGTTGAAGAAAACAGTGACTTTTATTTTAAAATAGTGAGTTCTATTTTAAAAGCCATCTGTGGTTATGTGAATAGATGTGACCTCCATAGACTCAAGTGTTTGAATGCTTGGTCCATGGGAAGTGGCACTGTTAGGATGTGTGGCCTTGTTAGCAAAGTATGCCACTGTGAGGCAGGGCTTTGAGGTAATATAAATAGCTCAAGCTCTGGCCAGTGTGGATCACAGTAGTCTCTTCCTGGCTGCCTTCAGACAAGATGTAGGACTCTCAGCTCTTTCTCCCATACCAAGTCTACCTGGATGGTGGCATGCTTTCCACTATGATGGTAATGGACTGAACCTCTGAGCCAGCCCCCAATTAAATGCTGGCCTTTATAAGAGTTGCATTGGTCATGGTGTCTCTTCACAGCAGCCCAAACCCTAGCTAAGACACCTTCTCTTAGGAAATAGGATGTTCCCCCGTAGGTATTTGGGTCAGTGTACCCTGGCTCATCAAGACAGGAGGCATTATTAACACTAATAATACATGAGCCAGCAGGTCACAAGAAGACAGGAGAAGCAGGGGATGTGCTGCTGAATGACAGAAGCTGATTTGAAAAGACTAGGGGCAGCAGGATCCACTTCTAGAACATTCTAGAAAAGAAGACTCAAGGGTTAACCAGGCTGGTGTAAGAGGGCACACATGGAAAAAAATGCAGATCATGCTTTCTGTCTATTTTTCTTCTTAAGGTTTGTTTTACTATTTTATGGCTATGGATACTTTGCCTACATATATGTCTATGACACCGTGTATCTGTCTGGTACCTATGAAGGCCAGAGAGCTTTGCATCATCTGGAAATAGGGTTACACACGGTTGAGAGCCATCATGTGGGTACTTGGAATTGACTGTGATCCTCAGGAAGAGCAGCCAGTGCTTTTAACTCCTGAGCTATCTCTCCAGTTGCAGCAGGTCATTCTTTATGATGCTCTGGGCATGGGGTACTCCACCCATCACTTGTAATGAATGGGCCCTTTGGGAGAGAGGGTGACTGTGAGGGACACACATGGATCTGGGGAGCACAAGGACTCTGCCTTCCTTGCAACTCTGCCAGAGCCTAAAACTGCTCTAAAAACGTCAGACTTTATAGGCTGGCTGAACATCTTCTGCAGGCCATATGGAGGACAGAGTGTGGTAAGACAAGAACAAAAGTCCATGTCTGATGGATGATCACTAATTGGCCCTGAGCACCTTCTAAAGCCCTCCTATCAGTGACAACAAGAGATATAAAGGCAGGTCTTAGGGTTCGTGGCCCCAGGTCACTTCCCCCTGAGTTCTTCCCAACCATGGCATATCATTAGGCCTGGCTACCTGATACCCTGCATATCAAACACGCTACACCCAAGTCAGACTAATGATCAAGGCTCTATTCTCATCCTGGGCCTGGAATTGCATACACACAACCTCCCACACACTGGCTTGGTCTAAGGTAGAGGATGTGACTGGCATGTGGACTGTGACCCTAATTGCAGCTGGCAAGATGCAGGTTAGACCATGGGTACCCTTTCCCAACACTGAGGGCTATGTTGTAGGACCAAAACATCCTGCCCAAAATTAGAGATGACAGTACCATTTATCATCTAAATGAGGACACTTTTGTTGGCAATAAAGGCCAAAGTAGGTGGGATAATGGAATGACACAGCAACCTAAGACTGCTGTGGATAAAGTGTGATGACAGTTCTCTTGGAGGGGTAAGGAAACCAAAATCAATTCTGAAAATGGCCCCTGAGTTTCCTGGATGACCAGCTCCTGCCAGGGTTCAGCACTGCACAGCCCTGACTGTCTTGGTCAGTCATTGTGCTGGTTTAGCCCACTAGCCTGGCCACTTCCACAGTACCTGGTCAAATCCCCTCTCCCCCTGCTCTCAGCAGATCACAGCACAGGCCACTGAGCAGTTGTGCTGTGACATTAATTTCACGTGCAGTTTAACGGTTGCCATTTTGGCTGGCTAGACTAATCTGGACTCCTATTATTTTGTGTGAGATGAAGAGAAGAATCTGTAGAAGTAGGAGTACTGACTGCCCTCCCTAATGTGGGTGAGTTTCATCCAATCAGTTTCAGGCCTGAAGAGAACAAAAACCCAAATCTCTTGGGACCCTATAGGGTGTTCTTGTCTCCTTGACCACACCAAGATTCTGACTATGCCACAGCTTGTTCTAGCTCAGCATTTATCTCTCTAGGAAAGTCACAAAGTTCCCAGTCTCACAGTGAAGTCTCTCAACTATACAGGAAGTTATGACCCATCTGGGGATTTCACAATGTCAGACACACTCAGGATCAACCCACAGTTTGCTCACTCTCCCCTGACATGAGCATGATTTATGGGACTTTCATATAAATAGTTGGTAAAAACTCCTAGGTCACCATCCTCATAGGCTTCAACTATAAACTTGTCACAACCTATGGGAAGGGTCTCAGTGAGGAATTGTCTAGATCAGATTGGCCTGTTGGAATGTCTGTCAGAGATTGTCTTGGTTTATTGGCTGAGAGATGCAGTCATGTGGCCAGAACTATGGGGGTGGGTGATGAGGCTGGGGAATGGGGTGAAGCGCTCTCTCTCTCTCTCTCTCTCTCTCTCTCTCTCTCTCTCTCTCTCTCTGTGTGTGTGTGTGTGTGTGTGTGT
>NC_034609.1:16907690-16922575 GCF_900095145.1 Mus pahari
AAGAAGAAGAAGAAGAAGAAGAAGAAGAAGAAGAAGAAGAAGAAGAAGAAGAAGAGGAAGAGGAGGAGGAGGAGGAGGAGGAAAGTGGAGTGGATTGGGGGTGAATATCAAGCAGGCCCTACCACATGGTCTCATCAATCCCCCATGAGTCAAACTGACTGCTGTTCTCTAACTTGTCAACCCCACTCCTGGTTCTAATCCCCAAACCCAGTCCTGTGTCCTAGGCCAAGGTTAATCTGATGCACAGCTTGTGAACTTGATTTGCTGGCAAGACAGTATGTAAGTGTCACTCCAGGACCAGTCTGCTCCAGTTTGTACTCCATAAATAGGAGTAATGTCCTCCATGTGTAAAATATTGCATGGACAAGCCACCAAGTCTATTTAAATGAGTATGGCTTTTCTGTCTTTTTAAAAGATTCACTAATTGTTTTTATGTATGTGTATATATGTCTACCTATGTGAGTTTATGTGCACCATGTGTGTGCAGGTGCTCTCAGAGTCAAGAGGACATAGGATACCCTGAAGTTGGAGTTACAGGTAGTTATGAATCCCTTGATATGAATGCTGGAAATTGAATCTAGGTCCTTTGCAAGAGTAGGAAGCGGCCTTAGTCCTTGAAGCAGTTCTCTAGCACCCATTTTCCTTGATATTTTAATGCTACCTTTAAATCAACTTTCCAGGCCACTCTGTCTCTCAATGGCATGAAAAGAATCATTTGTCAAAGGAAAATAAGGTGCACAGAGACCGAAGGAAAGGACTATGTATGTCCTCTGTAAAGTAACCTACTCTTTGGAGTTGAGTCAGGGCTGCTTCTGTCTAAGGTCTGGGCCCCTGCAGCAACAGAAAAGCAAAACCACCTCTCTTTCTGCCTCTATCTCTCTCTCTCACTCTCTTGCTCTCTCTGTCTCTCTGTGTCTGTGTCTGTGTCTGTGTCTGTGTGTGTGTGTGTGTGTGTGTGTGTGTGTGTGTGTGTTGAGGTGGAGGGGTGTATTGAGGATCAACCCCATGCCTTCACATGCTAGCAAGCACTCTACTACTGAGCTGCATCACCTGGCCATTTTCTTTTTGCTTCTGTTTTTTTTTTTTTTTTTTTTTTTTTTTAACAGTATCCTACTAAGTTGCTCAGGCTGGCCTTGAACTTGTCTCTCCATAGCAGAGATTACAGGCTTGCACCAGCAATGAGGCTGAAACCTCTGAAGCCATGTTCTTGTGTTGTAGTAAATTCAGAAAAACAGACAAAGAAAAACAAACAGGTCTGTCCCGTAACTGTAACTCACTATCCATCCAGGAGTCAGGATAGGGTTTCTGCCACATTTTACACACTGACTTCTTAGGGAAAGCAAGGTGTGGGGCTTTTAAAGGGATTTTTACATAACTAAACCAAAGTGCCCAGGCCCCCCCCACCCCCGCTTCTCTGGAACTGAGATGGTGGTTTGCAAATCAGCCTAGAAGAAGTCTCTGGGCACAGAAACCAACTCGTGACCCGCATATATTTTTAATATGCTAATTTTTGTTTTGGTTTCTGAACAAAACTGGTCTTTTAAAGGAAAAATTTAACCGATTTGAAACCAGAAACCCTGTCCTCCCTGGGGGCATTAAAAAAACTGAAAACTGAAGGCTTCCCGTGCATGGAGACTATTACCGATTTCCTTCCCCAAACAAGAGAAGTGTCGCAGGGCTGTAATGCTGAGGACCAAGCCAGCAACTGTTTGCTTTCCGCCCACTCATTAACCACCGTGTGGGTCCAATAACTGCTCTAATTTCCTATTTTAAATGTTTTTCTTTCCCTTCGCTTTTCAAAAAATGTCTTCTCATGTTGTGCATTTCCATCGCATATTCGGGCACTTAGGCTGCGAGGCTGGTCGCTGTCACACACAATAAAAAGAGACAGAAACCGCCACGAATTACAGTAGTATTAGTGTTGAAAATGGAAATTTAATTTCCAGAAATGAAGCCCCGGCAATAAAAGCTTCCTTTGTTGCTGCTCAGATTCAGAAATGAATGGGGTCTGAAAGGAAGCTAACGGGCAATTAAAACCATCTCAAAGAGGTATTTGTTATGTGGTAGAGCAGATGCCTCAGAAGGGTGTTGGGGACACTGGGGGCCCTCTATAAATGTTTTTGATGATAACAAAGATAATTGTAATGCCTTACATGTGTGTAGGGCTTTGGGTACACAAAACACTTTTTCCACTGGGATGCATATGGATTCTCCCAGGGAGCTGGGGAGGAAAGCATCACAATTGGGGAAACTGAGGCTTCATGGGGGGTAGAGGTGGGGAGAGTTGTGTGGTCCCCTCAGGTGACTTGGCCAAAGCAGGGCCGGAAGGCAAGCTCTTCTACTGTGCTTCCTGGGTAGCTCATTCATGGTCACCAGGCAGGGCCAGATAATTAGAGTGTTGAGGTCTGACCTGTTGGTCAGTGTCTTCTGCCCCTGCTCCTCTCCCCATAACTCTGGCAGCAGAGAGCCCCATTCTGGATGGCTATTCTAGAGTTCAAGAGGAGTAGAGATTGTTTTCAACTTTCAGGGGTCAAAATTGATGCTGGAAACCCCAAGACGAGGTAAAGGTTGGAAAGAAATAGTTCTTGGGCCTGAGGCTGAGAACTGAATACTAAAAGTTACATCTCTGAATGAAAAGAAAAAAAAAAAAGTTACATCATCAAGAATGACAGGCTGTGGAGTGAAGACCGGCCCAACTTCTCCCCTGGCCCCATGCCAGTCAACACCCTGAAAACACTAGCTTTGGGGTGGCATAGACCTGTAATTCCAGTTCTCCGGAGGCCAAGGTTGAGGATAAGAGGCCCACACCAGCTTGACCTACAAAGGAAGAACTTAATTAAAAATAATTATATGAGTGGACAGATGAATTTTAATAAAATTAAAAACATATTCTGAGAAAACCAGTTATGAGAATAAATGGGGAAAAAAATCTTAATATTTATTTCCTGAACAGGTGACCTTAACTTTAACCTGTTGTCTTAGTTACTTTTCTATTTCTGTGACAAAGCGACTTAGAAAAGAAAGACTATTGCAGGCTTGCTTACAATTATAGAAGGTGAGTCCAAGCCCATTGTGGCATGGCAGCAGGCAGGCAGGCATGGTGTTGGAGAAGAACCTGAGGGAGGAGAGAGAGAGAGAGAGAAAGAGAGAGAGAGAGAGAGAGAGAAGAGAAGAGACAGAGACAGAGACAGAGACAGAGACAGAGACAGAGACAGAGACAGCACTAACTGGCTAGCTGGGAATGGCATGGCCTTTGGAAACTTAAGTGCTCACACCCAGTGACACACCCCCTCCAATAAGGCCACACCTCCTAATCCTTCCCAAACTGTTCTACCACGTGGAAACCAAGCATTCAAACATATGAAGCTACTGGGGCAGCTCTCCTTCAAGTATGAGAAGTTATTCATATGGCAATAAAAGTGCAGAACAAGGAAGACATGGAAAACTGTACCGCGCTACCATCTCGCCAGCAAGAACGACGCTACACATCAGGATCCTTCTGCAGTAAAGCTTTAATGCATCTCNAGAGGCAATGCATAAGCTACAGGAAAGCGGAGACCCCGAGGTGAAAAACCCTCTCCCTTATATAGGAAATGTTCTCCGCCTATGACGTGTAGCTCCCTGGTTGGCTGCTCACTATCGGCCCAGATGACGCCACGGGACAGGCAGGGCGCAAGGGATGGAAATTTACCCGGCACATGCGCAGACCGCTTGTTTACCAGTTAGAACACCGGATGTTAGCACCGTCTTGCCATGGAGATTGTGAGGACGGCTCCCCACAGAAAACGGTAAGCGGGAACTGGGAAGGAAACACAGTCAGGATGACCACAGGCCCATGAGGGGTCATTCTCACTTGAGCCATGACTGACTCTCTTCAGCCACAATATAATCTGTACTCACGTATTCTTTTTATGAGTTGATGAATTTGTACTGCTGTATTTTTTTTTTCTGGCTCCCGATTAATATTTTAAAATTAAAAATTACAAGATCTTGAGTGTGCTGGCTAATCCTGCTTGTCAACTTGACTGCATCCGGAGTCATCTAAAACACAAGCTGCCGGGCACACTCCTGTGAGGGATTCTCTTGATTACAACCTCTGACGCCTCTATTTGCCTGGCTGTCCTCACTTTGGCTGGGGAGTTCACCTCTCCTGTTGCTGAAGCATCCTTTAAAGAGCCGGCTTCTTCAGGCTTCTGATACAGCACAAAGACCAGCAGATCTCCAGAAATCCTCAGGCCTTTAGTGCCAGATGAGGGCTGCTGAGAGCTTATAGACTGAAGCACTGCTAGATTCCCTGATTCTCCAGTATGAGGTGGATGCTGTTGAATTGCCCAAACAACATCCTGTAAAGCCCATCTAATAAGTCTTCCCTGAATGCTCTACGAGGATGAGAACTTGAATCAGCAGCTGCCCACTCATTTGGAAGAAAAAAAAAATACAATAGTAAAGTCTCCGAAAGAAATGAAGATAGAAAGCCCATATCCCTCCTGAGAAATTAAAAGTTGATCAAATATTTAAATTTTAAAAATTAAGTCATGAAATAAGGTGATAGTATGGTGATTTGAATAGGTATGGTCCCCATAGACTCAATGTGTCTGGATGCTTAGCCCATGGGATTAATAGGAGGTGTGGCCTTGTAGGAGTATGTGTGACCTTGTCAAAGAAAGTGTGTCACTGTGGGGGACTTTGTGGTTTCCAATGCTCAAGCTATGCCCAGTGTAGAATTCCAGTCCCCTTCTGCTGCCTGTGGATCAAGATGTAGAACTCTCAGCTCCTTCTCCAGCACCATGTCTGCCTGTACCCTGCCATGCTTCCTGCCATGATGATAATGGGCAAAACCTCTGAAACTGTAAGCCAGCCCCAATTAAATGTTTTCTTTATAAGAGTTACCATGGTCACGTGGAGAGACATGAGTACCTGAGTTGGATCCCCAACACCTATGCAAGAAGCTGTGCATTATGTCTTGTATTTTTTTATCCCAGTGCTGGGATAATCTGCTTGACAGAGGAAGCCAGGTCCCTAGAGCTTGCTGTGGAGATAACATGTGTCAAAAATTAAGATGGACAATTTTTGATATATAACATTATAAAAGGTTGGGCTAAACACACACACACACACACACATGGTTGAGGTGGGGAAGAAAGAGATTGAGTTCTGAAAGAGTTCTTTAAGAGTTCTGAAAGAAATGTTGGGTGTATTTTTCCCTTCTCAGAAGAGTAAAGCTGAAAGTATGGCACAGAAATCAGGATTATTACATTTGATTAAATATTTTTTTTACCATTTCTCCAAGGCCCCCCAAAGAAAGGAAAAATTTTTAAATGTACGTAGAAACTATCTCCAGGAGAAAAAAGAAAAAAAAAAAAAGCACAAGCCCAAAACCCACAAGGGATGTGCAGGTTTTTATTAAAGGTACGTTGGCTACTGTTTCTCACGCATGAGATTGGCAAAACTCCCAGTGTAAATCTTCCCTGTTGCTAAGAACAGTGGGTAACAGGCATGTCTCAGCAGAGACTAACATAGAATGACTGGAGAAGGTAAGTTGGCAGTATTTTTCAGAATTGCATGCAAAGGTGCCCTTGTACTCAGTAACTAAAATTCTAAAAAATCTCATTCTCTGAGGAATTGTTACAGAAAGATTGCCAAAAATAGTTAAACAGAAGAACAAAATGAAAGTACTATTTCATTCGAATGGGAGGTAGATGAGAGACTCAATCCACATTTATTTGGATGTGCAGAAGACACCCTTATATGTCATGGTGGGGTACAGTGGTGTTCGTTGCATTGGGACACTGGGGAAAGTGTTATAGGGAAGGTGGAGTTTGATGTCATCTGTGGATGTGGGATTAAGACCCAAGTTAGGAGTTACCGAAGACATGTTCACAAGCTACATCCAGAGTCTGTGGTCAGTGAAATTTGTTTCTGTTGAAATATTATATAGATGAGAACAATGAAGGGGAGATTTCTGATTTCTTTAACAACTCAGTTGGGACATGTGATGTTTTTCTGGAGGCTCTCTTGTTGGAGTGTGTGTGGTGTTTTGCTGAAAACAGACACTTGAGAGGGCACATCATAGTTATAAAGAATATAAATAGAACCCCCCACCCCAAAACAGTGAGAGGACACTCTTACATTGCTACGCTGTACAACACTTTGCTGGTCTTTGCTGGTCCTCCATGGTCTTCACTTCATAGAAAGAAATGTGCCAAAGAACTTCTCATGGTAATCCAGCTCATTCTGGTTACTTCTGCTGACTCATGCCGATTCGGCATTTTGTTCGATTAAGTCTCCACTACTGATTTATGTTCAGTGTTTGCTATTAAAGTGGACTGCTGATATCCTGACAACAAAGAGTGGAGTCACCCCAAGGAAGTAGTTCTAAAAAGGTTCACTATCCCCTATTCCTATTAACATGCTTTCTTCCCCCACCTCTGGTTGGTGAGCTAGGAGGGAGGTTGACATGTTTTAGAACCTAAATAAAATAGGTTTTGAGAAATCTAAGCCTTCAGAACTACAAAAGGGTCCAGTTGGTCAAATGTAATTGAGAACCATTGAATTTAATAAAAACAAGGCTTCATATTAGGGAGAACCGCAAATTTTACACTTCACTTTAACCATACATCTTTATTTCTTTCTACTCACACTGGGGTCAATGTTGTGTTTATTCCTATAATTCCTTATTGTGTACATTTCAGGCCTTTCTCCTTGTTTAATAAAAGATCATAGAGTTGGCAATTTATCTCCACACTCAGCTTTATTTGTTGGTCACTTATGTTTATATATATATATATATATATATATATATATATATATATATATATATAGTCCTTGTTGCAATTTAATTCAGACTATGTGCTATTATTTCTTTGAATGTTTTTGACAGTCTCATTGGCCAGGGAGCCTGTAAGAGGCAGGTGGAGACCTTGCCTCTGCTCAAGCTCATGTGACCAAGAAAGTTGCTGGTTGTGATGAAGCCAGACCTGAGCAGTGTGGGTAGTGGTGACCCCCTTCTGGAAGAACTCCGTGACACCTTCTGGGGAAGGAGGCATGAAGCTTCAAACCACAACAGGATTACTAGCCCCAGCCTATACCAGGGTTTGCCTTTCCCTTCTGTCAACTAGAAAGATGAAAGAAGAAAAAAAAAAAATACAGAAATCTTGTGTGCTGCAATAGGGCAGCCAGTGAGAACCAATCAGGAAAGAGAACAAAGTATAGCCAGAAAACTCCCTAACCACACAGAATGACAATTAGAGATAAATTGCCAACTCTATGAGGTCTTATTAAACAAGGAGGAAGGCCTAAAATGTACACAATAAAAGATTACAGGAATAAACACAACATGGACCCCAGTGTGGGTAGAAAGAAATAAAGAAATAAAGATGTATGGTTAAAATGAAATGTAAAATATGCAAGCAAAAACGACAATTGGTGAAGACAAAAGTTGGTTCTTTCTAAAGATCAAGAAATATGATAAAGGTTCAATAGACTATCCCCCCAAAGAGGAATTTTAAGGGAGGAAAAGGAGTTAAACACAAATAAGAGAAATCATCAGTATTGGGAATGAAAAAAAAAACCACTGTGGCTCTTGCAGATATTAAAAAATAGTAATGGAATATTTTAATAGTTTTATGCTGAAACTTAGTAACTTAGATGAAATGAATAAAGTTCCTTTAAAATGCTACTAATAAACTGACAGATGATAAAACAGAATATTCAAAAAAGGCTGCCTATTAAAAATGTTACATTTTATAATTTAAAGCTGCCCCACAGAAGAACTCTGGATCCACCCTGTTTTACTGATAAATTATCCCCACATATTTAAAGAAGAAATAATACCAATTCCACAGACTTGGAAAATGGGACAGGAGGAAGATTTTCTAACTCTCTTTACGTGTAAAGTATTACTGTGATGCACGATCCAGGCAACCATGAATAAGAAAAGAAAGTAACAAAGTCTCTAGCAAATGTGAAGAGAGAAATTCTTAATGACATTTCAATGCATGAGTCCAGCTATATATAACAAATAATACAATTGGATAGAGTTTATCACTGGAATGCAAGGTTGGATTAATGCCTAAAATATCAATAATTCAGGATAAAGAAAAAAGTGATATGCTCATTTTAATAGATCTAGAGAAAACAATAGTTAAGGCCATACACATTAAATGTTTTCATCAAATTATCAATAGAAGGAAAGATTTAAAGGGTGTCTATTAAAAAATATCCATAACTAAAATTATACTTAATGGTAAATACTAAGTGCCTCCTTTTAAGACCAAAAGTGAGACAGACCCTCACTTCTGTTGAACATTCTGGGGACACAGGCACAAGAAGAGGCAACCTCATCCCAAACCAAATACAGGATTACTAGCCTGGTTTGTCTGGGTCCTGAGCCAGGTGCAAGTCTACCCTAACGGGGCTTCTTCTGAGATCCATTTCTATGGAGGATCCAGATGATTGTAAACATCTGGCTTTGAATTCTAAAAGGTGGTCTAATTGAAGCATGACCCAAACCTGTTCCTTAAAAAATGGAATATCAAATCAAAGGCATAAGAATTTCCGTGTCTGTTTTTTATGCTGTGCTGAAATAACTGAAGCAGGCTACTTTTGGAGAGAAGGATTTGCTTAGCTCCCCAATTTGAAGGCTGAAAGTCTAAGATTGGGTGGCTCACAATAAGGGACCTCCAGTGAGAGCCTGCTCGCCTGCATCTCCTCATGGTGGGGGTATCTGTGAGGAACACATCACTAGACAGGACCCAGACAAACCAGAGTCCCACAGTTCCTTCCAAAGAATCAACCTCTCACTAGACCCCATCTCTTAAGATCTTAAAGGTTTTCTTTTAACAATACCACCACCACACTGGGGAGCATGCTCCTAACATAGGTGCCCATGGCAAACAACACACACACACACTTTCACAGACTATATGTGAAGGGCAATAACGTAATAACATGTTGTTGGTTTTTTTTTTTTTTCTGAAAAAGTTGTTTCCTTCATAGGACAAGCATTCATTATCCGGAATGCTTCCTCATGTGGGGACCCCAGTCAATAGCAGGTGTCACCCCCTTGTCTTGATTTGGAGGCAAGGTCTCTCATGAATCCAGATGTTGCCAGTTCTCTTGAACTGGTGGCCCAGTAAGCCCCTCCACACCTTCCCTTCTCCACCTTCCCAGCTCTGAGATCATAGGAACCACTGGGGTGTCCTTATTTCTACATAAGTGTTGGGGATCAGGCAGTGCAGCAGGCAACTCTCTGACTGGGCCAGACCTGAAACTAAAACTTTCACTGGAAAACAGACATCTTAAAATGGTCAGAGATAAGAGTCAATGATAACAGATATTTATTGCAACAATATGTATAATGGGGAAAATTCAGAAATAAACAAAACATATAAAGAATATTAATTTGGTTACATAAATATAGTATGTTCCAAGCACAGATTCTCTGTGCAGTCACTGAAAGTCACATTGCGGAATATTCCAGCATGTGGGGTGATATTCACAGTGATGAAAACAGACTATATAGCTATGAACCTTGTCTGATTTCAGTTTTGCTAAAAGAAAATAAAGCAAAATCAAATAAACGAATAGAAATGTTACTGGTGATGGTCTCTCTGTAGAAGGTAATGCCCCTTTGTGGTTTTCTGCACCCTACAGATTTTCTACGTCAGCACTAGCATTCTTATACAGATCAGAACAGAAGAAATAAGAGAACTTCACTCAGGGATGGGCTATTCCGCGAGAAGAGCTGCAATCATCTGCAGGCTTGTCTGCCGTCCCTCCTGGCCCGGACTTTAATGGTTCAAGGCAACAACCAAGCCATCGTTTAACATGCGGGGGTGGTGGTATATGACAGGAATTGGGAGATGAGCTCAGGGCCAGGTGCCTCTATCCCTCATGCCCAGCTGGCAGCTGGGGGTGTGCAGGAGCAAGTTTGTCACCTTTGAGTGGTCAGAAGTTCGGGATCCCGTCCTTCCTTGTGGCCTTTGAGTTCCTCCATGTTGGTCTGCTAGGCCAGCTAGTTACACTTCTTACATGGAGGCTCAGGGCTCTGAGAAGGAAATGGCAGAATCTGTCCGATGTCCTTCCCCAAGGACTGACTGCATTGATCAAGCAGTTCCAGCCCAGTGCAGAAGCAAGATGGGAATAGATATAACTGGGATAGAGGAAGCATCTCAAATTTGTGGGTATTTATGATGCGTAATAATTGCATATGTAAGCCCCAGAAAAAAAAAATCAAAGCCCATTTTACTAGGAGGAAAGAAAAAACAAAAAACACAATCATAGTCACAGGATTCTCACTTGTAAAAAATACAGCCAAACTTCTGTACACAGGCTCCTCCTGGTCTGTAATAGCCATGATAACTCAGCGTTATCAAGCCACACAGCTGCAAAGGCGTCTTCATGGGACAGAGGCCGGTGTATAATCTAACAAAATGGGATGCTCACAGGTATTGGGACCGTGAGTGTCAGACCCAGAGCATTTGATAGAGATTAGAGCACAGTGTTTGTAAAAGGCATGCAAACCGCCCTCGGGTAATTTCAGGGGACAGCACCATTGCGTGAGAATCCAGACCCTTGATAACCCAGGGCACTGCCACCCATCAGCTGATGCAACTGAGAAGTGACTGGAGTGAAGCCTTTTCTCTGTTTTTCAGACGCCTGCCAATCACTCAGTTTGTATACACAGTAGTGTCCCCATTACCCATGGTGTGATATATGTCAGAACCCCCAGTAGCTGGCCAAACCTGGAGATTGCAACAGCTTCTATATAGGTGGGTACTTTCCCCATTTACATGCACCTATGATGAACTTCCACTCATAAGTTAAATGCAGTGAGAAATGAACAATTGAAGAGTATATATGTATACACAAATATATATGCATATGATATATATGCATATATACACATATGTGTGTATGAGTATATATGTATATGTATATATACATATATGTGTGTATGTGTATATATGTATATGCATATATAGATATATGTGTATGTGTATATATGTATATATACATATACATGTGTATGTGTGTGTATATATATTATGGCATACACACATATATATGGTGGTTTTATATGGCAGGGAAGGAATTGGAAGAAAAACTTGGTGACATATATGTATATATAATTGTATGAAATACTAAAAATAAGAGTCAACAGAATGTGGTCTTTCCATACTACTCAGCTTGTTTAAAAGAAACCCTTTTGACTTCTCATTGCCCTGTTTGAATTTGCCATTTGGGACTGTTAGGATACAACCGGGATGTCTTGAACCTCTCCAGGTACTGCAGTGGGTGTCTCAAAGACCGAGAATAGGTACAGAATGACTCACAAGCAGGCAGGTAGCATGGATAGTGTGGAAACTGAGGCAGAGGAATGATTCCTGTTATAGGGCAGTATTCCATCCTGTTACTCAGAAGGACACCCAACTTAGAACTTGGAAGTGATTTGACTTCTGGAATTCTCCACTCAGGAGTTTTTAGACCATAGGAGTCAGGGATCTCAGTTAAGTCAAAGAGCAAGTAAGGGGAGCTCGGGCGATGCTGGAGATGCTGGATGCAGAGAATGGAGCCGTTTCAGTCACTCAGAGACACCGGCTGCCCCCGGGTGTTCTCATTGTTTAACAAACAGCACCACGGGTTGAATCTGAAAAGTCCCTTACAGGCTTGTGGTTTGAATATGGTTCCGTTAACAGTGGTGGTTGTCTGATTCTTAAGGTGTTTCCAGATTCTTAAGGAGTTACAAAGGAGGCTCACACAGATTGCAAAGTTGTAAGGAAACTATTCAGAAACAAAGCAATCTTAAGATCAGGGCCCTGGTTACTGTTTGGGGCTTTCTTTAGTGGGGTTCAAGAGACGGAGGGGTTTGGTTGCTGACGGGCATAACACAGGTGGTACTCTGCTTTGATTGACAGGCTTGGGTTGTGTGAGCCTCTACTCACTACACATGTCCTGCCCATGTGTGTCTAATTTCAATCACAGGCACACCCAGTTATGCACAGGTTTAAACTGAAATATAGATGTCTCCCCTAAATGTCCTCAGTGGACATTTTGTGTCCACATTGGACATTTAGCCAAAACCAGTCCTGACTGGATTCCCTCCCTGTCAGCTACGCATTTGAATATATCTGGAATATGTTTGAATTAGGTACTACCTGGGGTATGGCTACATTTTTGACAGTTTTCAAAGGAAGGGGAAACTTATTTCATTGTTTGGAGTGGGTGTACACATGGCCTCCTCTGGTAACGGTCCTAGGTGCATTTCTCGGCGAGGAGGGAATGTGCAGGCGAGGGTCTGGGGTCAGCAAGTCCATTCTTAGAAAAAGGGTGTGTATACAGCCCAAGCCAAGGGAGACCCAGGGTGCTAAACTCTTTCCTTTTTTTTTTTTTTTTTTTTTTTTGGTTTTTCGAGACAGGGTTTCTCTGTATAGCCCTGGCTGTCCTGGAACTCACTTTGTAGACCAGGCTGGCCTCGAACTCAGAAATCTGCCTGCCTCTGCCTCCCGAGTGCTGGGATTAATGGTGTGCGCCGCCACCGCCGGGCTTGCTCTTTGCTATGCTTGCCTGCCTCGACTCTATTTGGGAAAGTGAGACTTGATTGCAGGAGGAGGGTCCCTAGGGAGTGGACCTCTGGTGGTGTGTTGTTACCTTTGTCCCCTCCCTGCCTCATTGGCTGCTATCTGGATGACCATGAGGTGAGCCGCTCTCTTTCCCCACAAGCTCCTGCCACCATGATGTCCTACAGAAGCTGACCAAGCCAAACATCACGGGCTGACTCCTCAGAGACCACGGGACTAGCCTCCCTCCCTCAAGAAGTCCCCTCCAACTTTTGGTCAGAGTAAGACCAAGTCCTGCTACAAGACTAATGCCTCCTTTCTAGTACATCCAGTGCCCTACACCTCATAGCAGCTGCCTTAGCCCAACAACCTGAGACTGGCTTGTGGAAGGATTGGAATGATGTAGGTCCAGGCTAACAGAGCCCAACAAAGGGAGGCTGGAAAGCACAGGAAGTTCCTATAGCCTATGAAGCCCAGGAACCATGGAGATAGAAGCAAGCTAGCCCCGAGTGCTCCCTGCTGAGGGCTTCTGCGGGTGGCAGGAGGCACCTTCTCCGCTGGCACTGCCTGGGTAGTGTGGGGAGTGCCAGGCGCGGCTCAGCTCCCACAACCCTGGAATGCATGTCTTCATTTACTTCTAGAGCTTCGGGACATTTTCCCTCCCATATGTTAAACATTAAATGGCAAAGCTGATAGAGACAGACCCAATGTGACTTTGATTTTTGCATATGCTGAGATGTTCGGCTGGAGGAGGTCCTGGGGAGACCCAGTCCTCAAAAGAAGCACTCAGAAGCCCCCCACCCCGCCCCCAGGAAACCCCTGCCCCTCTCAACCTTCAGCAAGCACAACTGCTTTTAATTCCAAGGGGTTGTTTTCATCTATCATTAATTTTGGCAGTAGAAAAATAACCCTTTGATACCAAAGAAGGCCAGCCTAGTAGGAATTATTATTATTATTAGATTAGTAATAGCGGTGGCGATAAATTGGACCAGGCAAGAGTTGATGTAATGGACGCTCCTGGCCCTGGTTCACGGCTGTCAGCTCTGCTTAACTGGCCCTCCACCCTGGCCTGGGTTAGAAGTATTCTGTGTCGGTCCCCTCCCTGCCAAGCTTGTCAGCACCTGGAGGGCACAGGCTTCTTCTTGTTCCCTGAGCTTCCCAGCCCTGCCTACCTCAAGCACAGAAGCTGTTCGTCCAACACCACACAGGGCGTTCAGTCAAACCTCAGTTAGCTGGAAGGGCCCCTGAGCCAAGCTACAGAGGGGATCGCTAAGGGAGGACGGGGTAGAAGGGAGGGAAGGCTCTGAATTGGTTGGTTCCATGGCTTTTGTTTTTTAAGCCTGCTGTTTATTTGTAAGTTTTGAAAGGTAGCTTTATTAAGGCACCGTTGACATACAGTGATCTGTATATATTTAAAGTGTATAAGTTTCCAAAAGTCAATGGGGTTGAATGCATGCTTATGTTCAGAGAGTTGTCATCGGCACCGGGCCAGGTCATGGGCTGTGCCATGGCTGATATTTAGTATAATCAGTTGTTCCATGTCATGCTCTCCCCAGACTTGACCGAACCGTGTCCATGAACAGGGAAATACTTCAGATGCTGGAAGGAGGTCATGCTGGGGCTTTGTCGGCCATTCACTCATTCTTTTACTTGCTCAGACCTCCAACGAGTGTGTTCACCCTTCAACTTCCAGGAATCTAAAGTTTTCTAGGCAGTGAAACAATGACCCCAAGTGTGGTGGTTTGAATAGGTTTGGCTCCCATAATGACATGTATTTGAATGCTTGGCCATTGGGAGTGGCACTCTTAGGAGGCGTGGCCTTGTTGAAGGAAGTGCGTCACTGTGTAGGTGGGCTTTGCGGCTCAGTACGGGAGAGATCTCCTCCTGGTTGCCTTCAGATCAAGATGTAGGTAGAACTCTTGGCTCCTCCAGCACCGTGTCTGCCTGCACAGGGCCATGCTTCTTGCCATGATGGTGATGTACTAAACCTCTGAAACCATAAGCTAGCCCCAGTTAAATGCTGGCCTTTATGAGTTGCTTTGGTCATGGTGTCTCTTCACAGCAATAAAACCTTAACAAAGACGCCAAGAAACCGCTCTAGGGAAGTAGAAGGACAGATGAACAAGAAACAAAGGAACATGCCGCGTGCTGTGTGCCTGTGACCCTGGCAAAGGAAACTAGAGAAGATCAAATAAGTAGTGGAAGGGATCCAGCCAGGAAGGAAGGAAGGAAGGAAGGAGAAAGGAAGGGAAGGGAGGGGAAGGGAAGGGAAAGAAAGGAAAGGAAAGGGAAAGGGAGAGGGAGAGGGAGAGGGAGAGGGAGAGG
>NC_034609.1:16922705-16924115 GCF_900095145.1 Mus pahari
AAGGGGGAAGGGGAAAGGGAAGGGAAGGGAAGGGAAGGGGAAAGGGAAAGGGAAGGGAAGGGGAAAGGGAAGAGAAGGAGAAAGGGAAAGGGAAGGAAAAGGAAGGGAAGGTGAGGGAGACAGAAACGCAGAGTTCTGTAGAGAGCAGACAGGCACAGGCTGGGAGTGAGCCAGATGGTCCCTCTGTAGCAGTAGTGACGAAGCATTCCACTTGGAAGGAGATGAATCTGAAGACAGACATAGCTTGATTTGATTTGCATCTTCAGAGCCTCCTTTCCATTTCTGCCAGGGAAATAGGCTGAGTGTCCAAGAGAGCACAGGGCACTTGGCTGAGCACTGTGACAGTGGCTCGGAGTGCAGGGTCTTGGGGAAGGCAGTCAGTGTCTGACCAGACCATGGGGTATGGGGTGTGTGCGTGGGAGAGAACAGAAAGAGGAGGAAAGGAAGATAAGTCAGAGATCTCCAGGGTCTGTCCTGAGCCCTAGGGACTAGGCCAAGATGTCCTTTGAGCCTAACATCTTTCTACCCTAAAGAGTAAAAGGAAGCCCTATGGAGAAAGGCACTGTAGTGAGTGGAAGCCCCTTGAAACCTCCTGATAACGTGAAGGGAAGAGTCACCCTGTCTCTTCTGTGGTCCAGCATTCCTTCCATCCTGGTTTTGCACACAAAGGCCAGGACTCATCCTCCCAATGAGGCACAGGCTCCCCGGATGTGTCTGTTGTGTGTTCAGATCAATCATGGGATTTTAGGAGGGGGATCCAAAGGATGAGAGACTGTGAGGATGGTCTTCTCTTGTCTCAGAAGGATCTCTGAGTACAGAGGACCAAAGGCTGTGTTAGAAGGAGCACTGGGTCCATTACTGTTAACACAGAGTCAAAAAGATGTGTCCTAGAAGATACGATGGGGATGAGAAAGTCTAAATAATTTTTCCTGTCATTAAAAGTGATACTGTTTTCTATAGGAAAGTAAAGTTTTACTAAATTCCACACCTGACTTTGTGGCTGCCCATTAAACATACACACTGTGCACCATCATCCATCAGCATATGAGGAGCGCTGCCTTCCGAATTCCCCTTGAATGCTGTCTTGGTTCCCTTTCCTGTTGCTATGTGGCCTGGTTGACTTAATTAGTTGATTTTGGTTAAGTTGACACTAGTTAGAGTTATCCGAGAAGAGGGAACCTCACCTGAGAAGCTGTCTCCCAAACACTGGCCTGTAGGCAAGCCTGTGGGGGCTTTCCTTTTCCTTTTTCCTTTCCTTTCCTTTCCTTTCCTTTCCTTTCCTTTCCTTTCCTTTTCCTTTTCCTTTTCCTTTTCCTTTTCCTTTTCCTTTTCCTTTTTCCTTTCCTTTCCTTTCCTTTCCTTTTTCCTTTCCTTTCCTTTCCTTTCCTTTTCCTTTTTCCTTTCCTTTCC
>NC_034609.1:16924680-16928627 GCF_900095145.1 Mus pahari
TTCCCTTTCTCCTTTCTTTTCCTTTCCTTTCCTTTCCTTTCCTTTCCTTTCCTTTCCTTTCCTTTCCTTTCCTTTCCTTTCCTTTCCTTTCCTTTCCCTTTCTCCTTTCCTTTCCTTTCCTTTTCCTTTCTCCTTTCCTTTCCTTTCCTTTTCCTTTTCCTTTCTCCTTTCCTTTCCTTTCCTCTCCTTTCCTTTCCTTCCTTTTCCTTTTTCTTTTTCCTTTTTCCTTTCCTTTCCTTTCCTCTTTCCTTTCCTTTCCTTTCCTTTCCTTTCCTTTCCTTTCCTTTTCCTTTCTCCTTTCCTTTCCTTTCCTTTCCTTTCCTTTCCTTTCCTTTCCTTTCCTTTCCTTTCCTTTCCTTTCCTTTCCTTTCCTTTCCTTTCTCTGAAATGTGTTCAGGCATTTTGATTGGGTGTGCGTTTGTGTGCCACCTGCATGCTTGGTGTCACAGAGCCAGAAGAGGGCATCAGATCCCCTGGGACCAGAGTTACAGACAGTCGGGAGCTGCCTTTTGAGTGCTGGGCATTGAACCTGGGCCTTCTAGTAGGTCAGCCAGTGCTCATAACTTCTGAGCCATCTCTCCAGCCCCACATTTTCTTAATCAGTGACTGATGGTGGGAGGATCCAACCATTGTGGGTAGGGCTGTTCCTTGGCAGATGCTCTTGGGATACACAGTAATGCAGACTGAACAAGCCCTGGGAAGTAATCTACCCCTCCATGACTTCTGCTTCAGTTTCTGCCTCCAGCTTTCTGCGGCACTACAGTTCCTGCCCTGACTTCCTTCCTTGATGGACAGTTTCCTAAGATGTAACATGAAGCAAATCCTTTCCTTCCTAAGTCACTTTTGGTTATGGTCTTTTATTACAGCAATAGGAATCCTAACCAAGACAGAAATTGGTACCAGAAATGGGGAACTGATGTGACAGACTTGGCTGTGTGTGTTCTTTGGAGGACTGTGGTAGTATGTGAACTTTGGGTGGAAAACCCATTTAATGCTCAGAGTTCAGTGGACTGTCCTGTGGGACCTTGGAAAATAAGAATGTTGAGAGAAATTCAGACACTAGAGGCCTGACTTGAGAGGTTTCAGGGGGAAGTTTGAGAGTTCTTCAAAGACTCTATTGAGACTATTTATTTGATGTTTGGAATTGAGAATCTGTGCTTTTGGCCTGCCAGGGCTGAAGAACCATCTGTGATGAAGAAGAGACTGTCATTGCTGATGCAAAATCTTCTGAGAAGTGATCCCCCAGAGTCAACACACAGAAGCTAAAGTACAAAAGGGGACACAGCTGTGCCTTGTGCCAATAGCCAAATTCAGTAATGTGTAAGAGTCACCCAGGTAGTACTGGTTTTAAAAACATAAGGGGGTTGTGGAGAGCAACTGAGGCTTGGCTCAGTGAGAGGCCAGGAGAGGCCATTGGTACAGACTCGGTTGCAGTAGAAGGCCCGGGATTGAAGGGGCTGTGGAGAGAAGCTGAAGTTTGGCACTATGTGGTGGTTTCAGAGTTCCTAAAGAGAGCTCAAGAAGAGGGTATCGATGAAGGTGCAGCTGAGCTACCATGGAGACCTCAGCATTATGGAGAAACCAGTTCAATGGGATGACCACCGAGGACAGCAGAAGCCATGGAGTGGGGGTGAACCTGAGACTACCAGAGAAGGTGGGCATGCTACCAATGGCAGGGCCAGGAGGCAGAGCTGGAACCCAGAGGGTCACAAGTTGGTCTCAGACATCAAGGACTGAACTTTGGTTTTGATTTGTTGAATGTTAGTTTGTGTTTGATCCGATTGTGACTGTGCCCTGGTTTTCCCTCTTGGAGTAAGAAATTGTTTAATTTATTTTGGATTTTATGGGAGCCCACAGCCAAGGGACACTGGCATTTCACGGAGATTTTTGTAATTTTATAGAGACCTTGGATATTTTAAAGAGGCTTTGAACTTTGAAACTTTGATACTTTGAGAAGACTGAACTTTGAAAGTGCTTGCACTTTTTAAAACTGTGGGACTTCCAAAGTTTGGAATGTGTTTTACATTGAGATTGATATTTTTACGAGATCTTGGGGGTGAACAAGAAAGGAAAGGTTACAGTTGAAAAAGAGCGATGTGTTTGTGTGCCAAGTTCCCAAGGGGTCAATTATCCTGGTTGGGTTTTGTTATTGTTATTGTTATTGTTTTGTTTTATTTTGTCACTCGATACAACCAGTGTTATCTGAGAAGAGGGGACCACAACTGAGAAAATGCTTGCATCAGATTGTGCTCTACTACAAAACACTGTAGGAGAATTTTCTTAGCAATTAGTATAGGAAGGCCCTATAGGCCCTATAGGGAAGGCCCTTTAGGGACGGTGCCACCTCTGGGCAGATGGCCTTGGGGTTGAGGTCCTGCCCTGACTTCTTTCCGTGATGAACGATTACCCGGAAGTGTAAGAAGGAGGTTGCTTTTGAGTCGTGAACTGTATCACAGCAACAGAAACCCAATTAAGACACAGAGATAAAATACTTTGACAGATCAATTTAAGGAAGAAATGACTTGTTTGTCTCACAATTCCAGCTCACAGTCCACCATTGAGGGGAAACCAAAGCAAAGAAATGTAAATTTAAACCAACAGACCACACTACGCCCACAGTCAGGAGCAGAAAACAATGCATGTTTGCTCACCAGTGCTCAGCTTCCTTCCTCTGCTCTCACACTATCCAATATCCCCTGCCTAGGGTACAGTGCCACCCATAGTGGGCAGGTCTGTTCACCTCAGATAATACAGTGACAACAACTGTCCCACAGACCTGCCCACAGGATAACCCAATCCAGACAGTCCCTTATAAGACTCCCTTCCCAGCTGATTCTAGACTATGTCACGTTGACAGACTAGCCCTCACAGATGCTGAAATCTGCAGATGTTCAAGTCTGCTGTATGGAATGATCTGAAATCGAAATTGAGTCCACACAATCGTCCATAGATTTTCAATCCTCTGTAGATAGTTTCTAATACCCCAAACAATGCAAATGCCCTGCAAATGGTTATTACATTGTATTGTTTAGAGAAAATTAACAGGGGAAAAACCCTATATATTCAAGACAAATGCAGTATTAAAATATTTTCAACACTTAGCTAGTTGAGTATGAAGAAGCAAATCTCTCAGATAGGGAGGCCTATCTGCATGTACATGAACACATAGGTATATATTTTGGTATGTGTATGAATATAAAATTTAGGGGATCAACACAAATTTGAATAAGTCTTGGTTTAAACCTATTACAGTTGGTTTGGTGATATATCTCAGTGGTAGAGAACACATAGAATATGCAAAGGCCTAAGATTTAACACCCAGAACTAAAAAGAAAGGAAATTAAGAAATAAGTGTGTATATCAGTTCTGCACACAGGCCAAAGCATTTCTGACCTGGGCTGTGATTTGCATTACCTAGCTTTACCACTAGGGGGTAGCATCTTCCATTTCTTCTCTCTTCAACTCTTGTTAACGTCTGGAATATGGGCACAATATTCAGGCAGTAATTTTCGGGGTTGGAAGTTAAGAACCAGCAATGTGTCGCAGATGCCAGCAAACTGAGTCATTTGAAAGATGGAGACGTTTCTCAAAGAGGTTAAACAACTTACATCGAGCTGGAATTGGGCCAGTGTTGAGCTCCGGGAACCAGGTTAAGAATGCTCTGTCCCCCTGAGTCTCCACTGTGGCTACTGCATCGACAATTAAAAGAGTCCTGAAAGATCCAATGTTTTAAATGGTCCTGAAAGCTTTGCATTCATACAGGTAGAAGGGGCTTACTGGCAATAAAATGGTATCCTGGCCGATTTAATCGATTTAATCCCTCCACCACCAGCACACAAGCGCTCCAGCATTGGACTGATGCTATCTCTCTGTCTGTTCCAGCTTTGGAGTGATTCATTCTCATTCTCTCTCTCTCTCTCTCTCTCTCTCTCTCTCTCTCTCTCTCT
>NC_034609.1:16928682-16957312 GCF_900095145.1 Mus pahari
CTCCCTCCCTCTCTCTCTCTCTCTCTCTCTCTCTCTCATCTGTCTATCTATTCATCTACTTGTAGCACACTTTTGGAGGTTAGGGGGCCAATTAGTGGGGCCCATTTTCTCCTTCTGCCTTTGTGCGCATTCTGGGGTTTGCACAGTAAGCCCTTAACCCGCTAAGCTGTCTCACCCGCCCATTTCTTAGGGTGCCTCAGCAGATGGCAGCACCTAGTGGGTGGCCCTGAACATGTTCAATTCAGTGTTCCCGTGACTGTCGACAACAGGGGAGCAGCCAGATTGAGTTCAGTGGCAGTGGGTGACTAGGACAGCTGAGATGAATATCGGTGTCAAATGCAAGAGAAGTTGCAGCTGCCTTCCCTCTGAAATAAGAAAAAGAAAGATAAAATGGTTCCGAGTCTCCCCACTGAGGCCGACCCAGCTCCCCAGCTCCGATGCTGGCGGCTTCTCGGCACAGAGCAGCTTCTCATGGTGGCGCACTGCCTACCCAGACAGCTGAGAGGACCCGACGTGGTGCCGCGCGGCTTCTGCCAGCCACTGTGCTCGGGGCTTTTATCTGCATGGCCTTATTTAACATCACTCACACCCCTCTTGTGGCGGAGCCATCGAGAATGAGGCTTAGTTTTCAGCTGAAGTTCAGAGAGGTTAAGTAACTTGCCCGTGGTCAAACAGTCTACAGTCATAGATCTGTGTTTCAAAGCCGGAGTTGTTAACGAGGAAACTTTTTGACCTCTCAACATCAAAGATGAATCCCTAGGTAGGTCTCAGAGCTGCTCATCAAACTCCACAAGAAGTGCAAAACCCAAAGAAATGTGTAGCTGGCCTCAAAACAGAGCCCAGGCAGGAAGAATTAATATCATAATCTCTCTCTGTGTGTTTCTCTTTCTCTGTCTCTCCCTCTGTCTCTCTCTGTCTCTCTGCCTCTCTCTGTGTGTCTCTCTCTCTGTCTCCTTTTAAGCACAAGAATTTCCTTCTGTATCTAGAACAATTAGTCTTGTGTATTTCTGTTTGTGCACCAAAACACTGAAGGGAAGCATTGAAGATCACGACACCTCAACAAATAAGTAATTCAAGGCAGGGGCCCGTCATCTGTGCCTAGGATCTTAGGCACGTCTGCGAGCGCGGCCCCGGCACTCCTGGGAAACAATGCCCAGGTAATTATTTTAAATGAGCATTAATTATGTCATTATTAGAAATGGGAAGAAAATGCAATTTCCTTCTGTCACTTCTTGATATCTTAACTAGAGGAATATTTACCATGTTATTATAACAAGCCACTATTGGCATAATGGTGGCCAGGCAATAATACAGAGACATGTACATTTTCATATGAATATATCATGCCTAACTAATGAGATTGCTCATTTCATAACTTCAGTTCCATTTTTATTATTTCATAAAACTGGAAGTCCTTATCCATTTTATGAAAAACACCAAACCTTTGTGAAATTCATTAAATAAGCATAAAAAATTCATTAAACAAGTGAATTGCATTTGGAGCTGCTTTGATGCAAATGCCCTTTAAGCAATGTAAAACTCCATATTGATTTAACCTTTCATGTTCTGATATTTCCATGTGGATATAAAAAAAAATTCTTTATTCAGGGAATGAAATTAAGCGCTGATCCCTTGATCTCCAGCTGGGCAGGGTAGATTGGTCAATTTAAGTTTGCCGCTGCTGGTCAGCAAACAACGGAATTTAAAAGTATTAAGGCGTGTCGATATCTTAAGTATTGTCACCTGCACATCAAGCAAGGGAGAAAATATATTATTCCAGCTCAATTAAGTTTGTGTTTGCTGTCAGTCTGACCTTGAAAGGGCGAGTCCATTGGGCCAGGGCTCCGTGCCCTTGGAAGTTGACAAGGGCAATGGCGGTAGGATGTAAGACACCAACAATAGCTGCGTATTTTGAATCCTGTGGCCAGAACAGCCTGAAAATAATTAGCCTGGAGATCCAGTCCCCTTGGGCTGTGTCCCCTCATTAGTGGGGGGCAGCAAAGGGAGCCAGCTTTAGTTCAGAGGAGGGGAAACGGACTTGCCCTTCACCTAAGAAATGCTGCCGGGAACCTCATTAGGCCAAGAGCATAAGGCAGATTTCAGAGGTCTCTGGAGAGGGATGGGCCCTCGGAGGTCATCGGTCACTCATTCATCCACCCATTCATTCATTAAATCAGTCATTGAATGCAAGCATGGTAGTCTCTTGATCTTTGTCCAGAACTTCAGTTGATGCTTTAGAATAAAACATGGTCTGTTAAGATACCCCAAAACAAAACAACAAAAAATAGTGTGTAGTATTTTATGCATTTAATCAGAGCTCTTCTGGTTTTCTTATTGTTTTGTGAGTCCTTAAGCAGGTGGCTCAGTCTCTCTGGGTGTCTCCCTCCCTTCTACTGACTCAGGATGGTGTTGGAACCATAAAGTCAGCTGCTGTATCTGCAAAACTTCCGAGCCAGAAGGCAAGCGGTAAGTGTCCAACAAGTGGCAAACGTTGCTCTTCCATCCACCTTCTTACCCTCTAGATGAGGAGGCTAAGAACTGTAGCTCTGGGGTCACACAGGAATGGTGAGCATACAGGGTATCAGTGGTGACCGCCAAGCTCCCCAAGTCGTGGCTTTGGATTTCAGTGAATTCCTAATCCAGATGGTTTCTTGTGACTCGTGGCCCAATAAATAATTGGATCCACGGAGGCTTCAGGAAAATGTATGAGTCAGGATCCAACTTCTCAGTCTTGGGTTTTCTATTTTATTTGCTTGGTGAGGACCCCAACTTCAGCGAGCTTTTTCGAAGTTCCAATGTAGCTTACAGTAGCCGGAGAGCTTCCTGAGTCTTTGCTCTAGATAAGAAGTAGGACTCCTTTTCTCTATGTTCACAAAGAATTAAAAGAAAAGAAAAAAAGAAAGAGAATCACTGGAGCCGCTGAAGCCACACACACACACACACACACACACACACACACGCATACACACCCTGAATCTTTATCCATGGCCAGTGGGTGAAGTACACTAGTTAGCTTAGCATGGTTGTGTTCATAGCCTACCTTGGGCCATGGATGCTGGCAAATGACCCAGAATCACAAAGCCCAGAGGCTACTGGGAAAGTAAGAGCTAGTGAGTAAATACGTGCTAGAAACATAACCACATACCTGCTCAGGCACATCCAAGAGCCACACAGGTGGGGTTTAATGGAGGGTATCTCTTTTTTTTTTTTTTTTTTTTTTTTTTTTGAGACAGGGTTTCTCTGTATAGCCCTGACTGTCCTGGAACTCACTTTGTAGACCAGTCTGGCCTCGAACTCAGAAATCTGCCTGCCTCTGCCTCCCGAGTGCTGGGATTAAAGGTGTGTGCCACCACACCCAGCAATGGAGGAGTATCTAATTCTACAAAGAAAGCAAATCTCTGCTGCTTGGGAAAGGCTCGCAGCAGTAGGACATATTCAGAGATGGCTCTGCCCTGCTCCCATCTTTGACCAGAATTATTCTCAGTGAACCTCCTTCAAAGGAAAGGAAATGTGCCTTGCCCTGGATGGTCCCAGTCCCTCTAACATCAAAGCTCTTCTCTTCCCAAAGCAAAACCATAATCTTTGGTGACCGTCTCCTCATTCCAGGACCTGAAGCCATTACTCCTTTTCTTTGTTCTCTCCCAATAATCTCCCATGCCTTCTGGAGCCATTGTTTCCTCTTCTGTTCCTTTCCCCTTGTAATCCTAGAAGCAGTCTAAAAGGTGCTTCTAACCATGCATCGAGACCTGCCATTGATCAGCCCAGTAGGAGACACAGAACATCAAAAGGAAGCCTGCCTTCAGGATCAGAGTCAATGTCTAAACATACATTGTTGAGGTGGAAATAGAAGCAAAGACTAAAACACTGACTCAGAGTAGTGAGGAGACTGTACACTAGACAGCTGCAATACTCTGTCTTCATGGATTGGTCATTGAAAGGATGCTCATGGGCCCAGAGAAGACTAAGTTTTTGTGATAATTTGTTGTACCAGGATACTCAGGAACATGCAGGTGCCGTGCCAAGCAGAAGATGGAGCAGTCGGCACCAACCACGTGACATATGTGGAGAGAGCCCCTTACAGGGGAGTGTAGCTCTGGGGCCATTTACATGGAAAGTTGAGGCAGTGGTTAGCGCCTGGGTGGGTACCATCTTCCCTTGCCCTGAAACTTCTAGCTACTTCTTCCTCATTCAGAGCCCAACATCCTTGTGCTAGAAGACAGAGTGACTGGCAATTGACTTTCGATGATGCAGTCTCATGAGGCTCCAAGTTCAGCTAAAGTTACCTCAAGAGAGGGTAACATCTAATACCCTATATTTCACAGAAAAAAGATAGTGAGACGCTACAACAGTCCAGTGACTTGCCCAAGGCTAAGAGTTGGTGACCCTGTCCCTGGGAGTCCACACTTCAAGCTCAAAGCCTGTAGTAAGCCCTGGTTGCTATACACAACTGGAAGCAGTCTAACAGCAGAGTTGTGAAAAAGCAGGGGCCAGGGACTCAGGAACTCATTCATTTTCTCTCTGCACCCACGGAAATTGCCAGGGACTATGGCCGAGTAGCTTTTGTGCTTTGTCGTCAAATGGGGTGGTGGTGGGGAAGCTCAGACGGAACTCAAGCTCACAACTGGGGTGGGGAGAGCTCTGGGAGACCTGTATTGATCACAGCACAGAAGGTGAACGAACACCCCAGCTTCAGAGTTATGATAGTGCAAAAATGACAGGCTATCCCTAAGAAATGCTCATAGTTTCAAAAGCAAAACGATGGAACTGGGTGTGGTGGAACACATCTCCAACGTATATAGTCCTTGAAGACCCATGAAGATGGCAGCAGCCTTTGGGAAGCTGAGGCAGGAAGGTAGTGAGTTGGAGGGCACCCTAGGCAATACAGCAAGACCTCTCTCAACAGTTAATTAGTTAACTGAGACAAAATGGTAAGAGGGAAACAGTCCCCAGTCGTCTTCCTGAAGCTAGATCGATGGTGAGTATTTCCCGCCTCCAGAACGAAGGCGGTCCAACACGCAGAAAAGACAAGGCAGCAGGGCTTCTTAGGTTGGCCAGTCATACTGCAGGCAGCGTGGCTAACCCCGAGTCACATGTCTGCCTCTGGATGTCAATCACTGCCCGTCTGACACCACAGTTCCTCTGCATTCTTTGCAAGCCGTGTGACTTTGGACGTGTCACCTGTCCTTTCTCGGTTATTTGCCTTTGAGCAGGAAACATGTGAGGTTAAGGTAAGATAGAGCAGGTTTTTTTTGTTTTTTTTGTTTTTTTAAATCTATCCTGTTGGGACCCTTGAGCATCTGCAGGAGCTGTGGGAGGAGGTGGGCTGGGGTGTCAGTGGGTGGGATCCTACATCCCCCCACACACACACCTCGCCTTAACCAGAGCTTTCTTCTTTTATCTTTCTCTTTCCATAGTATTTTGCCTAATAATTTCTGCATAATTATTTTGTGGAAAGAAAGGGTTCTGAGGGTAGGAAGCAAATGAAAGCCATCCTTCAGGCTGACCTGGGGGAACCTTCCAGTGTACACACTCTACTAGCTTAGGGAGATAATTGTCAGTTTTCTAGCCCACTGACATTTTGCAAACTATTGAGGCATCAGAAAGAAACCACTCCCCGGCCTGTCTGCAGGCTGCTTTCTGGGAGGGCAGGGCTCCAATCTTTTCAGCTACAAGTGTGAAATCCTTTTGTCCTCATCTGTGACTTCCACAGGCTACCACCACCTAGCCGCCACCTTTCCCATGCCTTCAGAACAATCCTGATTGCTTCGGTGAGCTGGAGAGTCAGCATCCCTCTTGGCTGCAGGCCCCCATGTGTAGTTTTTCCAATGCCAGGCTGCAGATACAGAGCTCTTCGACCCAGCGAAGCTATCTATTCATTTGCCTTAATAACAGCGGCTGACAAACATGTTCTTTCCCATGGAGCCGATAAAGCACCGTGTCTCCTTGACGGACATCGGGTTGTAAAGCCCCTGGCAGCACTTGAAGTCATTTAACTTAAAACCATTATTAGATTTTAGTTTAGTTCTCCCTTGATGCCTCGATCCAAAAAAAAAAAGAAGGCCTTGGGGTACCTCTGAGATGTTTAACTCTACGTTGTCTTAGGAGACCACCCTCCACCAAAAGCAAATGCTTTAAAAGTTGCTTTGTAATATTAAAAGCAAAAAGCAAGCAAGAGAGCACTGGGTAGGTTTTCGTGATTACTAATTTAGCAGATTCCCCATTATGTTTTATTGATAGCTCTAAACATAAATTTGCCTTTGGTATACTCTGCTACTATGGCTTAAAATGAGCTGTGTAGGAATACACCCTCTCATGCCTGCAGCTTTGCAGAACAGCACACAGAGGATCCCGGTGACAGCACTACCAAGAGATATTTAAATGGCCAAGTTCAGACTCCCACAAGCCTTCAAATTTGGGAATAAGGGAAGTCACTCACTGCTCATGGATGTATCACTCCGAGTCCCAGACTTCATGCAGATTTAAACACGACATTTCATCGAGTTGATTCTTGAATTAGAATACCAGTCTCGACCACATCTTATTATTTGCAATTGGAGAATCACGTGTAAGAGGCCCTGAGTTCACAGGAGAGAAATAATGCATATTGCACCAGTTAAGAGAATGGTTATTTATTATTGAAGTCCGCCGTGGGGACCACCATAACATGTTATGAGACACCTTTACAGGCTCAGATAAACACAAAACTCTGCATGCTATCCATAAGAAGCAATCACTTTAAAGGATTTGCCACCCAGGGCCTGCACCCCCTTCTTTCCTTTTTAAATCACAAGGCCACAAGGCACCGAAGAATAATCAAATGTATGTATTTTCTCTCCCACAAGCTAACAGGACTTGAACACACCAGTGTGAAAGGCAGAGCCTTGATGAATGAGGACCATAACGAGGCCCTATTTTCTATATAAATAAACGGTCTCAATAAGGCCTTTTATGGTGAGGAAATAGTATATATAACTTGGCGATAGAGCAGAAGATGCTCTGTCTCCTGGAATGGAGAGCTGTGTCTTCAAGGGTTATGTCTGGTTTGTTTGCCCCAGCTTGCAAACTGCTGAGGTGGGGCAGTCCTGAATGCTTGGTATATCAAAGATCCTTGATCTCTTCCCCTGGCCTGTTTCTTCTAGCTGCAATATAGAGCAGAGAGACATAAAGCCCATCTCTTAGTATTATTTTAAAGGAGACAAAATATCTAATAGTGTGCTCTCGGCAAACATCCTATTCTCGACAGATCAGCTTAACTCCCCCTTATCCTGAAGCACAGAGCATTTTAATAAAAAAAGATTTTGGTTGCTATACAGGTCTGAATTGCAGGCCTCCTTCATAGCTATATCTCCACACAGAGGCAGGCAGAAGTATATCCGATGTCAAGCTGAACCAGCCCTCTCCTTCAGTGCTCCTTCCTCTGCTCCAAAACTTCCTCAGTCCCAAATACCAACTAGGACGGAAAAAAGGCCCGTCTTGGACCCTATCCTCCCAGCCATCCTTGACAGAATAGGAGAGTCTGACTTTCCCTATATGACTGAACCAATCTCAAGCCAGAGCCTCGACTGGCCTCTGTACTTGCATGGTAGAAAACTCTGTGCAGCCTGCCTCAGGCTATGGTCATCAGCATCTTCCTCAACTCCATATTGACTGAGAGTAGAGACTTGAGATCCAGAGGCCATTGTAAGAAATGTTGTCTGTGTCCCTAGTGTGTGCGAAGTGTAGTTCTGGGAGTGGGTTCTCTGTCAGCAGGCAGCCCCCCCAAAAAACAACGAGAAACTGCACCTTTAGGTTCATGGAGCCAATCTTGGTCACTCATGGTGAAAGTATCCAAGAGGCGCCATAAAAATCAAACAAGCATGACCATCACCTTACCAGAGAAGGACCATTTACATTGCAGCATGACATGAGAAATGGAACTATATCTGGAGTTTTAGAGCAAAAGTTGGGGCTAGAAGGGACTAGCTCAGCCCCCATCCTATGATGTCTATTGAAGAAAGGAGTGATGGAGAGAACCAGGGAATGGGATTTAACCAGTGTATGTTGGGAAGAACAGATAAAGCACCCCAAGTTCTCAGGCACCCCAAGTTCATCTTCAGGATCCTGACATGAGTGTTGTGTTTAAGTCAATTTAGACTTGGGCCAGGGGTACAAGGTATGCAGAATTAAGCAGTCTCAGCCACGGTGTGACCTGGTTGGCCATGGTCTCTGTTCTGGTTCTTTAAGGGGATCTGAAGAAGTCCTTGGTTGCTTGAGGATGACATTGAGTTCTCAGGACATTGGCTCCTGCACCAGGGTATGACCTTGCCAGGGTCGGATGTCTGTCCTACAAGGCTTAGCTGCTCCTGGCATCCATGGTGACTCAGGATTGAGAATATTGACTGGAGACTTGTAGCCAGTATGGGGGAGTTGGAAGAACACATCCTAAAGTGTGCACAGGGAATTTCCTGTAGCATGAAGGGGAAGCGGCTAGTTTAGGCAGCACCAGTTTATATTCATTTACTCCTTGTACTTCTTGAGTGATTAACAAGCCTTGATTCGGAGGTACGAAGGTGACCCAGAGTCAATGAGACAGATACAAGAGGAAAGAACTGTGGGTCTTGAATCTGCTTAGTTCCCTTGTAGGTATTGCTCTAATGTGTGTCTGCTGCTGTGAAAATCTACTGACTGACTAAAACCAACCAGGGGAAGGAAAGGGTTAATTCCAGTAGCTTTCAGCCTTCCTAATGCTGAGACTCTTTAATACAGTTCTGCATGTTGTGGTGACCACCACCACCCCCACACACACATCATAAAATTATTTTTCATAACTGTAATTTTGCAACTGTTGTGAATCATAATGTAAAATATCTGGGTTTTTTCAATGGTCTTGGTGCCCCCTATGAAAGGATGCTTTGACTCCCAAAGAGGTCATGAGAGCCTTTAGTCCACTCTCTCTTATAAGGTACAGTCTATGACAGAGGGAAGTCAGGACAGGAGCTCAAGGCAGGAACCTGGAAGCAGGAACTGAAGTTGAGGCCTCTGAGGAAAGCCGCTTACTGGCTTTCTCTCCACAGCTCATTCAGCTAACTTTCTTATACAGCTCAGGCCCATATGCTCAGGAATACCACCCCCTCACAGTGAGCTAGGCCATTGTATATCAATTAGCACTCAGGAAAATGACCCACAGACATGTCTGCAGACCAGCCTGATGGAGGCCATTCCTCAATTGAGGTTCTCATTTTCCATGTATGTCAAGTGGATAACCAAGATTAGCCATCTCAGACATAGTGAGGGGGTCAGGACTTTTTAAGCCAAAGCGATTTGGGGGAAGGGGCTGTTATAAATAACCAGAGATTGGGGAATTGGGGAACAAGCTTCTGGGGGCTCTCTTTTTGGTTTGTTTTAATGAAGGCAGAGTCCCCTCTTGTGGAATACCCAGTTATTGGGAAGAAATTTTACAAGTCATTGAGACACAAAGGGCTCCCTGAGAGAACGGTGTTGTAATCTGTTCACTTAAGTAAGTGGGTCTTTTTAACCCATGGGCCCCTGGGACTCATTGCTTGGTGAGCACTGCAATGATCTGAGTGCAGGCCATTCAGCCTGTCCAGGAAGCTTAGAAGGGCTATCAAGGGCAGAGAGAGAGAGAAAGAGAGAGAGAGAGAGAGAGAGAGAGAGAGAGAGAGAGAGAGAGAGAGAGAGAGAGAGAGAGAGCTAGCTAGGGTCACAGTACTCTTGACCCATAACCACACGATGCAAACTCATCATTTTCTCAATGCCTAAACTGTCTTGGCCACTGGGCTCTTCTGGGGAACCATGACCAGATGAGCCTAGGGAGTTCCCTATGCACCGCATTTAAGGAGAGGCTCGTTCAGGGCAGAAGCAAAACAAAATTGATGACAGAGTGAGTTAAGTGAGTGGGTCCTTAGGTCTTTGCAACCAAGGTAGCTTGTTCACCTGACCCTAGTCCCAGCCAAATACTAACATCTGTGCTGCCCCCACAGAGGTTCTGAGATGATTAGCCTAAGGGTGAACCTTCGATTCCAGCACAAAACTGCTTTGAGGACCACAGCTCCCATGGGTTTCCTGGGGGTGGGGCTGGGGGCAGAGCAGTAGCAGCAGGGGGATGTGAATGTAGGGTGGGTAGAAGTAGTGATGGCCAGGCCTGTGGTGGTCACGTCTTGACTGGCTTTGTAAGACTTGGAAGTCTTTTCCCTCCATCCTGAAGATATGGCCTGTTCTTGATCACATAGCTACCTGGGATCCTCTGCAGCACAGCTCGAAATTTCTCATGGTGGAGCCACTGAGTTGGCTCAACAGGTACAGGTGCTTGCTGCCAACGCCTGACGATCTGAGTTCGATCCCCAGGACCCATGAAAGAACAAAGTCACTCCCGAGAACTTTCCTTGGATCTCCACACATAAAGCATTTAAACGTTCCACTGCTAACTCTGAGCAGTGGATATGATCATCTTTATCTCCTGGTGAGGAAACTGTGGCCCTGACAGATTAAGTCCCTTACCTAATGTTTCTCACAGGACAGAACTGGGTGCAGAATTCAGCCTTGGGTTTTTTTCCCCCTAGCCTTCTAGTAACTTCCTTCCAATCGCAGAGCAGGCTCTGAATTTGTGAGCTTTGAGTCCCTTGATGTACAAAAGCCTCCTTCCCCTTGACTTGGGGAAAATCTAACCACTACATTACCTTTTCACCACTTAACCTGCACACAGACAGTATTTATGATTATCACATGAAATCATGTCTCTAACACTTAGCGTAGTACTTGAAATATCACACATGTTAAACATCTATCAGTCAGTTCTAACAGTGGTACTAATAGCAACAACAGCAGAAGATAAGCTATATACACTGGGTGCAGTTGTCTCGCAGTACCTCACCTGGACTAGCCAGGATGAGTGACTCCCTCGCATACTTTTGGTGTCTCTTGTCTTAAACTAATTATTCTCCTCCTCTTACCTCAAATGACTTACACTGAATGTGCACTTCCCCAAAATGCCTCTGACCACGAAGACAATATCATTAGCTCCAAGATGCTGTCACTACCCATGATGCACAGCACTGGATTGGTATCCCAGTCCAGTGGACCCCTAGCTCTGTGATATCAAGTGAGGGCATTGTCCTTTGTACTGCTTCAGGGACTGTGGTCCCTGATTGACATCACGTTGCCTAAGAATATGGCTGGTACCACTGCTGTCCTTCAGTAGACCCAGCTCAGTGCCTGAATCAAGAACACCAATAAGATGCCTGGGGTTGAGGTGGGCAAGACAGCTCTAGTTGGTTGGTAGTGGCCTCCTGGCATGGTTATAAACAGGAGCATGAGGTTGCGTCCAGCTCAGTCATATCTTGCACAGACACTGAAGGAGAGGCTGCTACAGAGCAGCTGCTTGGCATTAGCTGGCATCACAGTCTTGAATTCCACGTTCAAAACGAAGTGAAATGCAGATAGAGTGCCATGTTTCTGCTGCATGCCTAATTGTCATGTCATCTCAGCTCTGTGAGACCCCAGGATTTACTATTCTCCACCTCATGAAAGAGGTTAAACGGCTTGGCAAAATCACTCAGCTAGCAAAAGGCAGAAGCAAAACTTGAATATAGATTGCCTTCCTCCACACTCGAGGCTGTTTTTGCCGCAGGATCCAAATTGTTCTAATTGACATCGTAGCCCCGAGTTTATATTTTTCATGCACCATGGAAATTCACTTCAATTATGTAAATTGGAATATTTATTTAAGACACAGGAAAGTACAATATAGCCAAGAGCATACATGTGCATGAGCACACATACTAACAACGTAGACGCAGAAACCAAAGGGTCCGCTTTTAGTTCTGTCCTACCGTAATTCTCAACGTGGCTAAGTGGGCATGCACTAGTGTTATTGCTATAACAGCATCGTGAGGTCATAATTTAATGACTGATTTACCCAGTACAAAATGAAGACAACATCTCTACCCTAGTAGACTTGGCTGGGGAACAGAAGTGCTCCTGTAATTCAATTTTCTGGTTAGTAAAAAGTGGCTACGTGGAATATTAGAGAGTAGGGAGGAACAATAAATTAGGTGTATGGAGAGGAATATGGACAGGTTGCAAAAATAAAACACTGCACGAGGAAAGTGAGAAACAGAGCAAAAATTTCAATATAAATCAATGCACATAAATTAAAAACGCACACCACATTATATATTTCACATACGTCACCAGTATGCCTGCCGTGGGAAGAGTAGTGAGTACAGGAATCAGAAATAAAATTAGTCACTAGGGGTCTCACCAAGGCAGTAATAATAGTTGACCAAGAAATGAAATACCCAGGCAACACAATTGTATGACAGATACTAGACATTTTATTTTGGTTAAATCCAAGTTTCTGCATAAGCCTAAAGTAAATTCAAAATATACAACGACCTCAAATCCTACCAGAAATGGTTTCTCAGGGTACGATTTTCCTTCAGTCTATCTCACAAATACAGGATCAAGCACTGGAAACAGAATAATCTAGAATATTGCTTTTAAAATCATAGCAACTGCTACTATTTCTTGAGTTCCTCTTAAATTCTATGCTCTGCCCAGTGTCTTGAAACTAATTCTCATAACACAACAGTATTATTTCCAATCAAAGGTTAGGAAACTAAAGTGAGCATAGGTCAAGAATTTCATGCCAAAATGGCAAAGCTAGAGTTCATAGGCAAATGCCAGCTCAGGCTCATTTTATGAGACTAGGGTGACATCAGGGTGAAGCTTGGGGGGAGGAGATGGTAGACAGTATCGCAGTGTGATGATCGGAACCAAAGCACGGATGATGAGGTCCTTCCGGGGACAGTGAAGTCACATTCATCCATACAATGCAGAGCCTAGCATGATACCTGGTTCTACATGCTTATGAAACACAAGAAAGTAGTCAAGACAGGGCAGGGGGGAGGAAGTGAGGGCTGGAGTGATATCTTGGTGGTTGGGATCAACTGATGGTCTTCTAGAAGGCATGAGTTACACACACACACACACACACACACACACACACACACTGGGCAGCTTAGACCCACCTGTAATTCCAGCATCAGGGGATCTAATGAGCATGCACTCGCATACACACATCAGTTATAAAATATGCAATTTTTAAAAAGAGCAGTGAAGAGTGCAAGCTGAAGTTTTTGGTTAGTAGTTTTCTAAATGAGACTAATTTTTATCACATTTATCATTTTTCTATCTAGACTATGGAACTGTATAGACAACTAAGACACTGGCTTTTCATAAGCACCACTCAATGCTACATACATACATATACATATACATATGCATATCATATGTCATATATATATCATATTGTATATCTCATTTACCTCAAATATCTCATATATCTCATATATCCCATATATATCATATATATCATATAACATGTATTGGCATATGTCCGAGAAAATTTCTCACTGTCACGAGCAGGAGATTGTATGACTCTTCCACTTAAATGGAAGCATTGGAATCCTATGCTTACATCCAGATTCTGCATTTTAATTACTGTCAGCATCACCATCACACCCAGCATCACCATCACACCCCTGCTACTATTTTTGCCATTGTTGCTTGCGTCCATCTAGCATTTTCTATATAGAGAAACCATCATCTTCTCATGTCATACATCATCTTATCACTAAGCTTATGAGTTAATATCACTATTTATCCTATTAAACAGCTGAGAAAATGAAGCTCTGGAGAAATTTAATGAGTTGTGGGCGACAACGAAGCTAAGTCAGCAATATAACAGAACGTCAGTCAGAATGGGCAGCGATGTGCCGCAGGAACAAACGGCTTCCCAGTCTCATCGCTTAACTTCTGCACAACTTCCTGCAATCCTGAGAGGTTCAGTGCCAACTCTCCTCTATGAAGTATAGCTCTGACCAATAGAAAGGAGTGTTGAGGGTACTGTCTCCAGGATTAAAGGGCAAGTGTGTTTAAGTGAGCAGTAGAACCTACTTTCACGAACAGGTTGCAAAGACCAGTTAGTCCCTGAGAGTCCTGGGTCTGTTGTCTTAGAGTTGCCTTCCTGAACATATCCAACATAACCGAGGGACTTAGGGATGACCTCATAGGCTTTGCACCGAGCTTCTGCTGAGACTTTTACAAGACAAGTGTTTCCATCTAACCCTCACAACACCACCATGAGACGGGTGCTATTACCCACCCTGTCTCAAGTAATGGATGAGAGGAAACAGAGACTCAAATAAGTGAGGCTCCTTCCCAATTAAAAGTTTGCTAGTCAAAGCAAGAGTTTTCTGTCCCCAACACTAAGTAATGGCATTTGGGCATTTGCTACTTCACAAAATGCTTTCAGAGATGCTGTGGACTTACTGTTTCACAAAAAGTCTTATGGAGTCATTAGGCGTGTCTCCCCCATAGGTGAGGACACTGGAGGTTACCAAGGTCAAAACTACATCACCCAAGAGGCCGTGAAGCCAAGGCCCTCTGTAGGTAGAGATGGAACATAATCAAAGGCAAGAACGAGGGGTGGTAGGTTCCCCCAACCTTTCCCTGGCAGACCCATCCCCAGGGGAGATGCAAGAGAAACTGCAACCTCTACCGAGTTCACGCTCTTACACACTTACAAAAGCTTAAAGATCCAGACAAAATCCAGACCTGAGGGTAAAGGGTTCCTAGAGTTGGGATTTTATTACCAGACGTAAATCCATCTTCACTGAGACCTGTACCAGTTCCCTCAGCCTCACTTGAAGTATTTCATGTGTGCTGAATGGATTTGCTGGCTCCCTGTTGCCTTCATAAATCATGAAGGGCAACTTTCTTAGGGCCTGGGTCCAGCCAGTAGAATGCTAACTGCCTCTGTCTTAGTAAGGGTTTCATGGCTGTGAAAAGACGCCATGATCAAGGCAAGTCTTATAAAGGACCGCATTTAACTGGGGCTGGCTTACAGGTTTTGAGGTTCAGTTCATTATCATCATGGCAGGAACGATGACAGTATCTAGGCAGGCGTGGTACTATAGGAGCCAAGAGTTCTACAATTTGATCAGAAGGCAACCAGAAGACCATCTTCCAGGCTGCTGGGATGAGGGTCTCAAAACCCACACTCACAGCGACACACTTCCTCCAACAAGGCCACACCTACTCCAAAAGGCCACAGCCCCTAACAGTGCCGCTCCCTAAGCCAAGCATATTCAAACCACCACAGCCCCCATGCCAAGCTGTTAATGGAGTACTGTTCCACAGTGATATCGGAGATTGCCCTCTTCCGAAGCTTAACAAACCATACCTGGCCTGCCATTTTGGATCCAGAGAGGGAGCTCCTTGACTCATAGCAGGTCCCTCCAATCCAAGTTTGTGTGCTCACCTCCTCCACAGGATAGTGAGCGATTTGATCACAAAGATGCTGAATCAGAAAAAAATAAATAAATAAAAGGACACTCCCATCAGATTCTCTCTCGGAAATATGGCTCTTATTAAAAGTGAGCCAAGTATTCTTAATGGAGGGATCCCTGGAGGGAACCGTGAGGATGCTCACGGAGAGCCTTGTATCTAGCTTTTAATCCAGAATGTCTGGTTTACTCTTCTGCCCCACAGCTCTTTGAATATAGTTTTCTCACTTAGCTAAGGTGAGCCAACACCTGCTGCTGTTACAACCCAAAGGATCTTGACTCAAGACATATGCTTCCCATATATGCTAACCCTCAAGACATGTCACCTGCTGCCTATGCCCTGCTTCTTTTATCTGCTACCACCCCCACCCCCAAATCCAACAGCTGACCCCACGATAGAATGGTGTCACTGAGGTAGGGCAGAGACCAAGCTGAGCACGTGGGCCTGGGCAGGGTCTTCTAATTCTAGAAGACACTGTCTCTGTCCTACCCAGACCAGCTGCTACTGGTGACTCCGTGAAACCCACCCTTCTTCTCTGCTCATTGCAATCCCCTTCTCTGGTTCTCTCCCACCCTTCCAGTCTTACTGCAGTGGCCCCTAAATTCAGGGCCTCAGTGGGTCTGCATGGCTCACTTCCAGGAATGCCTCCCCTCTGATGCAACTCTGAACCCCAAGCAGTCAATCTCCAGGCGGGTCACTTCTTGATCTTTTGTGGCATCTCTAAGGCATGATTATGCAGGATTAGCTGCTGCGGTTGCCCTTTGTGCTTGTTTCCCTTCTTGTATTATGATTCTGAGTTATTTAATGTGCTGTCTCCCTTTGGACTGATTGCTATTTAAATACCTCTTTCTTCAAAGATTAAGAATGCCAAATTATCTTATCATGCATTTTGAGCAAGGAAAACTTCTGTTTTTGTTTTGTTTTGTTTTGTTTTTTGTTTCTTTGTTTTTTAAAGGGACATTACCTTGTGGAAGAAAAGTCTAAATAGAATTGGTTTCTTTACTTTTATTTTTAAAATAAAATTTATTTTATTTTATGTACATGAGTTTTGGGACTGCATGTATGTCTGTGTACCACATGCATGCCTGGTACCTATAGAGGCTCTTAAAAGGGTGCATCGGGTTCTCTGGGACTGGAGTTTCAGAAGGCTGTGAGCCACCATGTGGATGCTGAGAATAAAATCCAGGTCCCCTAGAAGAGCAGACAATGCTCTTGATTGTTGAACTATCTCCCCAGCTCCATGAATCAATTCTTGAATGTTGAAAGAGAGGATCTTATCGAGGTTGCCCTGCGTGCATGCCTTTCCCTGAAGGGAAACATCTACAGGGGACAGCTGTAGCCAAGGAGGAAGAATGACAAAGAAGAAGCAAGGCCCCGTCAGAATAGACTGTTGCTGTTGGGCAGCTTCAGTGTGAGCACAAATTTGTGTAAGAATGTGGTGCTCCATCATGAACAGGTAATAAAAGTTACCTATGTCCTCTATACTGAGGACTGCTGCATGTCAAAAAGAGGGCTAGCTAGCTCTGTGCCTTCTGGTGAGGTCTAAGAATAGATGGGCACATGACAAACAAAATAGTAGCATTACACAGAGAGCATGTAGAATTTCTAAGACATCTGCCTGGTCACAATGTACTGAACACAGTTCTATGTGCTTTATAGAGTAACTCACTAAACTATCACAATAAACCTCCACACATGATTTATTATTCCCTGAGAAGGAAACTAAAACCTAAAGGTTGACACGTTCAGCATAACAGAGCTAGTAAGTGGCCAGGCTGTTCCTTTGCTATGCTGGGTAATCATGGGCTGCTCACATGCAGGATCCCACCCATCCTAGACAGAGAGCGCATGCAGGAGTGTGTGCATGTAGACATGGGGAGCTTGTGTATACGGCTTATACTTATAGGGCTCGTGTTCACATGGAAGATTTCTGGAAGTCAGCCAGGAATCTGTTAGGAGTTCATGCCCCTGGGAAGTGGGCGATAAAATAATCAGATGACTTATTTGTCTCTTTTTACCCCCACTGCACTGTCTCGAGAATCCATGAGCCATAAGTAATGGAAAACCAAATTAACAGAGACTGGAACAAAACCAGTTTGTCTTACATAGTTAGGAGAGCAGGAGCAATGGCTTGCTGGCTCCTCAGGAGTTCTTTACAGCATCTTCTGTTCCTGGTAATGGCCTATCTTTACTTTATTTATCCCTCCACAGAATTTATCTTCATCTATCACCTGTGCACCTTATCTGTCCACCTGCTTATCATCCGTCTTTAACCATGCCATCTTGGTAAATGGGCACTTTGTCTTCTGTTCACAATCACCTCCTGGCACTGTAAAACTTGAGCCAGTGCATAATAAGTGCTGGGGAACATAGCTGGATAAAAGAAGGAAGGAGTGGGGACAGAAAGGATTCAACGGTGAATGGGTTGTAGATGGATAGAATGGATGGACAGACAGATGGGTGGAGGATGGATGGATGAATGAGTAGATAGGCAAGCATACAGATGGATGACAGGGTGGGTGGATGGTTAGATGAATGGGTGAGTGGGTAGATAGATGGGTGACAGAATAGACGGATGGTTCAGACTGATGAATGGATGGGTGGGTGGATGGATGGATGGATGGATGGATGGATGGATGGATGGATGGATGGATGGATAGATGGGTGGATGGATAGGTAGATAGGCAGATAGGCAAGCATACCAATGGATGACAAGGTGGGTGGATGGTTGATGAATGGATGAGTGGGTGGATAGATGGGTGACTGGATTGACCAGTGGATGGTTCACAGATTGATGGATGGATGGGTGGATGGAAAGTGTGGATGAGTGTTGCAGCTTCAGTCATGTCCTTGTTCATAAATAGAGACATCAGAAACTCTGTCCTTTTTTATCCTGAACACACATGCTTTCCTAAAACCCCTCTTACAGATTTCCTCTAAGTCAGATGACCAGAAGTGGGTCACATAACATGTTTTTTCTTTCTCAGCAAAGGAGGCAGTCCCCATGCCTACCTAAGTCCACTCCAGCCAGTGAAGGCCAAGAGCAAGCACACTTGGATGAGTCGTCTCATCTCACCCTCTATGTCCTCTTTCCAGCTGTGTGGCTACCTCTGTATAGTTTTCTTGAAGAGAGAAACTGGCCCCATTTGCAGACTTTGTCAGAGTCTCAGGAAATGAGGCTTTTTGGGGTTCAAAAGATGCTGATGGTTCACCCAGGGCAGGAAGGTCTTTCCAACACCAGGCATGTCAGGGTAGGCTTGTAATTCCAGCATCCCAGGTTGAGAATTTAAGTCCAGACTAGCAAGTTCTAAACACACCTAGCCTATACAGCGAGCCTAGATCAAAATAAATATAAATAAATAAATAAATAATTAAAAAAAGCTTTCTAGAGAGTTCATGTTTACAGGTAGCAGAGTACCTGAAGAGGAAGCCAATTTAGCTTCTACAAGTATGGAAGCCAATTTAGCTTCTACAAGTACGTCTAAGGAACCTCTGTCAATCAGCGGGGTCAACATCTCATCTCCATACTGTAGATGGGTAGGCTGAGGCTTCCAGAAAGGAAGAGCCTTATCCAGAGCTTCCCAGGCCATCCAAAACTTAGTCAGGGCTGGATCCCAGAGCCCTGTCCTTGACTCCCTTCAAGTCTGGCTACCTGAACTTCTGTATAGAAACTCTGTGCACTGGTGTTCCCTTCTCTGTTGACCACACCATCTATAGCTATAAATTAGTTTTGAGGCAGAAAGATGCCCTTAATCCCCTTCCTGCCTTTCCAGATCCCTGTGGTGTTGGTAATGTAAAAGGGGTTTTGGTTCCCGTCCACTCTAGAGGCTCCCATAATATGTGTACAAATTTATTTCAATAATATTTCATAATTATCATCGCAGCTTTTCCCTCTGCTCTACCCATTCCCTCAAGCCCAAGTGGCACAGGAAATGGTTTATGTTCTCCAGTCTGCATGGACAGTCTAATCCTGCTCAGTGTATTTCATGCTGATTTGTCAAGTCTATTCCTGCCCCCTTGCAGCCACAGGGACAGGCATTATCCCCCACGACCCCATCTCTGCAGATAAAGAACCGTTTGAACAAACCTAGACATCTTGACTGTAGGACACTGGGTCTGAGAGGGACGGTTTCAGAACTGCATGTGACTCGGTGCTGCTGGTGAGTCTCCACTGTGGGTGAAGTGGCCCTGGGCACTATGATAAGCACAGCAAGCTCCCTTTCTCTCTGGGAGGCATGACCGGCGAGCAAACCTGGGCCAGCAGAGCGTGGTGGCTCACAGAGCACTGTTAGAGGAAGTTCAATCTGGGAAACTGGAAGGGTAAGCTGCCTGCCTCTCCCCAAAGATGGGAGGAGCTGCTGAGCTGTCCACAAAAAAAAAAAAAAAAAAAAAAAAAAAAAAAAAAAAAAAAAAAAAAAAAAAAAAAAAAACCAAAAACAAAAACAAAAACAAAACAAAAAACAAACAAAAAAAAAACTCTTTGCAATTCTAAACTTAGGTCATTCTCAAGGTGTTTGTGCTGTTTTGCAAAAAGATACTGAGGCCTATAAATGGACCAGGTAGGACCTCAAATGCCCAAAGTCCCTGGCTTATCTCTGATGCTGCTCAGTTTCGTGACCCAAGGTGGTGGCTTAAGCTTCCTAAACATTTCTCTGTTTATCTGTGAAGAGGGAATGGGATCCTCTCAGCCCATCAGATCCCAGAGTGACTCGGAGAATATAAGAGGGCCAGGCATGAAGTGATGGGTGCATAGCAAACGCTGTGTGCAGATCTGAAGTAACCAGGGACTCAATAGCCTAACGTTACATCACGATACGTTCTGTCCTTTACGCCATCGGCTCACGCCTTTGAGAGATGCCATCCTCTAGGCATTATGGAGGGCACGAGTCATCCACTGAAATCAAGACTTCACCATATCAGCGGACCATGCAGAGGACACAGAACAACCCCATTTGTCTGTCTCACCTCTTTCATTTTTCTCAACAAATACTTGGCATCCCAAAGACATATAACGTGAGAGAAGCCAAACACAGAAACAAAACAGCTTGGGCAGATGAAGCACAGGTGGGCAAAATCTATAAAATACAGTACTGCTTTTCCTGTAGAGATTATAGCTAAACTTTAAGGTGGGCTGGGATGGGGGTGGTTCTAACTCTCCTGCTGATCTCTAAACCTCCACCCCTTAACTCGATACTCTTTAAAAGGTGCTCAGTCACTGCTTGGTGGAGGCTCAAAAGGAGGGTGTCATCAAGCACATATGCTCCCACAGTTAGAGGCTTCTGAGTATTCAATAATTACTATGTATCCCCCCCCCCCCAATTAGTACGGTGCTGGGTGAGGCCCATCTGATTTCAAAGTATTTAACACAGTCAGAATTACGCTTCTGTCCAATGATGAATCCTAGTTCCTTAGGAGCCTTGCCACTCAGTAGACACCAAGTAAACATCTGTAGAGTAAACACCCACATCCTTCTCCTCCTATAGGCTGGGTGCTCCGTGAAGAGTGGGCCGGCATCCTTGGGTTCTCTTACATTCTCATGTCTGCCTCATAGTACCTGTGGACATGAGATAGTGAGTGACATATAGACCCCGAGGGCCATGCTGAGCTGAGTTCTCAGGGTCTATAGCATGGACAGGAAGATAAGCATGACAGGAAGATTGGAGAGTCTTTTTCAAGACCAGCTAGGCTGGATCTAGGATCACCTAGAAGATGCACCTCTAGATCCGTGGGCGTGAGGGTGTTCCCTGAGAGGTTTAGCTGAGGAGGGAGGATGACCCACCCTGAGTCTTCCATGGAAGCTTTGACAGAAAAAATAGCAGAAAGCAAACTGAGTACCAACATTCATCATCTCTGTTTCTCTCTCTCTCTCTCTCTCTCTCTCTCTCTCTCTCTCTCTCTCTCCCCTTCTCTTCCTCCCTCCCTCCTCACCTCACTGACAGTGGATCCAGCTACCTCACTCTCCTGTCACCTGGGCAGGAGCTACTCTGGCCACCGAACTATGATGAATTGTCCCTCAAACAGTAAGAGAAAACAAGCCCTCCCTTCATTCAGTCACTTTTGTCCCAATGAGGCAAGTGTTAAGGGCAGGCACCACCCCACCCCAAGATCCCCTTAAGCTCCCAAGTGACAGAGATATCTACCATTGCCACGAAAACTCTTTCTGCAGACAGAATGTCAGCATGAGACTGCGACAGGAATGAAGGCACCATGAAATCCCACAACCTGTGTCACGATGAAACATGACTTAGGAGGGGATTTTTCTCAGGAAATGGCAGCATGCAAAAGCAATCAGTGCTGAGAAAACTCAGAGATAGACAGAAGAAACAGGAGGGACTGGCCCAATGGCCCTGCTTTTATGAATAGACTCTCACACCAGCCTGCTCGTTTTTTAAGATCCTCATGAGATCTTTTTTTACAGCAGGTTATGAATCATCTTCACGATATCTTTAAATGGATGATCAATACTATATTTTCCCATAAAATGTTTGGTTTGAAATCCGATTTTAAGTGCATTAGAGTTTTTGTGTGCGGAGTGGGTGCATGCCATAATAAATTGTCATCAAATATGAAAGAAATATAGCATAGATTAATTGCCGTATTTATTTATGAGTCTATAAAGTACCTTGTGAATGTCCTGGCACATTTTTGGGATACCAATTTGAACCTTCAGGAAAGTTAAAAGCATTAAAAGAGACTGCAAGAAGATTTATTGCCAGGCTGTTTTTAATTGCAGACCCAAGCAGCCGCACAGGTATTAGAACAGCCATGCCTTAATGGGCATGTCTCGTGTGTTTCTCTCTCTCTTTCTTTTTTCTGTAAAAATAATACTTCCCATAGTTTTATTGATTTGTGAACATTTGTCATAAATTACCTTGTCCAGTACGTGGCTTCACAAAAGCTCCCTTTCCTTAAAGTAGCCAAACCTCAGGCCACACCAGAGAGAGGGGGCTTTGGGCCAGCTCTAAAACACTTGAGACCTTTTGCTTATTTGTTTATTTTTGTATTTTTGAGTTTCCTTGAAACAGTCTTAGCATGCACCCCTAGAACTAGCAATCTTCCCGCCTCGACCCCCCAAGTACTGTGGTTCTGGGTATATGCCGCCATGTCCAACTTAATGCCCAGCTTCCAGCCTGGAAACGTAAGGAAAGATCAGTCCTGGAACCGAACAAGTCAGACAGCAGGCAACTCCAACCTGCTCGCAGCCTTAACTGAAATCTTATGTTCTATGGTGGTGAGCCCTTTAGGGCCAAGAACGAAATACCGTCCTTATAAATGTTACCTTCACCAGCCTTCTGCTAAAACTTAGTGCCATCCTTCTTCTTCTGGAATTGAAGCCCGAAACACTGTACTTCATTTTCTCGTTTGTCCTGACCATTATACTACCTTGCCATATACTCACGGACCATCCCCAGACATACCTCTTCACAAAGGGCAGAGTCTTATCCTTGAGTCCCTACAGGTTGTCTTTTTAATATCTCCATTGCTTTCTTGTGTGTCTTTGCCAAACAGGTTGGTGTCAAAATCCGTTCTCCGGTTTTCAAATCCATACATCTGCTATTTACTTTAAAGCTTAATTCCTTGAAACCGTAGCAGATGCCTGATCCTATCACTAGAAAGATGTCAGCATGCACGGGGCAAAAATGATCAAGAATTGCTCTGTTCAGAGACTGTGCAGAAAGTGCAATGTTAATATAGCAAGCCCCATTCAGTGATGCACAAGTTAGAGACAAAAAAAAAAAAAAGATGCCCTCTTGGTGAAGAGAGTCAGTTACTAAATGCTATTACTGTTTTATAGTCAGTACAGTCATGCAGATGCCATCTTCAATGTATTGCTTAAAAAGGACTGTTTTCCCTCTTCCTCCTCTCATCTCATTTTTATATGCTCATCAGTTACAGCTGGCTCTGACTGCTGTCCCATATCTTAATAAATGAGACACATCAAATGGTTAAACCCCCCCGAATTGCTTTGTCCATAAGCCCTCTCATAAAACAGACCAACACGAAACACGCAGAATCCTCCCAGAACTTGTTGGCTCAGAGCGGCATCTTTTCAGATTTTTCTGTACTAAATTACGCTGTCACCATGAGGCATTAACTGCGAATTCACACAGTTCAGCCGGAGTCAGCAACCTCCTGCGACTGTATCTGACTTTATGCATGTAAAATAACACTTTTACAGAAAGCCCCCAGATCCAGAGGTCAGGATTCTGGCCTCTTCTCTGTCATCTCCTTGGCTATGTGGCACCTTGGACTTTCCGTCTTGCCTCTCGCTGTTCTCCTCGGGAGCCTCTAATAAGAAAAGGCAGAAGTGTCTAGGAATGCTGCCGAGCTCACAGAATACAAAAGAATTAGGCTATTATCAAGCTATCCATTTTAGCACTAAGCTAGATACAAGGCTTGCAAACGAGGCTCTCTGAATCCAGGCGCGTTTCATACTCTATCTCTAAGAAGTTAATCCTTTCTCTTTGCCCCTTCCAGAGGAGCTGCACCGCACCCTCGCCTGGGAATTGCTGCCTTTTTCTCTCCCCCTTCTGATGCCAGCCTTTCTGTTCACAATATGTATTCAGGCAAGCAGGGACTCACTGTGTTTCTCTATCAGATGCTGTGTACACTACTTCCGTCAAAACAATTAGTGTTCATTTCGGCTTTACTCAGGGAGACCTGCGGTGACTGATCAGTATAAATTATGGATGCATCTGTCCAGATGCGGCATCTATCCAGATACACTTGTTCATTCATGCATAGGTTGGAGGAAATTTCATTCTTCTCAGTTCAAAAACAGTCACTAAAAATACACAATACTTTTTTTTTTTTTAATGTATTTTAGCATGGTCTCTACTCTATCCTTATGTGCCTGAACTCACTCACTGTATCTGCAATTTGGAGTTATTCTTTGCCTCCCCATAAGCTCTGGTGATCTGTATAAACAGCTAGTAAATGAAGGGCAGTTTTAAATCTCAAACACTACAGGATGGTTCAGCTTTCCTTGGTATGGTTTGTTTCACCCCCCCTATTCAAGGTTGTGTTCTTCAAGCTATTTTTCAAAGACACATCTTTTACTCCACTTGTTCAAGATCATCAGTGCACTTGACAAGGAGCAATATAAACTTCAAATGAACACTGAGGATTAGCGTTCTCTGTGGTCCAAACGGGCCTCTGTGCAGTTTTGCTTCCTATTAGTTTTAATGAGCAGCTAGAAGAACCAGCAGACGCATTGCACAAGACCACAAAAGAACCAATATTATTGTTTTTCAAAAGACGTTGAGTAGTTTTGTTGACTCCCTTAAATATAACGGGGGGGGGGAATCTCTATTTGAAGGGTTTATTTACTGGCTTCAATAAGAATCTATGAGCACACATATACAATTGGGGATTCCCCCCCCCAAAAAAATAAATTAATCATCATTGCGCAAAGCAAAGCTAACATGATAGAGGAGCCCAGAGCACCAGGCTATAGGTGTGAGAATCTGGAAAGAGAGAGAAAGCTGAAAGCAAACTCTATGGAATCCCTGAATCAGACATTCCAAGACAGACAGACTTCCTGCCCCAGAGGGCTCTGCCAGAGGCAGATAGATTGGCTTAAATTGATGTTTTTGTTTTCCTCGTGAAGCACATCTCATAATTTTGTTTTCCTCGTGAGGCACATCTCATAATAATCATCGTCAGGGAATCCCACAAAATACTTCAAGATGGATTCTAACAACCAGGCGCCGTGAACAGAAGGGGCCGGGGTGGGTTGCTGTGCTGGCATCATGCCCCTAGGAAGGACACATTAAACCAGGGTCTCTCACAGTTGTGAATACAGAAGGGACAGAGCTTGTCTCCCCCCCCCCCCCAGGATCCATTCAGCTAAAAGCCACCACACCACACCATAGGACAACTCTGAAGACAACAGAGCCTCAACAGAAAGCATGCTCCACATGTGTGTTGCCAACTCGTACAGGAGAAGAAAAATGATGTGACGGGCTCAGCTCTTCTTCCTGATTTGTTTTCCCACTGATTTTTGAGTTTTCTTTTCCGAATTTCGTTGGCTTTCTCACATCCTAGAGCAAAGACAAGAGGTAGGCCCAGAGCCCCTGCACATAGCCTGCACACCCCGGAGGTCTTATAAATCACTGGAAAAATCAATAAATCCTATAAGGTAGTTTCTACTTTGCAATATCACCAAGGGACAGGGCTAATGCTTTTTTTTTTTTTTTCCACCACCATCCCCATTTGTCTGTCAAAAAAAATTTCCTCTGCTTAGGAAGGAACGAGCAATCAAATTTGCTGAGTAAGTATTTCAACTATCTAATTTTATTACTTTCCAATTGACATACCTTCCCTCTGGAAATGTTTGCAATTAATTAATTAGTAGTAATCTTTCCCAAGGGACTAATTTAGTGAATCCTTTCCAAGTCCTACTTTAAAAAAAGAAGGAGAGAGCTTAGCAGCATCCAAGCTATAAGGGGGTGATTTCTCCAAAATGGGCTTTGAGAAATAAAGGGATCTATTTATTACCGTCACTTTTTACTACTACGTCAATCTGGCAACGACTATAATTCTTTTTCTAACAAGGACGCTCCCAGTTTAAAAGCAAGGTTTCGCCAAGGTAACTGTGGTCTGTGGCAGCAGCTGGATTTGTAGACTCATCTGTGGTTTGTGCCCTCTTTAAGCTCCTTGCCTATTCTGCATAAACTGTGAGAGGTGAGCGGATGCGGAGCCTAGAGTGTCATACTAAAGAGGTCACTGGGTGTGGCTGCCAAGCCAGAGGCCAGAGGCAAACTTGCAGAGGGATTTCCTGCCCAGGCCCCCAACCTTGCCTCTTTCTCCAGGCAAGAACTGAGAGCTCGCTCTCTCTCCTTTGGATCACATCGTCTCGAGTTTCAATAGGAAAATAAAACACTGTCCCTGAACAAACTCCAGGACCCCTGGAGGAGGTGTAGTAAAGATCTAGGACTGTCCAAGACCTGTCAAGTGCACTCGCGCCTTGACAGGGCGACCAAAAGGTAAGGCTTTCTGAGTTGCAAACCCCACCTGGTGCCGCAGCAGCGCCACCTAAGACCTTTCATTGCCAGTCTGCAAGCCCCTCCTAATCCTTAGCCGTGTAGTCCCCTTGTCTTCGGAATGGTGTCAGCCTGTAAGTGTGCAAAATCTATAGCACTTGCTAACTGGCCACCCCTGTCCGGGAGTCTTGCAAGCAACCCCCTGCTGCCAGGGGCATCAGTGCTTTTTTTTTTTTTGAAAAGCCAGCGAAGGAGTTTATTACACCATTGGGCCCAGCTGAGTGTCCCTGGCGCTACTCCCTCCGGAGCTCTCCACTACGGCTCGCCAGCGCCACCCCAAGAGGAGTGCAGAGGTAGCCCTGGGGCCCTGAAGCCTTCGTCCGAGCTTTCAGGCTTGGGGCAGAGACACCGCGGGCGGCACTCGGGAAGGAGCCAAGTCTGGCCTTCAGCGGAGATGGCCCAGACTCTTGGCTGGCAGCCTACAGATGCCAGGGATCAGACTTGGTGCGTCTATGGGAGCTCTCTAATGGAGGCTGCACCTCGATCTGGAGGGGGCGCTCGTCGGTCTAGCTCAGGGCCAGACCTCTGCAGAGACTCCCAAGAGGTCAAGGACCTGGCCAGGGCTGGGATTAGCCAACGATTTGAGGAAACTGAGACCCAAGCCACATCCCCAAGGACACAGATGGGCTGCCCAGGGGGCTTGATCAAAGCTGCTGGAACTGGTCCAACCCTAAGAGCTCCCGGGACGGAGGGGCCAACAAACTTTGATGCAGAGGAGAGGCGGAGATGGGTTGTAGTTGGAGGCTGGTCCTGTGAGCCGCTGCTGCTGCTCTCCTCCACCTGCTCCGGCTCTGCCTCCGCCCAGCCCTCGCCCACCCCACTCCCCCCTACCCCCCGCCATCAGACTCCTCAGCTCTCCTCTCCCTCCTTTTTCTCCCCCCTTGCCTGACTCCCCCAGTTTCCTCTGGGCTCTTCTTTTGTATTCTCTCCTCCCTCGCTGCCCGGCTTGCCTCTTGCCTCCTCCGGGGCCGCAGGGGAGGAGGCGAGCACGCTGCACCCTGGGCCCGCGCGGCTCGCCGGGAGGCGCATTTCCCACTTCTCCCGGGGAATTTGGAGAGGGTCTGTGTGCGCGCGCGCGCGTGAGCTGCAGGCGAAAGAGGGTAGGATCTAGCGGCGAGCCGAGGGTCAGGGTCTTTGACGTTTCTCGCCGGTTGCACAAACCTCGCAGAGCAAGAAAGAGTGTATCCAAGAGTGCGTGCATGTACACGGGCTGGCTGCCCTTGGCACACTCGGTGGCCCGGGGCCCCGGGGCCCGCGGTCCCCTCTGGCGGCCAGGGATTACCGTGACGTCACATTGAGCCTCTGGCCACCTTGGACTGGGACACCTCGGGAACCTCACAGCCCGACGCCGCGCTGTACCTCACCTTGCCCCTGCGCGCCTTTGGCACCCTGCTCCTTCCTAATTCTGCCGCCGATCCATGGGCCCCTCTGCCTTCTGGAACCCACAGGCCGTAGGGGTGCCTTACCAATCGCAGGACTCGGCAGCCCCTCTGCCTTTGACTCTGCCTCCAGTCTCTCACAGCCGGCCAAGGAACTGGTGGCCAGCTCCTGCAGCCCTGTAAGGAAACCAGACTCCGCGCTGCGCTGCTGGGGTCATCGAATCACCGAGCTGAGTAAGGGACTCGAAAGGAAAGAGGGACTCAAGTCCCCGAAGACGCCCTGCTATGGCCTTCCCACCCTTTGGACACCCGTATGGCAGCGCATCCCAGGTGAGTAGAGCCTAATTAGGGGGTGGGGATGGCAGAGGTTGGCTAGAGGGATGCCCGGTGATTCCCGAGCTTCCTCTTCTCCTTGACCCAAGAGAAATCAGAAAGAGCACGGACCGGGAAATGTGCCACAGCACCCGCTGACATCCTGATGCCAGTCTGAGAGCTTTCACTCTTTGAATGCCACCTGAAACGCGCTCTGTGTGCGAGGTGGGTGGGATCTGAGGGAACTTGTAGTCAGGGTTACCCTTGGACAGATTCGTGAGGTGGCCAGGGTACTCTCAGGAGAAAACAAAAGGGCTTCAGCTCATTGGTACGCACAGCTCATTTGTTGACCTCTGCTCTGATCCCAAATCCCACTCTTTTCTAAGCTCCCTGCCTCAGCTTCCTTCCAGTTTCCAAACCAGGGCGTTGTGCAGTGGTGAGGGTTTCCTTGGAGAATTCTGAGAAGGCCCATCACTGTTCTCCATTTTCTCCAAAATAGTCACACACACACACACACACACACACACACACACACACACACACACA
>NC_034609.1:16957382-16969780 GCF_900095145.1 Mus pahari
ATATATATATATATATATATATATATATATATATATATATATATATATATGTTTCCCCCCTTGGGACTCAGCGTCAGGTTGACCTTTGACCTGCTGTGGAATCTTGGACCAGTCTACTCTGACCATGGGTGGATTCCCTTTTAGTACAGTGGGGACAGGAATGACATGTTGGTGAAGGCTAACTTTTAACTCTGCCTTTGTAGAATCCCAGGAAGGGGAGAGACAAGGATTTGGTCTTATTTCCAGAAGATCCCCAGGACTATGGAGCCTTAGCAATGTCCTGGGGGCATCTATAGGAGCAATTTGGGTAAATTGCCATCAAGAAATTCCTATGCCAGTGCTCAGCAGGGGGATTCTGCACTGGTGGGATGTGGTTAGTAGAACAAGGAAAGGCATCAGGCAGCTTCCTTGCATAATCTCCTCTGGCTGCAGCCAGTGGATGGACCCTCTAGATTTTAAACTTTTAATGACTGTCTCCTTTCTTGCTCTTGTAGTTTCTGGTGTCTGCAAGTTCCAGTGCCACTTGCTGCGAAACGGCCCCTCGGTCAGTGTCAGATGTGGCCTCAGCCCCCACCTCTGCCTCTACTCTTTGCTGTACACCCTATGACAGTCGACTGCTGGGCAGTGCTCGGCCAGAGCTGGGTGCTGCCTTGGGCATCTATGGAGCACCCTATGCAGCTGCCCAGAGTTACCCTGGGTACCTGACCTATGGCCCAGAACCACCCACACTGTGTGGAACACTGGTAAGTGATGGGATGTGGCCTGGGACTGTTTGATAAACACTGGGGCTTGGGAGTATAGACCATCAGCACCAATGAGCTCTACTGTGACCTTGTCTGGGGACAAGCTAAATGGGACAGACAATGCTGAGAAAACAGCATAGTGAATAAGGACAAATTCCAGTTCGCAGCACTTGACAGTTTGTAGAACTCTACACTGCCTAGAAAACATTTGTACTTCTTATACTTCTTTAAGGTAGGTAAATCAGCACTATTCTTGACTTGCGGGTGGGTAGTTGAGGGGCAGAGGTGTTCAAGTAATTTACCCAAATCGCAAGCGTGCATGGCAAGAGTCAGGGATATTTCTCCCATGGTGATGCTGGGGAAGGCTATATGTGACGAGAAACCCAGAAGCTGCAGCCATTGTGGTAGCTGATACTCAGCCCCTGATTATTCTGTGCCTAGGATTCTACCGAGTACTCTGCCAGTATGAATGCCTTGCTTGCCTCAATCTTAGTAAGGGAGAAACTGAGGCATGGAAATTAAAAAAAACTATGCCCAACATGACATAGCCAATACAAGGGGTAGTGCTGGGGTGTTGATCCCACATGGGTACCTGTATCCTTCTCCTGTGTAGTCTTGAATCCTCTTTTCCTCTCCCACCAGAATCCTCAGTATGAGTTTAAGGATGCTGCAGGGAGCTTTACCCCCAGCCTGACCCAGCCAGGGGCCTACTACCCCTATGAGACAACGCTGGGGCAGTATCAATATGACAGGTGAGAAATTGGGGACAACAGTGGCTGGCTTCCTTTGGCCACCCCTCATCCCTGTGGATGAAGGGGAGGAAGTGTAACTACATTTCCGGTCCCCTGACCTTTCTGCTGGCCAAACCTCTGGCTCCCTGCCTGGAATCTGAGCCCCTGTTTGCCCACAGGTATGGCGGAGTGGAGTTAAGCAGTGCTGGCCGCAGGAAGAACGCCACAAGGGAGAGCACCAGCGCACTGAAGGCCTGGCTCAACGAGCACCGCAAGAACCCGTACCCCACCAAGGGTGAGAAGATCATGCTGGCCATCATCACCAAGATGACCCTCACCCAGGTGTCCACCTGGTTCGCCAACGCGCGCCGGCGCCTCAAGAAGGAGAACAAGATGACGTGGGCGCCCAAGAACAAGGGAGGGGAGGAGAAGAAAGCCGACAGTGGAGAAGACTCTCTGGGATGCCTGAATGGTGACACCAAAGGTACAAACAAGTCACCAGCCCACCTGGCAGGCTTCCTTATGACGTTAAACACAAGATCCAAAGCCACCTGTGCGACTACAGTTTTTTGTTTTGTTTTGTTTTGTTTTGTTTTTTTAATGTTCCCCCTACCCTTTCCCTGGGTAGCAAGTGCAAACCCCAGGGCCTTTGCACTGGTGCCTCACAGAGAAATGGGGTAGCTCCAGCTCCAATGCTTCTTCTCAGAAAGACTTCCCTGCCCCCTTCGGGTTCGGTTTTGCTCACTTCCCATATTCTGCACTCTGTCCCTGTCTACCCCTCTAGAAGGTCATCTCCCCTGGAAGACGGTTGCTTTACTGCTGTAGTTCCTAAATGTTTCATGTGGAAATGATGCTCTGCACGCGTAAATATTTGCTGGATTAAATACCATGACACCAGTCACCCGTGGGTACTGAAGTTGAAAGAAAACCGTCCCTCCTCTTTTTATAACCAAGAGAGACTCCCGGCAGTGCAAAGTAACCTTCCCTTGGCTTAGCTGGGTCCAGGAGATCTGAGAGGTGGGGCGGGCCAGGCAGTGAGGGTAGTTCTTCCCCTGGGGCAGACAGACAGCCTTGGAGCTTGGGAGAGCGACAGAAAGGCGAGAGAATGCTGAAGTGCTGAGCGCATCTTGCTAAAAGCTTCTCTGGGTAGGACCCTGCCGCGAGTTTCCCTTGGGTGCTAGGCTTTTCTCACTCGCTCTTGGTTTCCTACAGACGCTACTGCCAGCAAGGAAGCCCGGGGACTGAGGCTGAGTGACCTGGAAGACCTGGAGGAAGAGGAGGAAGAGGAGGAAGCAGAGGAGGAGGAGACAGCGGTCTCAGCAGCAGGCAGGCTGGCGGATTTTCAGAAGAGCGCGCAGCCCCTGCATGCTCCCTGCGCCGCCGCCCAGGAAGGATGCTTGGAGAGCAGAGAGTGCGGCCTGGGGTTACCCCGTTTCTCTTTTACTGAGGCCCCACAATCAGGGGAAGCTGACTTCATCACAGCAGAGCCAGGTGGCCCCACGATGATTTTACACTACCCAAGCGGCCACAAACCCCGCATTTGGTCCTTAGCTCACACTGCGGCAGCCAGCGCTGTCGAAAGTGCTCCCTCAACTCCGCCCAGGGCACAAAGTCCAGAGTGCCACATGATTCCCAGACAGCCCAGTTCTATCAGGCGACTCCTGGTCCCCAGAGACTCCGAAGGCGAAGAGGATTCACATGCAGCCAAAGCTTTTGGAAACTCCACATTCGCCCTGCAGGGGCTGCCACTGAACTGTGCACCATACCCAAGGCGGAGAGAGCCTGAAGTGCGGTTCCAGTACCCATCCGGAGCAGAAGGTAATAGGACCCCAGCGGCGCTGAGAGTGCTTGTCCAAAAGATACCCAGCCCATCACCTTCCCCAGAGCTAGCAGGAGACTGTCCACAACATTTTCAATTTCCCTAAAGTCACATCGTCTTTGAAAAGATGGGCAGTCTGGCTCTGAGCAACTGTCCTGTAAGTTGCACCAGGCACGCAGGTCCCTCCCCGTTGTCCCCTGCCTGTCTGCCCTTTTGTGATGCTCTTGGCCTCTGCTTGACTGGTAGCAAGCTTGTGCTGGAGTTGCTCTGGCTTCTGGAGCTGTCTCGGGGAGTGGACCATGCATACTGTGGACTAGTGGTCAGTGCACGGGTCCTTCTGGCTCACTAAAAGACCTGGGCAGTGCAGATAGACAACTTGGAAGCCAAGGACACGACTGTCTCTGGGGATACCCCCTTTAAAGGACACCCCCCCCTCCCATCATGGCAAGACATTTAATGGGGATACCCATTAAATAAATTTAATTAATCTAATAAATAAAAAATAATTTAATAAAGGGGACACCCTTCCTCTGATATGCCTCTGATGGGGGCCTGGTGAAAGGAAACTTTCCCTCTACAAAGGGACATTCCCTAAGCACTAGACAGCTTCCAGCAATTCCCAGTGTCAGATTCTGGTATCTGTAGTAATTTCTCTCAGGATTAGCTCTTGGCTTAGGAAATTGGGTTACATTGTTATGTGAATTTACACATAATAGGTCCAAGCATTACCTTGGACAAACAAATTGCCTCTCGACCTTGGCTTCCCTTGGGTTGGGACACAAACTGACCTCTGATGTGCTAGAAATTCTGGCCAAGTGGCCTTCGGGTTTTAATCAGACTTTCCTCTCTCAGCAGGTTAGTGCAATGGCTGCGCTTTGCGGAAGACTTTTGGAAATGGCTGCTTCCGGATCCACCTTCCTATTAAGAAGTTTCCAGGACTTGGCAGGGACTGGGAGCTCTCACTTTGCCCCGATGACAAACACACAGAACCATCCTAGCAGCTGTCCTTGCACGAAGGGCCCGGGGCTGGCCAGCACACACATACCTTATCAGACTTGGAGGAGAGATGGCGGGGGACCTTGGGGGAAAGCCCTGGGCGTGCTCACGGGGTACTTTCACCAAGTCTCTCTTCCTCCTAGGGATGGAGGTCCTCAGCAGCAGCTCCTCCTGCTCACCCACCCCTGCCCAGCCCACTCACTGTGTAACTTTCTTGCTGAAATGGTCTCCAAGGACTGTCTGTGTCTCCTTCTTCTTCCCCAGCTATACCTTCAAAACTAACTTTAGCTGAACCCAAGGTGTGTGGCCTATCAATGCCAGGGACCCTGGGAGAGGTCTGGTGCAGCTCCAAACTGCCGTGAAGGCTTCTGGGAGCAGGGTTTTTGGGCTGTAGACCTCAGTTCTGTTAAGCACAGAGAGAGAAATGGAGGAAGCCACCCACAATGCCCAGAACACAGTGATGCCCCCCCCGCCCCCCCCAAAAAAACTGAACAAGCCAGCAGCTGAACAGCGGGGTGACATCAGAATATTTTCTGAGGAGCCACGTTTGTTCCCTGGTGGGACTGAGACTGTAAACCTGTGTGCTAGGGACCCATGAAAGGGAACCCTGACAGTCCCTTAGACCACTGCTTCCCTGACACCCATCAATGAAGTAGGCAGTTTAGTGGGGTGGGAAGAGACCACAGAGGGCATATTTTCTACTTCATCTTAAGTGCCAGTCCCTTCCAGCACAGGCCAGCCAGTGGGAAGTGAGCATCAGGGCAGGGCTTTGCCCCCTGGTCCCTTTGTGAGTCTGTCAGAGCAGGGGTAGGGTGAACAGTGAGAAGATGCCCACAGGATGCGGGATGGGGCTGCCTCACCTGGGTCCCAGCTCTAGAAAACCTCAACCTCCGCCAAGGAAGAAAACTCACACCTGCCTACCTAGGCAAGGAGACGGGCAGAGGCCCGGAGGGAGTCTGGGACGTCATGGCGGTTAACAGAGAGTTGGTGTGAATTTGAGGGAGTCACTCTGAAGGCAGTGTCCAGGACTGGACCCCTCATCAGTGAGGCCCTGTTGATTGACACTCTCCAGGTGGGGGAAAGGAAACATCCTCACCTGGTTGGTTTTAAGGCCTTTAGAAGCTGCGGAGACAAAAATTAGAAGGACATTAAGGGAAAGATAAAAACAAAACAAAACAATAAAACCTTTGGAATGGGGCAAGCAGTGGCACACATCTTTAATCTCAGCATCAGGAGGCAGAAGCAGGCTGACGTCTGTGAATTCAAGGCCAGCCTGGTCTACAGAGGGAGCTTCAGGATAGCTGGGGCTACACAGAGAAACCCTTACTCAAAAGTAATAATAATAATAACAATAATAATAATAATAATAATAATAATAATAATAATAATAATAATAATAATAATAAAGCATGAGCTTCCTTGGGTGAGGAAGCTGAAGTCCAAGAAGAAAGCCAGAAGATCACAAGCCTGTGCTTTGATCGATCCTAGATTTCTGCTCCAGTCCAAAGCTCTCTTCTGGTCCCCACCTCATCTCTTCAGGAAACTGCCTTCCTACCCTTTGGTTCTTAGGCAACAGCTGGTCCCATCCCACCCCACTCCACCCCCAAGCTTCCCCAGGGACTTTGCAGTCGCCCTTGCTGACCTGAGGCTTAGGGTCCAGAAAATTAAACTGCGAAAAGATAAACATTATTTCCAGTCGGCTTTGCAGGATTAACGCTTGTAATAAAGAGCATTAGCTGAAGGTTTCTTTCAAGGCACTCTCCACCATACCCCCTCCTAGGTCCAGGTAGACACTCCACCCCTCCCCAAGAGGCTGCAGGGGAGGCTGCTAACACTTCCTGCTGGATCTAGTCAGTTAGAGGAGGGCGGAGGGGCCTTTTCTCACTGAGTCAGCATTAGGAAGCCCAAACTGCGGGTGAGAGAGAGCCTGCTAAATCCAAGGTCAGAACAGGTCTTTATCTCCATCTCGGTACAGTGAATGCTGGGAAAGGGGCCGGGCTGGGATGAGGTTCCTTAGGCCTCCTTCAGATGCTCAAGGTCTCCTCCAGAGCTAATGGTGACCCCACGGCCTGAGAATGGCACGTCTGAGCCCGCGATTATCCCATCCTCAGGCCCCCAGGCACAATCTGTTCCCACTACGCTGAGCGCCTCCCACAAATCTCCACTATAATCCCCCAGAATCATATTTTGAATACACTTTTGATTAAATGTAATGGTGGGGGCGGGGGCACTGGAGCCTGCTGGTATCCCCTGACAGCTGGCGTCGTTCAAAGTTCTTCAGGGAGGTGTCCATCCGACGACATGATCTTAGACCTCCAAAGGCCATGGGTGGCCAAAATGCTCCTCCGTTTTTTCCTGGGTGGCACCAGAGGTTTAGCCTGGAGAGGATGGTGGAAGTTGAATATGACGTCAGGAACTCTTCAGTGTGTTTGTTCCCTTGTGAGCCAGGTATCATTATATAAGCCGTGAGCACATTCGGTGTCTCTGCATTTGCATAGCCTGAAGTTATGCCACCTTGTAAGCGGTCACCAAACATCTGGAGCCTTTATCCTGTGCCCGGTTCAGTGTCTTGTGTCTTAGTCTATTTGAACACAATCACAGAACACTCTGGGCTGGGGCACTGGTAAATAGAGTAAATTTATTCCTCCTAGTTCCAGAGAGTTCAAGCCCAAGCCCAAGACCGGAGAGTTTAAACCCAAACTACCAGCGGGACCTGTTTTCAGGTTTCTAGGCCATGTTTTGTACTGTATCCTCAGATGGTAGAAGACTTATCTGGGAGGTGTTTTGTTTTGTTTTGTTTTGTTTTGTTTTGTTTTTTGTTTTGTAAAACCTCTAATTAGTTCAGGAGTTCAGGGGACACTAATATCAGTACCCCATCACTTTCAATGGTGTCATATTGGGAGTTAGGCTGCAGCATATACATTTAGGGTTGGGCACAAATACAATCTTACCACATCCTTTAAATGTGTGAATTGATACACATATGTATACACACATATAAGCATATATATATATATATATATATACATACATACACATATATACATATACATATACGAAGGAGCAATGTTCTGTTTCTCAGTATGCTGATCTAATGAAATGGGCTAATGAAGGTTAGATAGCTCTAGGTCAGGCATCCGGTTACTAGGTAATGAAGTCATGCTTTTAGTAAGATAGAGGTCTCCAGTTAATGCATTCTATCATTTTATATTTCTTTTATTCAATTATCAAGAACATGGGTTTCATAGAGTTCATGAAGCTATTATTTTGTGCTCTGGGAGAGGCTGCCCTCTTTCCTCCTCAGGAATGTCCAGTGGGAAAGGGCTTCTGGTTCACCCTGGACCACACTACATCCTGAGAGCAAGCATCCTTTGCTTATCCCACTTCTTGTACTTCCCTGGAACCTGCTGTCACGAACACCACTGGTCAGTGTGGATCAAAACCAGCTTGTAACTGGAGATTCACACAGGATGTAGGATATGGACTAGGATATGTGTCCATTTTAAAAATGCCAAAGGTGGTGCGAGGGATTTCTGACCTAAATCCTGGTGGCTGAAACGCAAGTGGCCAGGCTCTCATCAGTACCAAGGCATAGGGCACATGAGGCTAGCCTAGAGTGAATCCTTTTCTGGCATGAGGTGAAGAACATCAGGCTAGACACCCATCTGTTTCCTGGTCCTAATTCACACTGGAAGACTGGAAAGTTCTTTCTTCTTGGACCAAACTGCCTCTTACCTGACGACTAGATTTGTTCCCAGAACTTTTGGTGATTAATTTTTTTCTCTTACTTTCCATGCATCCTTCTTGCACGTTGGCTGTGCCGCCCTTACTCAGTGGTCAGAATAGGTAGTGACGTCCTCTAGGCATCTCCCAGGGATGGGAGCAGAGGAACATCCTTTGGTTCTTCCAAAGTTAAAGTATACAGATGGCAAAAGACTGTTTTTGATCCTCCAGGATCTTTCTCACACCTGAAACCTTCGAGGGAGAACACGGAATCATATTTACAGAGCCTGGGAAAGCTGGGGGGAATAGGAGATGGAGAGAAGATGGCTAAAGGGACTGGGGTGCACTTGAACAAGAGGAGCAGTTTCTCATGGTCTTTTGATAGAGGCATTGCCTGTCAATTAGAAAAACAAAATCCCATGGCCTGCAGGAAATGGTAGAATAGAAGGTGGGACACCTGGCAGCAGAAAGAACTCTGGAATGGAGCCAGGCAAGGGAGGTGCTGCCAGGATGCAGGAGACCTGGGCACAGGTAATCAGCCACAGGACGGAATGTAGATTAAAATAAAGGCGTTAATTTTCATTATGATCTAAAAAGAGAAAAGCCTAGCTTTATGGCCAATACATTATAAATATATTTTGAGTCTGAGTCTTATTTCTGGGAGCACAAGGCTGGGAGGAAGAACTGGACCTAATTTCTACACTCTATTACACAACAGACTAACCATCCTTAATATTAATTAATTTTTTTTGTTTTAAACTAGCTAGTGAGAGAGACTTTGAAAGGCCCAAGAGAAAGACGTAATGAATATTTGAGGTGGTGTCTAGGACACACTCCTTGGTCTGATCCTTACACATCATATGCTGTACTGAGATGCCGCGTGGGTCCCATAAGTATTGCTATCTCAGTTAACAATCAAGCATAAACGTCACTCCACTTAATGTTACTCATACCCAGCCCATATCACCAGTGGTATTGTTTATCCTTTACTAAATTAATCTGGATTATTGTAGAGCAATGCTGTGATATGAATGGGTCCCGAAAGGTTAATCTACTAAAAACTGATTCCCGGGGGCTGGAGAGATGGTTTAGTAATTAAGGGCACTTACTGTGCAATCCTGGGGACTGGAGTTTAGATCCCAGCTTACAAATAACAAGTCTGGCAGTTCAGTACATGCCTGTAACTTGAGCTCTGAGGAGCAGAAAGATCTTGCCTCAAAAGAAGAGGTGAAGAGTGTCAAAGGAGGATGCCTATCTACCCTCTTGTGACCTCTATGATCAAGCATCCCCCCCCCCAATGAACCCTCACATATACATGTAAACAGACAAACAAACAAATATGAAGGGGATACTTGAAAATGGAATCCCTTAAGTCAAGAGTGTTTTTTGGGAGCCTGTGAATGTCCTTAGAGTGAGAAGAGGTGGGTAAGGTGCCAGGGTGGGTGGCATTTGTGGCTTTAGAAGACGAGACAAGGAGCTTGCTCTCTTGCTCTTACCAGCTGTGAGACGATGCTTCAGGAAGCCCTTACTAGACGTCAAGCACATCTGAATACTGTTCTCTTGAACTGCCCAGACTCCAGGGCTGTAACCCAAATAAGGGTTTATTATTACTCTTTTAATTAATGACCATGGGAAGGGACATGGCAATGATACTGAGGATATAGTCATGGTCTCAACCTTGACAGTGGATAAAGTCAACCGGGGAGCTATTTGTTTTGTTTAGTCATCGTTTTAATGATATTAGCAGTACAGAGGTTGTACTCTAGAACCCTCAAACAGTACCCCTACAGTGTATACAGAGAGAGGGGGAAGGGGGGGAGGGGGAGAGGGATCTGCATGGGGCAGATGTAGGGTGTGGTCCTCTGTTCACTGGCTCAAAGTCTGAGGTTCCAACAGTCTCTGGTCCTACCCCGCTCACAGCTCTTCACATGACGGTCGCTGAGTTTTCAGAGCAACAGCCTCCAGTGATCTTGGTTAGAAGGTGCAAGGCCCATTTTCAGAAGTCCCTGAGTATCACTCCCACCATATCCTATTGGTCAAGCTATGCAAGAGGAGGGGAATGTGACATCACCATTTCACTGCAAGAGTAGCAAAGTAGCCATCTTTACCAAATTACATCACAGGGTAGTGCCGATGATGCCTTTTCGGACCTTTAGTTCTCCCATGCAGTGAGTCAATATATTGTGCCTCAGACAACAGAAGTTGGTTTTTCTCACAGCTCTTGAACCAGCAAAGTCCAAGGGACCAGTTGAGCCCCTTTCTGTCTAGGCTCTCTTCCTGGCTTGCAACTATTGCTTGTCATTTCGAGATCCTATAGAGAGGTGGCCCAGCTCCTTTGCTCTTCTGACAGGGACAAAGCCTTATCAGATCAGTCCCTTATAACCCTTGTCATCTCTTCATGAGTTTTGTCACTAAATACAGTCATCGGGGAGGTTCAACAGGTAATTTGGGGAGACACCATCATCCAGTCCTTGCTAGACTTTAACCCAGAACCCATCATGAAAAGCATCGCCAGGAAGGAGCTCCACGAGCCAGCTGGCCCTGACACACAGAGTCTAGTTGTTCCCTGCCTCACCCATATATTCTCATTAATGGCCCGGTCTGGCTAGCACAGGGTCTGTCCCTTGGGTGTGGCATTGGAGAGCAAAGATGTGCATTCAAGTATCACAGGATTTCATGAAAACCCCCTACTCCATGAGTGAGGAAACAGATTCTTAAATAAGCCCTTCGTCCAAGATGCAACAGCCAGGACATAACAGAACGCTAACACTAAGTGGGTTACAGAGACTGGGGTATCGCTCAGTGGTGGAGTAGACCCTGGGTTAAAATACACAGAAATGTGAAGAAAGGGGACTAAAGGTGAGGAAAGTTAGGGGGCAGGTCAAGTTCTCCCCAAAGTCATCCTTTATAGCAAGATGGAGTATGGCATGCATGTGTATGCCTATGCAAAGGTCCAAGGGCAACCTTGGGTGCCATTCCTCAAGAGCCATCCACCTTAGTTTATGAGATGGTCTCTCTCATTGAGACCTGGAGCTCACTAGGTTGGCTGGTCTCTGCTTGCCCAGAACTGGATACTACCCTCCATCCTGCCTTTGGTCTTTTACATGGACATTAGGGATGGGACTCAGGTCCTCATGTTTTCATGGCAAGCTCTTTCCTGACTTAATTATTGCCTTTGTCCCAAGAGCACAGCTTTTAGGACCAGGCAACTTGGGTTTGAAGCTTAGTTCTATCACTGCTGTGCACCCTCAGGCAAATCACCTGACCTCTCTGGACCTCAATGTCTTCACCTCTGGAATGGGAATAATAACAATACCTGACTCACAGGACTGCTGTGAGGATTAAACAACTACCATGTAAAGTTCCAGGACTGTGTGTGGCTTGCAGTCAGTATTCAAGCAGAGTGCAGCTGTGACAGCTTCCCCAACTCCTATATTCTGCTGTCCCTGCCAACACCTGGAACCTCCGCTGTATCCATACAACTCATTATGCCCAAGTGGGTGTCTCAGCCAAATGTGTCCCTCTCACCTAGAGCAAAGACATGGGGTCATTTACTCGGGTGTCCACTTAGGGAGAGACCTCACCAAGCTGGTTTTATGAATCCCTCACATTTCCCCTTAGTGAGATTAATGGCACCAACTGGCCACGGTCAGTCCTTCTGTGGTCACGGCTAATGACTTCAGCCCTCAACACGTTTCCTCTGCATTTGCTTCAGAAAATCGTTCCAAACAGCAGGACAGTTTTAATGGCCACTTGGTACTAATGAAGCCTTTTAAGTGCGTAAAGAGAATCTCTAAGTAGCAAGCAGGCGGCACAGGGACGAGGTACAACAGCTATTGACATTGGCTGCACCATACAAGGTCAGAATGCCACTGTACTTGGAGGCTGGTCCTTGGTCTACCGTGGGGGACACTTTTGCTTCCCATGGTTCTCCAGGCACCCCTAAGAGTCCTGTTTCTTGTGGGCTTTGTGTGCATTTTGGAGCTCACCAGTCCAGAATACTTTTCATTTCACTTTCAAGATTTAGGCCATGTGCAAACGTGAGCTGCCTTGACTCAGTGTTTTGTAAGGGTGCTCACTTTTGCATCTTTAAGTGTTTGCAGAGTAGTTGGACATGTCTCGTGGCATCTTCCTATGTATGTGCACTCACCACTCAGAGCCAGCTCACCCTAACACACTGATATGAACCTGAAGGTGGACGAGCACGTGCTTGAGGGCACACACCAAGCTGCTGCCTGTTCTTGCCTCATAACCATGTAGTTCTAGGTGATGGAGAGCAAGTCCCTACATCAGTCAGCTTTCTTCCTTCCTTCCTTCCTTCCTTCCTTCCTTCCTTCCTTCCTTCCTTCCTTCCTTCCTTCCTTCCTCCCTCCCTCCCTTCCTCCC